>NW_027472587.1:7200000-7800000 GCF_030347505.1 Rhynchophorus ferrugineus | reverse complement strand
AAATTTGACAGCTGTCGGACCATTATTTTGTGAATTATAACATTTTGACTGATGAAACAACTTTTATTATTGTAAAAAAATGGATAAAAAGAAATTTCTCTTGTTGATAAAATATTGCTTTTTGAAGAGAAAAAATACAGTTGAAGCCAAAACTTGGCTTGATGTCGAGCTCCGGACACTGCCCCAGGAAAATCAACCACCAAGGATTGGTATGCTAAGTTTAGATGTTTAGATGAACGTAGTGGACGCCCAAAAGTGGCTTTTACCGACAAAAACATTTAAAAAATCCACAAAATGATTTTGAATGGCCGTAAATTGAAACTGAATGAAATAGCATACACTCTAAAGATATGAACTGAACGTGTACATCATATTATTCACGAATATTTGGGTATGAGAAAGCTCTGTGCAAAGTGGACGCAGCGCGAGCTCACTTTTGACCAAAAACAACGAGTTGATGATTCGGAGCAGTGTTTGAAGATGATCAAGCCCAAAAAACCCAAGTTTTTCGTCGATATGTGACAATGGATAACACATGGCTCCATAATTTCACTCCGAAGTCCAATCGACAGTCATCCGAGTGGACTGCATACGATGAATCCGCTCCAAAGCGTGGAAAACGCAACAGTCGGCTAGCAAGGTTATGGTGTGTGTATTTTGGGATGCGCATGGAATAATTTTCATTGACTACCTTGGAAAAGGAAGGACCATCAACGACGACTATTACATAGCATTATTGGACCATTTGAAGGACGAAATCGCCGAAAAAACGGCCGCATTTGAAGAAAAAGAAAGTGCTGCTTCACCAAGACAATGCACCGTGTAAAAAATCAGAGAAAACGATGACAAAAATCCATGAATTGGGCTTCAAATTACTTCCTCATCCACCGTATTCTCCAGATCTGGCCCGCAGCGACTATTTCCTGTTCTCAGATCTCAAAAGAATGATCGCTGGGAAGAAATCATCATCATTTCATCGAATTAAGAGATGATCGGCGAAACTGAGGTTTATTTTGAAGCGAAGGCAGAAAAGCAAAAAATATCATTAATAGTTTTCTTAAGCAATGCTCTACCAAAATTATGATATGGAATTATCCAGATGACAATATATACTTCAAATCTTCCTGTTCCTATGCCTATGTATAACCTACCTCAATGGTTCCGTTAGAAGACAATTAATTCTATTAGACCTTCACAGCTTCTTCTCTCCTCTATATCGATGACACCCTAAAAAATAATAATTCCTTAATAAAAAGTGGATAAACGGAAACCAAGTAAATCTGAAATAAAATCCATTATCAAAATACCTCCTAATACCTTTAATGTTTGCTATTTATACAGCATGACATGCGGTGGTCATTCCATGAATCTTAAACAATATTATAGCTGCACAAAAGTTCGATATTCTCTACATTGTGTGGTCAATCGATGTATTTGATCTGTTCCTTAAAATAGAACATTAAAGAGATTACATAAGGCAATGAAAAAATTACGAAATTAAAATAAAGCAATTGTAAATAGTTTCAAATGACTAAAATTACTTTCTGTACTTAACTCATTACATTAATAGAATCGTAAAGAAATGACGCTGTCTATATCAAGAATATGCTTTAGGTTGTTATCTTTCAAACTGGCATAGTATGGCTGCATCGAATAATTATTTCTAGACTTATACGACTTTAAAAGCATATTAGGAAATTAATTTCTCTAATTTTACATACCCTCCAGACTCTTTGAAAATTGTTTTATTATCTGTACTGTTGGATTGCTTGTTTGATAGATTATTTAATATTCATAGTAAATTCTAACATTTCCTTGTAATTTTCTAGAATAATTCGATACGATTTTAGTCACATTGTTAATTAATATTATTATTTAGTACAGATGCAACACACTAAATATATTTCTAATGAAAATCGCATAAACTTAATATTTAATAGTATCAGTACTTACCTCTCCAACGCAATTTACTGGTAAAAATGGGACCCCATTATCTCGTTCCTGCTCGAAATTATTCATTAGAGATGTAACCTGTTTTCGACTGACTTTTTATTGGCTTCGTCATTTTCAATCAGAATATCCACAAATATTAATTCGCCTATTAACAGACGTGAATTCGCCGTTATTTCGATGGATTTTGGATTTCCTGACACAGGCCTGGCAAAGAAATAGCGAAATAAATCCAAATCTGCGACAAAGCGCTCTGTTAACATTAATAAACCGAAAATTCAATTCATTTTAATTATCCAGACGTTCAGAGTCTGTTCTAGTGTCAAACTTTATCGGGCCTGTTTGAATACTAAAATATTTGTAAAGCAATCCATCAAGGCGGCCTCGGAAGAAGCGTTCCCTCCTCGAAGCGAAAACAAAAGAGCCCCACGAAAAGTTTTCCCTATCGGTAGAAACACAGCGCAGAAAGCCGGTCTTTGGGGGTCGCGTATTTTTTAAATGGATAGAGAGATCGATAAATAAAAGTTCGCCTCCCCCAACTACCATCCGCAGGTTAAGTTGTTTGCGGATAAAGTTTGGAGATGCAGTTTTCTAAAGTAATCTCGTTGTGGAGTGGCCGACTAGCCGGACATGATGGTGCGCCCGTTGTAGTGCCATTATTAATTTAAAACGAAACAAGATTGCGGTCGCTCTTTCGGAAGCTAAATAAATCTTGTGTTATTGCCTAGGTAGTCGCGAGACAACGTACATTTTCATCGAAGAGTTTTTCGGGTTGTGCTTTTTAAATTCCTCCGCCATGTCTATCAATTTTCATTTGACGAAAAACTTTTTAAACAAAACATTACCAAAATGTGAGAAGTGTCACATATCAGGGGAAGCAAAATCGATTAAAAAACCTAGATGCTGAAGCTTATTCGTATTTTTGCTTATCGAGTTTTTTTATTGTTATTTCAAGTTTGTTATTGTTTTTTATTGTTTATTGTTGATCCAGTTACTCCAAAAGGTTACATTAACCGAAGATCCTAAAATGTCTTAAGAATCCAGAGAAGCTAAGTTTACACACACTAATTTCTAAAAACCACTTCTTAAATTGTATAAAATCTTTTAAATAGTGTAAAACTCGTAGGAAAGGAGAAGTGTTTTTGTTCCAGTAATCGGTCTATCCTAATAGGTGGTTTTAAAGTCGCCTGTCTCTAGCAATAATGATTCAGTGAAGCATAGTATAGCTACATAGTGTATTTGAAAGATGTAAGCGATTAGTACCAATATCGGACTTGGCTTGCTTTGTCTTTCTTTATCATATTTTGAAGTTACAGATGAACCCCCCCTGACCGGCCAATCGTTAAAAAATTTTATTAAATTCTTACAATAACAAGCATTGACCTTAAAACAGTTTTAAACCATTTACATAAAAATGAATGCTAATATAAGTTCAGCACTTTCAGAGAAGGCAAAGCACCCGAATAGAAGGTTATGGCGGCTGAAATCGAAATAAAGCAATTCTTAAAACAAATGATTATTTTAATGAAAAGTGTACGAAATCACGTCCGAAAGTAATGTGAGAAAAAGAACAATCCAAGACGGGGAAACTTCAGCGACGCGACGACTGAAAAGACCACAATGACAACAACATCGCTGATCCTTTCTTCGGAAACCTTTAGTGATATTGGAACCAGGCTATTATATTAATTTGACTCTATTATCAACTAAAATTGCACTTACGTTGGACCACACTGATTTGTGACTTGGCAGAAATTGGGAGAAATTCCGTAGAATGATGATTTTGGCAAAATGAAGATTAAACAGGAAAAATTAATTGATTAAGTTTTGAAATTTCTATATATATGTTATATTTATTTATGTTATGTTTCTATATATACTTTATTTTGGTAATTGTATGGTAAATGTCTTTAGAAAACAGTGTAAAATCCAACAGGGAAAACTATCTCAGTCATGCCAATAACCAGGCTGGGTAAGACCAGATGCTTTCTAAGCAACCTCTAACTTCTAAGATCCTTGACTAGTAGGTCCAATCCAGATGAAATATAGTAAAATAAGATTTTAAAAGATAATCTAAAATAATATTTAAAAATGGAATGTAAATTTAACAAAACCAAATATGTTTGCATCGCAAAAGAAATAAATATCTTATTTAATAAAATTATTATTTTAATTGATATATTTTACAGTTGTAAACAATTCTCAATGAACTTTAATAACAAGAAACCAACGTATCGAAAAATAAAATTAAAATTAAAAATTAAATGTCTTGCAAATAAACAGAAATACTATAATTCATAATTCACATTTACATGAACAATAATCAAAAATCCAACCGTTTAAACTATAAAAATCCAAATTTACGATGACGTATAGATAATTTACTACAATATTACCGTTATGTATTAGATAATAAAGCTTAACAACCCCCGCGAATCCACAACCCGAGTAAAGTTGTGTATATTATCTTGCAGCTACATTTTTACGACATTAATAAAACTTTAAGATACACCTACGTCAATTTTGGCTTTTACGTACGAAAGGTTGCATATAAATTCGCGCATTACATTTTCCATTAGAACTTCACCTTCAACAAACATAAAATAATTCCGAACAGATCTGGTGTTGGATAATAATGCACGTATAAAACAGTCTTTATATTTACATTGTTTCCGGATGAATTAACAAGGGGGTTGGAACTTATTTCCCGGGGCTATTCCCTTTCAAAGGGAAGCGGGAAATATATTTCAATAAGGTTCGGAGGTCTGGAGATGAGTCGGCAGTCTCGGATTAGAATTGCTCGAGTTCGGAGAACGAACGAACGAACGAACGAACGCGCGGTTAATGATTGCTCGTATTTTTTGGCACGAAATTATTTGACACCGGCGTTGTTCAACACGAACGCTTATTACAGAGAGGATTGTACATGACGATTTTTCTGCATTCATCGTTAACTTCGTCTGATAGAAATAGCGAATAATGAAATATGAAACAGAAAAAGACATAGAAATATATACGAAATGTTGCTCTAATATAAAATTTCGATAGATTTACCGATAATTATATTTATTACCATCCTACATTAAATATGATTAGTATAATTTTAAGTTACAAATTAATTTATTGCTATTGTTCCCATAAATACCAGTATCGGAATTGGTTTGCTTTTATTCATTGGATATAATTTGTATAATCATAAGTTACAAATAAATTTATCGCTATTATTCCGTTATACTTACCTCAATACATCAGCAAGAGGAATGCCGAATATATACATTAGTAAGTATTTCGATAATCAAAATTCAGTTGGACTACTTCAGTCAAAGTTAAAGAGTAGCGTCCATGTGGTTTGGTTCACTTCAATCTGCTGATTTCCTGAATAATGGTTTTCCCTAATATATGGTTTTAAATTTCTTGCAATACATATTCAATAAAGTTATGATATAGCGTATTTGAAAAATGTAATTGATAATAAAATTCAATAGTTGACCCTAACTGTGACCCTAACCGGTAACACGGTTAAGAGGCTTAAGGGCTAAACAAGGACATGGAATCGTTATCACACCATGCAGCTCGCGGTACCTGGATTAATCGCTCGCCGGAGAAGGTCCAGACAATTTGGAATTAGAACACGACGGGGCAGTGTAGGCTGCGATAGAATAAGGTCACGAAGTGACGAATGAGTTATTGTCCTAAAATATCGGCCTGCTCCGTAATATATCTATTATTCCAGAGACTCAGAGTGGATAAATATCTCGAGTAGAGCTGGGATAAAAATCGTAAACTTGTGGGACGTCTGTTTCTCTATGACTTTGATTATTCCTGATGAATCAGGGGCCATTGGTTATTCTTCTGCGAATTTTGTTCTGAAAAACTTGAAGACTTTCACCTGACTAGGTGAGACGTATTTGAGATAGATGCTGAGGCCGTATAGAACGACTGATCGAACCAGCATCTTATACAGGAAAGATTTTATTGAGAGAGGAAGCCTGCTAGCTCGGTTGATGACTGGGAACAACAGATTGCCAATAATTAGAGTTCCACCTAAACTTGCGATCGAAAACAAGACCGATATTGCCGGCTTCTTATGACCATGGAATTTCGGCGTTCTCGATTTTAAGTTGCGAAATGCTCGGTGCAAAACACTTCTTATGGAAGAAGATGGTCTGAGTTTTCTGTGGGTTTACTTGCAACCTCCAGAAATATAACCGCTGGACTGTCTCATCGAGTTGTTTTTAGAGTCTGCCTTGGATGTGCGGTACTACTCTTGGAGAGGCAAAGGAAGCAATATCGTCTGCGTAAAAAGCTGTCTCAACTTGTGGTCTCCTAAGAATATCTGAGTATGCAGCCAAACAGCTAAAGTTTCAGTGGATGGTATATTAGATGAAATCGAAGATAATATAGGCAGTGATAATTTGAAATGATTGATATAATATTCAGCAAATAGAGTGAATTCTGCAGCTACAAGACATAAAAGTTATTGTACAAATTTTAAGGGTTGTGCGAATAAGTTCAACATAATTGTATCTTGAATTTAAGGACAAAATTTGGGTTAATTTACAAATACAACAAAATTAATATAGTATTTTACTCTCTTGAAATATATATATATACAATTTACAAGAACTGGCAAAGTGGCAAAATAAAAATTTAGTACATGTGACATCATAAAGAGAAGCTGAAAGTAACACTGCTACATGCAGTATGATTATTCTTAATTTCTAGACCAAATAACTCTCTTAAATACAATGAAACTTTTGAGACAAACATGAAATAATAAAAGTTTTAAAATTCTGTCCGAAAAGTATCGTTTTTAATAAGAAAAAAACATCCTCACGGTTAAACCGAGACATAAGCGGAAAACAGTCACCGACAAACATGGATAACTCCAATAATGCGAACGAACTACACAAATAACCGCTGAGATATAAAGTATATCCTTGGAAAATGACACTGGCAAACGTCACCAGCCGAATATTGGGTCAAAGTTTGTAAACAGTGCACAACGAGGATATACGGAACCTTAATTATTTCCTTTATTATAATGCATTACACACGAGAGCCTGTGACGGGACACTAACGCAATTATTCCGACTCAACGGACGGCTGATATTGTTTCCGCCAAGAATATGTGCCAGGGACGGAAAGTTTCCAGAAACCGCAAGTCATTGTCGGGTCTGATGGCCGGACGACTGGATAAATGGTGACGTCTTGAGTTTTCCGACAATGTGCAACGTTTGCTGTACTATTACCCTCCCAATTGCCGGCAGCGTTTGTTTAGTAGACTGTTAAATTTCCCTTGTTTCGTGCCCGTTCCTTTTCTTCGTCGCATCTCCGTTGTTCTTAAGTGAGACGTGCGGTCGCTTTATTGGCACATAATTTTCGACGGCAAAAGGGTTGTGTTGTGGGGTTTGTCGTGTAGCAAAGTTTCCGCGTGCTCGATAAATTTCTATGTTGCGGTATTATTATTCAAATTAGCGAATGCTGCTCTATATTTTTATGTTATAATGCATACTATAGTCTGTCCAAAGAAGTTTTCTACATACGTCATCATTTGTAAATTCGTTTTTCGAATCAGACAATATTTTCATTCTCATTTTATTCTCCTATTGATTTATTAAATTTTCTTTTATTTCCTTCACTTCTTAGCTGTTGCCATTTTGATCGAAATTTTCTTTTTGCTGCAAGTTGTTCCCTAAATGTAGTTATATAATGTGTATGTCTTTCTTTTCTGGAAATGTTTCACTATTAGTAGTCGCATATTTCGCATACTGCTTCCTGTATATTTTTTGTAATATTCATTGCTGCTGTTTCTATATCAGATTCGGTTCGTAATGGTAATTTTGAATAAAGAAAGTTCTGTCTAATTTTTCTCTAAGTAGTGGCCAGTTATTTCTATTATTCTACACAGAGAAGGAGGTTTATCTTTCAAGATAATTTTTGAAGAAACTGTTTTCATTATTGGTAAATTATCAGAAGACAGATCGAAATATGATCCTGCCCGACACTTTTTGTATCGATATTTTTTTGTGATACAGAACTCTATAGTATTAGGTTTTCTATTTCAGTCTTTCAGTTGGTTCTCCAGTATAGATATGTTGTAAGTTATCTGTTTCCTTCGCTTTCAGTAGCTCCCTACCCTTGATGTTCTGATTTGTTACTATGCTTAGGGTGGCAGTAAATCGCAGACATTGTTATTGGTCCATGGGATTCTTCCATCTTTCAAAATGTCTTATAACCTCTCGAATGATTATGGCTGTACCTCCATATGCTTTTTCATCGAGAGCTTCTATATGATAAAACTTATATTTAGGAAACTTCAGATAATGTTATCTGTGAAATGCCTAAATGTCTCGGAAACCATCATAATATAAGTATTGTGTTCAATAAGGAACATTTTTTAATTTCCTTAGCATGTCGTTGGAGTTTGATGACTAAACATCATACTCATTTGTGCCTTGGTTTAGGCATCATTTTTGTATAATTTAGTGGTGTTGCTGGTAGTTTTAGTAGGTTGTGGTGTAGTATCTGGATTTTGAGTTGGGCAATTATCAATAATTTGTGCATATGTTATATCTGCTTGTCTTCATCTGCTGGGCGGACTGGTTTACGGTTTGCGGTTTTTTCCCTTTATGTTGGATATAATTTTTGCTGAAGTTCCTCGTGACCGACGCAACTATTTTAGTTCGCTGGATTATCGCCAATGCAGTTAGCGCATTTGACTATATCGTCACGAACCCTGCGAGAACATTCTATCGTTTGATGCTCTCCTGCATATTTTACGCATTTGTATGATTTGCGTTGTAGTAAGTAAGTTTTTGTGTTGTCTTGTCCATTATGTGTCCATCCTTTTTATTCCTAGACATATCTCAGACCTTTGTATGGCGTACGGGATTGCAGGTTAGTGTACTGGGTACAGTAATATATCTTCTATACACAGCTGATCTACCTGCAACAAAACTAATCACTATTGCAACATACGCAGACGACACGGCAGTCTTAGCCTCTCGTGAAGATCCAGCCATAGCGTTAACCTTCAAACACATCTAAATCAAATACAAATATGACTGAAAAGATGGCGTATAAAAGCCAACAAAACAAAATCTAGTCATATAACTTTTACGCTGCGTAGAAGAACATGTCCACCAGTCTATATCAACAATTGTCAACTCCCGCAAGCAGAGGAAGCTAAATATCTTGGTATGCACCTAGATCGATGCTTAACTTGCCAAATGTATTGGCTTATCGGACGCAAATCCAAGATTGGTCATATGGAATTTGGCAACCCTATTTGGTCATATGGAATCCAACTAAGTCTAATATACCCGTTATAAACCAGTTCCAAAATAAAGTCTTGCGCGTCATTGTCGATGCTCCGTACTATGTCTGAAATGAAGTGATTAAACGCGATATTCCTCTAAAACCAATAATGAGTATAATTCAATGTGTTTGTGTGAAGTACTTCGAAAGAGTGCATCCCAATTTACTCGCTAATCAGCTAAATGTGAGAAGTGACAGTGAAGTGCGCAGACTAAAACGTCTAACACATTTCGATCTGATTATTGGACATATATATATACTTTAGAATAAGACTAATTAATTAAAATAGTTTTTTATACAGGAGATCACTTAATGAAGTGATGTTCTACATGTCATGTATATGTAATATAAACATAACAAATGCTTACTGCCCTCTGAGCAGATTGTGGGGCTATTAATAGTAATAAAAAAACACAATTTTATTCTAGTTAAAGGGAGACACAAAGCTATCTGATAAGTTCGAACGTGTAACCGAACTAGCCTGACTGAACTAGTCATCCATGCAGGTTTTGAAGTGGCAAACGTTATTTTAGCGCTTTGCTTGTTTTGATGGATTTTATATCGCTGTTTATATACCATATTACTTTGATTGAAAATGCCGAGAACAATATTTAGTCAGGGTCACAAACTGATTGAGCCTTTAATCAGTTATTTCGAACAGGAACGAGATAATGGAGGCCGCCTTTTGCCAGTAAATTCTCTTATCCCGTAAATATTGTAAATACTGTGACTAACATCGCTTAAAAAATGAAGAACAATATGTTAGATGCAGCCAAGAAAACCCTTCTGCATACGAAGTGGATGACGAATCAAGGTCATCTTGATATTGGTTCTATTCGAGTCAAAATATTTTTCAATATAAACATAATTTCATAAAATTATATCAGAGAAAAATGTTAGCCTGGATAGTATACATAAAAAAATCTAGAGATACGCAGCTTTTTGAGGGATGTAAATCATTAATATTTGGAAAGTAATAATGACATAATATAATAAAAATTGTTAGTTTATTTTTATTTCACTATAACGTATGCATTCTAATACATATTTGTTTCAACAGTGCCATAAGTAAGACGAAGATGTACGTAGTACTTCTAAAACTTTAAACCAATACTTAAAACCCAATAGTTGCCAACATACCAAAATTATATTCCAAAGGATTTTACTATTTGTCACTCAAAATTTTGTTCTTTTACCCTATTGCATTAATAATTAATATAGAAAAATAAAGTTCCTGTATGATGTTATATTAATTGTTATTTACGATCATGTTAGAAACTGATCATAAAACCATATATTGCCATATATTTGAAAACCATTTATTACATATAAACACGAATCAACGACTCAAAACTAATAGGATAGAAAGTAGTCGACTGAAGGTAGTCCAATAAAAGAGTCTATAGTAAAAACTAGGCATTTACCTACTACGGACTGCCTAACTTATTCTTTATCTTTAGTTTTAGATTTACGTTGAACAAAATGATGTGAGTATTAGGAGCTGAACATGACAACTCTCACCTGTTTCTTCAAGCACCGTCATCTTCAGCATTAATAATTCCAAGTACTCCAATGCTTGTACCTACTCATGTAACCCCTAAACTTTATTTCTGTTCTGTTAAAGTTTCCTGCTGGCTAATCCCGACTATTTTCCAGTTAATTCCCGCAACGTACTCATCATTACGGCGAAGTAACGTCATAAAGCCCTTATTGAATCAGACAATGGAGGACGAAAAATTAAACAGCTGCTCGTTAGCAATAAAGCCGAGTTTTTTGATTAACCATTCCGTTCATGCCAGTGTGTTTTATGACCCCCCGACTATCCACTAGCATCGAAGAGGTTTTATGGCCTATTAACCTAAACTTCCCGTCCTCTCAGACCATAAATGATCCCTCCAAAATGACATAAAATCGTATAATTTATTAGATTCAAATGAAATTTGATCCGCGCTTTTATTCGTCAATATGGAGGCAGCAGATATCAGTGGAGGTAAATTTGATAGCGACCCAACGGTGAAATAGAGATAATATGAACGGTGTCCTAGGCACTCCAACTCTTACTTCCTCTTGGGAATTATTTTAAACAAACTAATATCTTCAAAATCATAGTATTTTATGTGATATCATATATGGTCTAATATTAATTACCCTTTATTTTATTTTTGTTATCTGATATTTTGACATAATAAATCTCGTATTTATATTTAATATTTTTTGGAATCACGCTGTGGCATAATAGCGCCTACCTTTCTGTATGGATATCCTGCGAATAACCTATTTTTACTTTAATATAGTAATAAACATAATTTAGTTCTTGTGTGTGTGATGAGACTCGTTCTGAAATATAACATTTGTTGTTCCAATGGATCAATTAGAATTTCCATTCAGGTTTTTAGTCGTAGTTGTAACATGTGACGAAAAGTTGTCAGTTCTCTCCATATAGTGGCTCTTTTTCTTTACATAACATATCAATTATAATCAATATCAACCTCCTATAGTGACATTCGAAATGCCTAAACATCAATAGATTGATCTAGAAGTTCTTTAACAATTAAAGCACAGTACTAGTGACTAAATATAATTTAGTTTCGTACCTGATATGATATGGATTGAATGATCGTATCAGTGATTTTGATATTTTTAAGAAAATAATTGAATTGTTTAAACGGACTTTCTAAGACCTCGTCTCATCTCGTTATGTCAACTCGTCTATTCCCAGTATAAATTCTCTGCGACGGAAATTTATTTATTTATTTTTTTTTTTTGATAGGTACATTGATTTGATAACGTGAAAATAGAGTCAAAAATAATGACATATATGTCAAATATGATATAACAATGTTATAACGATAATCTCGACGCATACCTTTTCAAATGTATTTCACTATAATTATTATTTAATCACAAATTTAGCAACGAGCAAAAATAATAATAATCGTATAGTGGACAAAATGTGCTTAAAATGCAACGAGATCATGCACATCAAATATAACAATAGCGAACACGGTCCTGTGATCTAGGAACGTCGAGCATTCAACAAAATAGTTGCAATCACCATATGTCGATATTGTAAGGCATTAAAATACAACGCTGAACCTACTGGGTTACGTTATGCCGATGGAGAAGTAAAATCTCCAAATGGTGTCATTACCAGATCCACGCTCATTAGTTTCCGGAATGGGAATTAGTTCTTGGCCACCATTCAAAAATATAATAGTTGTTTTCAAATGACGTCTTTTCGCTCAAAGGCCATTTTTAAGGTATTTATAAACCAAGGTAAGGTTTCAAGGTACTTTAAAGCACTATAATGTTTTCGGTAGCATACGAATTTCATAAATCTTAAACACTTACAAATACTAGAAGAACAAAGTTATCACTTACTAGGAGCACTGTTATACTACTACCAAATGCAGATCATCAATTTCTTACATTTATTATTAATTATTTTATAGGAAATACGGATATTCAAAGCCCAACAGCGAGCTATCCAAGAATTACAAACGTTTCTTCATCAAAACAACTATTTAGTAAACATTTTCAAAATAGCAGCAGCATTAGAATTACCAACTTATAGATCATCATAAAAGACCTCCTGTCTTACCCAGCGAGGTCACTGGTGTATCTAGGATAGTTTAGTATCGATAGTCACTATCGATCAACCGTAATTTGGACTCCTTAAGACATACACCATTCAAAGTTAATTCTGTTGACAGCTTCCTCGCCATTTCATCGTATATAAAACCTAGGAGTTCCCCCCCGACTTCCTCCAAAGAAACGTTCAAAAGTATCTTCTACTCTCCATCCAAAGCAGGTTTTAAATAATATATATTGAACTATATTGTGATACGGTGTTCCCTAGTTTTATCAAATATGGACTATGATACACGTTGCCGCAAACATTGCATCCTTCATTTGGATACTTTAGATCTTAAATTTTCACACCCAATTAGGTTTTCGTAAAGCTTGTGAAACCTGAATGATAATTCTGAATTTATAATTTCTGACAATGTGTGGTAGCATATAACATTAACAACAGCAGCTTTTACAGTAGGAGGAAAAATATATTATGTTATATTATTATTACGTGTTATTTTTTTATGTTATATTATGTTGTATTATGTAAACAAATGAATCTGCGTCAACTTGCAGCTCTATTTATCCCGATAAAAGGTCAATTGAAAAGTCCCCGCCCTACCATAGTAAAACACATTTTTTAGGCAATTTTTTTTATTCAACATAATTCCCTTCAAGAGTGATACACTGATTATAGCCACCCTCCAAATTTTCGATGCCATTTTTGTAGTACGATTTGTCCTTTGCTTCTAAATAGGCCTCAGTGTTGGCGATCACGTCTTCATTTGACAAAAATTTTTTCCTAGCTAGCATTCTTTTGAGATTTGAGAACAGGAAATAGTCACTGGAGGCCAGATCTAGAGAATACAGTGGATGAGGAAGTAATTCGAAGCCCAATTCATGGATTTTTGCCATCGTTTTCACTGACTTGTGACACGGTGCATTGTCTTGGTGAAGCAGCTCTTTCTTTTTATTCAAATGCGGCCGTTCTTCGGCGATTTCGTCCTTCAAACGACCCAATAACGCTATTAATAGCTATGTAATAGTCGCTGTTAATGGTCCTTCTCTTTTCAAGATAGTCAATGAAAATTATTCCATGCGCATTACAAAATACAGACGCCATCATCTTGCCAGCCGACGGTTGCGTTTTCCCACTCTTTGGAGCGGGTTCATCATGTGCAGTCCACTCGGATGACCGTCGATTAGACTTCGGAGTGAAATGATGAGCTACGTTTCATCCATTGTCACATATTGACACAAAAACTCGGGTTTATTACGCTTGATCATCTTCAAACACTGCTCCGAATCATCAACTCGTCGTTGTTTTTTAGTCAAAAGTGAGCTCGAGTGGCACCCATTTTGCACAGAGCTCTCTCATACCCATATATTCGTGAATAATATGATGTACGCGTTCAGTTGATATCTTTAGAGTGGCTGCTATTTCATTCAATTTCAACTTATGGTCATTCAAAATCAGTTTGTGGATTTTTTAAATGTTTTCGTCGGTAACAACCCCTCTTGGACGTCCACTGCGTTCACCGTCTTCGGTACTCTTTTCACCACGTCTAAACTTAACATACCAATCCTTGATGGTTGATTTTCCTAGAGCGGTGTCCTGAGACTCGGCATCAAGGCAAGTTTTTGCTTCGACTGTATTTTCAAAATACTATAATTCACAAACTAATGATCCGATAGCTGTCAAATTTATACATGCATCTTTTGACAGTTAGGACTAACTAAACAATATATGGATTTAATTCTATTAGCGCCGTCTATGTGTCAGGCAGGGGACTTTTCATGCCGGTATCTGTTATATGAGAAAATTAAAATTGTGTTTTGAATCTCTATCAGTTACGATTCATGAAAATTTTAATTAGTTTCAAAAAATTAAGGTCTTTTCGTAATTGTATAAATTTACTGATTTTTTACTAACACTATGAATTTTTAATATAACACAAATTATCTATATAACATCGCATTTGGTTTCTCTGTGACTTGAAGCAAAAATAAAGACGGAAATAGAGATTAAAATTATTTTCTAAATCATATTTTTACCGAATTCCCCCCGACTCTCTACAAACAAACGTTTAAAAACATCTTCCACTCTCCATCCAAAGTAAGTTTTAATTGATGCATTAGAATAATTACGGGGTCTTTAATTAAAGTTGTGTTTATTCGTGGGTACCTCCTTTAAAAAACACGTGGAACATTTTAGGTGGATTAATAAAAATTACCTGGCAATTTGTATTCCGAATTCCTTGCCTTCGTCGACGTCGACGTCGCCCCGTCTGGGGGTCGTATTTTATCGCGCCGGCGAAAATATGATGCCCGCGTCTCCGGATGAGAAGTTAAATGTAAGAATATTTAAATAAAGTCATTTGGAAGATTTTCCGGGCCCTCCGCGTTCTCGCCCGGTCGGGTAGGAGGTATTATATTCAGTTTGGCGGGGATATTCGGAATTCCTAAAGCGTGGAAAGTTTCTCGATGCGCAAGTATCTTAGTATTGGTCCGAATTTATTTTAATGAATAACAGATATAAGAATATTCCGAACGAAGTGTTTATTTCCATAGATTCATTTTACAATACATTGAAATTACTAGATATCCAAATTGATAACTTTAATAACAATAAATACCTGGAGGATTCAAATTTATTCAAAATAATCGAAAATTTAAAGTACATACTATTAATTGTAATAATTTAAGTATTTAAGGATTGGTTTCCTCGGTCATCAACACTGACCGTACTGTGGGCTTTGTAATATATATTCGAATACATCCTCAAGAATCTTGCACGCAAGAAATAAATGCATATAAGTTACGAAATATGAAGGGGTTTAAAATAATAGATTTTTTTATTCTGGCCTAAAAACCAGGCAGTGGAAGGCATGACGCATACTTGGTCGCGGAGACTTGCCCTGGAGTGACAAGTTGGACCGGGTTATGTGGCACTGCCTCTGGGCTTACCAATACACTAAAGCGAAACCGTCTCACAATTGACCCCTGTGGATCGCTACTGCTACTGCATTAAATTTGGGGATATGGCACCCGCTGATCGGGCAGCCTTTATTGGGCACGAGGGCCCGGCGATTCTATAGATTCGCGAACCTGAGTTAACACACAACTGGATACTGTTGTATGGGGGCAAAAGTTATGACTGTAGCGACGGATGAGGTCGTTTCAGCCTGGAAAAGGGGGGAGCTTGGCGGTGACGCGTTCTGGAAGATATATATATATACATACATATATATATATATATATATATATATATATATATATATATATGGTATTCATGCTGTTTTCATGCTGCATAATTAGTTCCTATTTTTTTGAAAATGACCAAAAGTTGTTGCAGTTACTATTACTGTTGAATGGTACCAAGACATAACTCTAAATTTCCTTGTGCCTAAAATAGGAGAGTAAGGACTAGAGGACATGCGGTTTCAGCAAGATGGAGTTACAGCACACACAGCTTGTTCGACAATTCAATTACTAAATGACGTCTTTCCACGAAGACTAATTTCGCGAGGTGGCGATTTAGCAGGGCCAGACATATTTCCAGATTTAACAGTACCAGATATTTTCTTATGGGTTTTTTTAAAATCAAAAGTTTATGTGAATAAGCCCCAAACGATTCAACAACTTAAAGGCAATATTCGTCACGAAATTGAAGACATTATATCTCAGATGTTGCAGGATGTTATGAAAAATGCATTAAAAAGAGCCGAACAACAAAGCAAACCGCAGTTACCATTCAGCCGATATACTTCTTCAATTATAACGAAAAAAAAATGTAAAGACCAACTAAACTTTTTATGAAAACCAAACTTACTTACATTTTCTTTGAGCAATGTTATAAGCAACGCAAATTGGTAGCGGGTATTTTGTGCCACGTTGTATTATCTAATTAAACTTCTGTCTAAATTGCAGTAGACCGTGTTAGTTTACAGCAACATCAGTCCGCCACGAGCGGCTACAAATGGTTTCTAAAGCTTAAATATCACCTTTAATCCACCTTGTGACCTTACAACTTCAGACTGAACTCAACTTAATTACACCGAACAGTGCTTCGAGTAACTGCGGAAGGATTGAATATCCAAAGTCAACGGTTTTCTTTTCTTCCGATTCCGGTTAATCGAATGAATTGAAAAGAGAACACCCTTATAATCTAACTAAATCTCACTCTATGTGGAGGCTAAAAATGCAGTTTGAGCCTACGCACTTCACTGTCATCGTGCTCATTTAACTGTTTGGCGAGTACATTGAGATGCACTAATAGTATTTCAGAGTGCTTCGCACTAACACTCCGAATCACACTCGTTATGGGTTCTATAGGGATATCGCGCTGAATCAGTTTGTTGGACACCTAGTAAGGGGCATCGACGATGACTCGCAACACTTTATTATGGAACCTCTGGAGGATGTCTATGTTATATTTACTAGTAGTGCCCCACAGTTCAATACCATAGGTCCAAATGGGCCTATGGTATACAGCAAAACCTTGATATCCAATATCCAATGATAATTTAGATTTACGCCCTATCATCCAGTATACTATTATACCAACTAAAGGACCTAATTAAACTAATTAAACCACTGTTGTGGAGCAGTTGTAGTACTTTGTTTTTTATGTTCACGCATTTTCACTTCCTGTTTTTTTTTTGCAGACCAGTTTAATTTGTTCGCTGAACGTTGGCACTCTTATGTTTTTGTGGGTGTCCTTATTTATAATATATCATAGGGCTTTATTTTGATAAGTTTAGATTAAATTGATATTGCACATTTTACTTTTAGCTTCCAATAAATAAATTCTTCCAAGCAACTACCAAATTTTTGAAAATATTAGAAATTGAAGCTTCTGCTCGTTTATCTTTAGCATATTTTTTCCAACTCAACTTGGCATGCTTTGTCATTTCAAAATATTTTGCTGTGTTCACATATGGAATTTTTCTAGAACCAATTATCATTGGCTGTATTTTTTTTGTTTATCAAATCCACACGAGTTGACTTTAATTCTTCCTCCTTTTTTCTAGCCCTCTCAGTAATGTTATTGGCAACTGTTTGTAATCTGTTTATAGTTGTCTCAATGCCCGTGACTTATAGCCAGTAAGAGGATACCATCAGAATATAGACAACTTAGAAGCTATCCTAACTTAAATACCCGTTCTATAGTACAAAATGTATCGAAATGAAAAGCTCCAATAACTTAAATATAAAAATCCCAGAACAAAGCGCTCAACAATCACCACCCTATTAACTAAAACCCAAGGCGTCCTACCCACATCCTAGACCCTGCGCCAACAGAAAAGAAGTTCCGATTCGAGCCGAACTTGGCAATTTCACCAGAGACCGCTCGTCGCTTTGACAGCTGAAGTGAGAAACACGATATAGGCTAATAGAAACGCTGTTCGAGAACTATGTTGATAAATTTTCGACTAACCAACCACCCTCTAACGGCGGCCTCTGAAAATTACACCGTTTCTATGACGGCTAGGAAGGCAGGGTGGGGAACGCGAATTCCAATTAAAACTACGCGATACTTGGAATAGCTCTTGCTGGCTGGTTAATCAAATTAAAAGCGACAAGAGATAATCAACCCGTCAATATTTGGTTTGGGCTCATTTCGTCGCGTTTGCGTTTATATCCGTTTTGGCATCTTTTAAATAAGCGTCATAATTCATTGCGTTATGATAGTCGTACTATAAATTCTCTCAAGATTCATAAAATTACATCGGTTTAACTAGCGATATTATATACTATTTATTTGAAATATACATTCTTGTACAACCGTTTGGTAAAAGAATATATCACAAAAAAGAGTATGTTAAAATTTATTGATATAAAGATTTATATCTTAAAACCATAACCTACCTAAAACCGGTTTCTGATAAAATAAACTTGATTTACGAATATTTTCTTTAATCTAAATATCGGTAGATTTTAAAATTTGTAAGTATATAAGTTACATAGCGTGACTGATGTAATGTGTAAAGTGTTTAAGGTTAACTAAAGCAGAAAGAAAATTTGTCGCAAGTATTTTCAAAAGCTTAAGAATAGTAAACAATCAAGTAACATCCCTTTGGATTAAAATTGTTGCGTTAAGCAATATTATTGTATATTTCAGTTATGATTTGAATTTATTTCGAGCAAAAATGCATTCTTACTGAGCAAATTGTGTAGCAAATTATACTACCAATATTAAACTTGCAGCTCCAGATCCATATCTACTAGACACTAACTTGGAAGCAATATAAACACATTCATTAACATGTAACTGGAATTAACACGGAGAAATAGGTGAATATTTAATAAAACATATTTAACAAATGTATAAAATGTTTTATTATGACCGGTTTTTGAAGTAGATCCCATTCGAATGGTTTCATTATTATACCTAGGAGAATAACTACCTACCTAGCATAACTAAATACCAATATTTCTCCACTAAACTGTGTCTGTTGAAAATTTTTTTAGAAATGCTTTGAGTAACTAAGAGTCTGCCAACCTAACAACAACCTGTATTTTTTTAAGTAAACACCAAATCAAAAGACAGCAGCTCTATGATCTAATCAAAAGCCTATCCACTTTGCAGTCACGAAATATATTGGTATTAGCAGACACACTTTTAGTTCACTTGAAAAGTATTTTATGATAACTGGTGGTAAAACAAGTATTTACTCCGATCCAATACATTTTTAATTAAAATTAAACGCTTAATTGCAAACAATGGACCAGCCACTATATTTTAATATTATATAATATAATTTTGGTTTTACAAGATGAAAAATGTAAAGTAATACATTTTACAAGAATTTTTATCTCAAACTGCAACAAACACATCATACAGAGCTCAAGGAACCTGAAAATTCTACTGACATTGATTTTTACACAATTCTCAAACATTCAAGAAATTTATTAACATTTTCACCTACAACAAAAGCTATCACTATCGAGAGTAAAATTTATCTAAGAACATTAAAACATGCTGGGCTGGGCTGATTTTAAATGTCACAAATGCTTGACACTCTTGGCTGATGGACACCACAATTAATAAAAAGAAGAGACATAAATTTACTACCATGCCGAGCAGGATGCGGGAGAATTCGAACCTGCGACTATCGCAACAATAGGAGGACCATCTTGTCGCCTTGACCACTGCGGCAACCAATGCGGCTTTCAGTTGTTTTTCTAAATATTCTAATGCAAACTTACTGATTTCAATATTGAACTGTTAGTCACATTTTCTTTTGCAATTAATACAGATAAAAAATATGAACGAATACATGTTGTATATGTATATCGATATAACAAAACACTATTTAAATTAAAAAATCATTTTTTTGCATTTAAAATAACAGTTATCTCACTAAAATAACTCAATAACTAAATTTATAAAAGAGTGGTTGAAATAACATGAAATTTTAATACATATAGTTTGATCGTTAACACTATCCAGTAATGATATAGACTTATTAACAGTGATGTCATCTATGGTTCAGACTAGATACTTATCGAATGTTACATGTCTAGAATCATCTAAGAACTTAATATATTATAATATAATTTACGACTAGTTATCTTTACAGTTATAACAAACAACTAAAAGATTCTGATTTTTGTTTTTGACGAAATAAACCGCACTCAATCTGTTTCGAACAACCACTATAAATACAGACGTAGCTAACATAATAATATTAGTTGTAATATATATCCGAGACTATGAAAAATATATCGAAAGATGGCATCGCTTTTTTTATTGCCGTTTGACCTACATTAGAGCGAAATCTATCAAGGAATCGTCCGACCATGTTTTTCTTTCAAATTCTCTTTAGCGCTTCCAGATATCTCTCATAAACCTACTCGTCTATCAGAAACTCTGGATTGTATTGTGGCAAGAGATATCATCGCAGTTTTATGACCGAATCTCCTACCGTTTAAGTCGGCGAAAGACCGCATCGTAAAAACTTTAATATTGGGAAAAATGCTGATTACAAGCATACGTACACAAAAAACTTTTACACAGTCTACGGATCGGCTTTTTGATTAGTTTCCGTTCATATAGTTTCGTTGATGTTCTCAATTACAGTAGGTGGGCAAATTATTAGGAACAATACTCGTGTTTATGTAATTTTTAGTTTATTAAATTTGTTTGAACAAATTATGTTGTTTTTAGAGGGTTATTTTATCTTAAATGATTATTATTGTTTTGTTTTTGAAGTGGTAAGACATTACACGCGCGTCATTTTTTAATTTAATAAACTTAAACTAATAAGGATTCTTCTCATTCAGTCATTACCTAGATGTTATAATTTAATTACTTTTACCCCTAGTATGTGTTGTCTACGAATTTACATTTTTAGCGCGATTGCGCTCGATTGGCCTTGGACACATCTCCATGAAAATGTAGAGAGAAACAAACGTTGTTATTGCACTCCACACATTCCCAGAACGAGATAGCAGATATTACTAGGGTTTCAAAAACTGTAGTCAATTAAAATTAAAAATGATAATAAAAAGCCTAAAGAGGTATATCGTTTTGGCAAATGTGGCAGAAAAAGAATCACCACACCTCGTACCGATCAAAAAATCAAAAGCAGCTGCCTCTGAAATCGACGAAACAATCCAAGTTCTGATTAACAATTTTTTTTGTAAGACGACGCCCTAGTGAACAATTCCACGTCGAATGCCTTGCAGAGAGAATGGTGTGGTCTGAAACCTCAGCCAAAGAGATGGCACGCATATACATGGTAGAAGGGACAATGAAACAAAACCAATACAAGTGAGTACTATAATCCCGATTACTACCACAAATCAATGAATGGTTCCCTGACAGTGACAAATACATTTCTATGCAAGATTCAGCACCGTGTCAAAAAGTCAGAAGTCTTACTGCATATTTGGCGGGAAAAAGTCACTGTTCTTCCTTGGACAGGGAATTGGAAGAAGAAGTGATTACCACCAAGCAGCTGTTAATTTAAAGTCCCATCCCATTGGCCTCCAAACTCCAGGAAAATGTATTGAGAGCTAGGCCCGATGCATAGAAGTATGTATCTTTTTTTAGTCCATATTTTATACCTAGATTACACTATCACAATCAACTTTATCTGTGCTCAGCGAAGAGGGAATCGGCTAGTTACATGTAATAATGAGTTTTCAAAATGAATTTACTCATATACATTTCATACGCTAGTGATATATGTGCCATTTTGATTAATGACCTTTTGCCACTTTTCTGGTAAGAAATATAATAACATCACTGTATAACTTCTGAGATGTCTGAGCGTAGTAGGTGAGCAAGAGATATTCACAAGGGTTATTTCGAAGCCATATGGACATCATTAAAAGTTGTTGTCAGTAGAGAATGGAATTCATAATTTCAGTAGCTCTAACTGAAATATTTTCTCATCCATTTACATGACACTTAGCTTTTATACACTTTTATGGTTTACACTTAGTTAGTAGAGATATCTCGAGTTAACAAGAAAAATATGACGAAAATTATCTTCTTCCACTTTAGAATCGCAACTTTTGATTATGTAATCGATTGATTTACCTTTTAAACGCGCTATAGTGTGAATTTGTTCGATAAATATTATTACAGAAATGCAACTTTAAAATCCCTCTAATTATATTTAAATCAATAAAATCATAACACCATGAGTAATACCATTGGTTTATTTAATTTAACTGTTGAATAGGCGAGACGGCTAATTTTGAACAACTATTTTATAATAATCTGTATGCATTTATTATTTCCTAAGAATATATTATTTCTACGAGAGAGAAAGAGTTCTCAAGAAAAAAGCTTTCTTCTTGTCATAGCGCAGTTTCTTCGTCTTATAATTGTGTTTTCATTGATTCATAAAGTAGCATCACTTTAGACAAAAAGCAAAACACATTAGAAATAAAACAACTATACTGGTTAGTCGGAAGATACTCTCAACTTGATCTAAAATCAAAGAGGTTGATCTATAATACAATTATAAAGCCAATTTGGACCTATGGGGTGCAAATATGGGGTTGCATTAAACATTCAAATCAACTAGTCATACAACGCTGTCAGAACAAGGTTCTTCGATTGATTACCAATGCCTATCGCTATGTAACCAATGAACCTATATTTCATCTAATGTCACATATCGACGCAAGGACTCTCAAAGGATTTATTACGCTTGATCATCTTCAAACACTGCTCCCAATCATTAACTCGCCGTTGTTTTTGATCAAAAGTGAGCTGACACATAGCGTTCTCATACCCAAATATTCGTGAATAATATGATGTTCACGTTCAGTTGATATCTTTAGAGTGTCTGCTATTTCATTCAATTTCAATTTTCGGTCATTCAAAATCATTTTGTGGATTTTTTAATGTATTCGTCAGTAACAAACTCTTTTAGGCGTCCGCTGCGTTAATCGTCTTCGGTGCTCATTTCACCACGTCTACACTTAGCAAACCAATCTTGGATGGTTGATTTTCCTGCGCTAGTGTCCGGAAACTCGGTGTCAAGTCAAGTTTTTGCTTGAACTGTTTTTTTTTCTTCAAAAAAGAATATTTTATCAACGCGCGAAATTCTTTGTTATCCAATTTTTTTCACAATAACAAAAGTTGCTTCACTCAAAAGCTATAATTCAGAAACTAGTGATCCCACAGCTGTCAAATTTATACACGCATCTTTTGAGGGTTAGCGCTAACAAAAAACATATGGATTTAATTCTAGTAGCGCCATCTATGTGTTAGGCCGGGTACTTTCCAATTGACCTGTTCATATTGCCTTGGTGCGAAATATTGGTGCTTATAGTTTTTAACATCTACATGTAGATTCAATGAATTCAAATACGGTAATTCCAACTATTAACAAAATTATCAAAATGAAAATGAGCTCAGAATGACGACTTTTATCTTTTTCGAAATATCTTTCAACAATAAAAATACGACATCCAGACAAGGGCGAAAAATTTAATGTAATATTCATGAATTATAAAAGGAAAGTTTTAAGGAAACGGGATAGAAAAGTATTAAAGTCTGAGAACAGTTATTGGTTATCCGAAAGTACCTTAACAAGTGGGGCAGTTTAATGTTTCAGTTGTTTTCTTTATAAGGGGATCACGATTTTGAGCTTATGTTTTTTCAAGGATTTATATCCTAAGCTCTATATTTTTTATTGAACGACATTGATGTATAGATATCGCAGCCTCTATTTGTTTCTATATCCTATTATTCCTTCTTATGTCTATTCGGAATCGTGAGCTTTCGTTCCAGCGGCGTAACTTTCGGTAATTTATATTTTACGGGTTGAATCGAAATTCTGAACTATATTTCCGATATGTCTTATTTTTTCCGAAAACATTTCGTTTTATGTTTTTTCCTACTATTACTCCCTTGGAATTTAACTTATTTATGAGAGATTTTTTGAACAGCAAATGCGAAGGTAGAAAATATGAAACTACAAAAATAATCAAAGTGTTACTACATTATGACAGGTCGGGCAAAAGTACCGCTACTATTTTGATTGCGCGCTATCTTGGTTAGGTAACGTTTAACTCAGTTTCTCTTTAACCATTGTGTTGTGCAGATGGCAGTTTAATATGGACAAATATACGTCACAAGCACGAATAGAAATACTGACAATAGTCGTTTCATTATTGCCACTCAGCAGAAATTGCGTCAAAAATATCCTAATCGTCCAGTGCCTCACTCAACCACAGTTTTGTCGTTTACATGGGAATTTTCGACACTACGGTACGAAAGCAGACAGGCCTCTAGCGTTCTAGAAGACAACTGACGTCTCGTGACGCTGAAAATATGGCTCTCGTACGTGATAGTGTTGCAGAGTCTCCAGAAACATCAATTCGGAGACGTGAATCCCACTTATACATTTCTGTACGCAGTTTAAGGCGAATTTTCTTGTCAGTAGCCACGTCAGTAAACAGAACAGTCGGTTTTGGGGAACACAGAATCCTTAATTAATTCATAAAACATCACTGCATTCACTAAAATCAACTGTATGGTGTAGTATTCATGTTGAAGACGTCATTGCTCCATATTTTTTTGAAAATGATCAAGATATTGCAGTTACTGTTATAACATGGTTAGACTTTTTTTTCAATTTAGTTTTGCATTATTGTTGAGCAGTAAATCTGTTGGCAAAAAGGCCGAGTGACTTATAATGGGTTTAACAATTGATCTTTAATTTTTAATTGATAATTGATAATGGAGAATAAAAGTTGGTATGCAATATATTTATCAAGTTACAAGGAAATGGACGGATAGTTGGCTCTACTAGAATTAAATCCATATGATTTTTTAGTTAGCCCTAACCCTCAAAAGATGCGTGTATACATTTGACAGCTGTCGGATCTTTACTTTGTGAATTATAGCATTTTGAGTGAAGCAACTTTTGTTATTGTGAAAAAAATTGATAAAAAGGAATTTCAAGTGTTGATTAAATATTGCCTTTTTGGACAGTGCCCTAGGAAAATTAACTATCAAGGATTGGTATGATAAGTTTATAGGTGGTGAATTGAGCACCGAAGACGGTGAACGCAGTGGACTCCCAAAAGAGGTTGTTACCGACGAAAACGTCGTTTTAAATGATCGTAAATTAAAATTGAATAAAATAGCAGACACTTTAAAGATATCAACTGAACATGTACATCACATCACTCACGAATATTTCGGTAGGAGAAAGCTCTGTGAAAAGTGGGTGCCGCGCGAGCTCACTTTTGACCAAAAACAACGACGAGTTGATGATTCAGAGCAGTGTTTGAAGATGATCAAGCATAATAAACCCGAGTTTTTGCGTCGATATGTGATAATGGATGAAACGTGGCTCCATTAATTCACTCCAAAGTCCAATCGACAGTCATCCGAGTGGACTGCACAGGATGTACCCTCTCGAAAGCGTGGGAAAACGCAACAGCCGGCTGGCAAGTTTATCGCGTCTGTATTTTGAGTTACGCGTAAAATAATTTTCCTTGACCACCTTAAAAAAGGAAGGACCATTAACAGCGACTATGACATAGCGTTATTGGACCGTTTCAAGGACGAAATGTCCGAAAAACGGCCGCTTTTGAAGAAAATGAAAGTGTTACTTAACCAAGACAATGCACCGTATCACAAGTCAGTGAAAACGATGGCCAAAATCCATCAACTGGGCTTCGAATTACTTCCTCATCCACCGTATTCTCTAGATCTGGCCCCCAACGACTACTTTCTGTTCTCAGATCTCAAGAGAATGCTGGCTGGGAAGAAATTTTCGTCGAATGAGGAGGTGATCGCCGAAATGGAGGCTTATTTTGAAGCAAAGGACAAATCGTTCTAGAAAAATGGTATCGAAAAGTTGGAGGGTGTGTCAGTGTATCACCCTTGAAGGGAATTATGTTGAATAAAAAATACTAATTTTACCAAAAAAATGTGTTTTACTGTGGTAGACCGGGGACTTTTCAGTTGACCTGTTAACTTATGATGAAAAACATGCAAGTACATCTCATTTCCAAATTACTAATAAACTATACGCTTTTCGATTAATTAATGCGCTCAATTAATTTAACTAACCGACACCTTAAATATAACGAAACGTTTTACTATCGTCTAATACACTAGCGAGATAGCGAGTGGAAAAACCGTCGCAAACTTATTTATCGCCGTAATAACGCGAACCGACGTTCGTTCCCGGCTCTTTCTCGTTCTCGTAGCGTCGATACTGCGAAAGGGTTAAGGGAAAAAGAGACACGGACGGCCGTTAAGTCGACGGCTTTAAACAAAAGTAGCGGTTTCGTATTCAGAGCACACTGATCGGATTCAATCAGACTGCAAAATGCATCCATCGGGCCGCGGCTTCGTCTCGATTGTGTCTTCGAACGGATTGCCGACTGTGCTGGATACAGATGGCCCCATCGTTTTTACTTCTGTCTTTAAGTGGCTCATTTCTTTGCCGGGCAATCCGGCCATCGTATAAAGTTTTCAACTGAGCACAAGTTTCGACGTTTTCTTTCTTTCGGACGCCCACATCGCCCTCGCTCTACGTACGTCGGTCGTGGTTCTTCGTTGGGTCGTATGTATAAAGTCGGTTTTATATATTTGTTTTACGTTGGGATGGAGTTGTGATTGAATTAAAATATGGTCGGTCGATATTTCAATATTTAATTTGATTGGCTGAATTTATTTTCCTCTAACAATGAGCTGAAAGAAAATAATTCAAATTGTAGTAAAACCTGAAATGTTATGAATGCTTCTGGAAAATAACTGTTCCAACGTAACAATATTTATCTGTTATCTATTATGTATGTGGGAATTTAGGGTCGGCGCGTAGTATTTCTAATAAAACTATATGAAACCATTCATATATTCAATAGTTTATTCGAGTGAGTGATGTTAATTGATTATTAATACATATCAAACCTTTTTTTGTTCTGGCCTAAAACTAGGCGGTGGAATATATGACGTATACTTGGTCGCGGAGACTTACCCTTGAGCGACAAGTTGGACCGGGTTATGTGGGACTGCCTCTGGGCTTACCAATACACTAAACCAAAACCGTCTCACAGTTGACCCTTGTGGATCGCTACTACTACTGCATTAAATTTGGGGATATGGCACCCGCTGATCGGGCAGCTGTTATTGGGCACGAGGACCTGACTATTCTATTATTGATTATTCTATTCTATTATAGTATATCCAAATAAGCGGTGAACTCACGTCATCTCAATTTATATTGCCAAGATTGTGTAATGTTGTCGCATTTAACGTTAATATTTTACCTATTTTAGTTCGAAGTAAAACAACATTCTAATATAAATAGAATATTGAAACAAAAATGTTATAAACTATAATTTATTTTAACTAACAGTGAGTGAATGAAACTTTCTGGATGTTGTCTTATGATTCAAGGCTGACAGTACCAAAACAGGGCGATGAAAGTGGAAACAACTAAAGTATATAATTGAATGAGTATATAATTAATATCGAACTGTAGAATATATGTAGTGTAATTGTTCAGAAGATATAAGAGCGTTTAGTTAAAATGTACGAGGAGAGAATGAATACTAACTGTTTTGCAGACATAGTAAACGCATTAGGGAAACTGCAGTAATTAAATCTAATTTTAACAAACTAAGGAAAGATATAGTGATATATCCTAAAGATATAAGAAAACACAGCAATGAAGGAAACAAGAACTAAACATAAAAATGCAAATATGTTCTCTAATGCAAATAAAATACATTACTTGGACGTAATTATTAATTAAGTAAGTTCAGCCTCCAGTGGATACCAACATGGGTTAGGAAATATTTTCATGTAAATATATTAAAATAGCTTTAACCTACAAACTATTGTGGTTCTTTCATTAACTGTATTTTAAGTCCTTCGGTAATATATGCATTAGATGTATTATAATGTTAAAATAAATTATATTTTATAACATTTTTATTTCAATATTCTATTTACATGAGAATTTTGTTTTACTTCGAACTAAAATAGGTAAAATAACACTTTTAAATGATCTTAAGTAATTTTTTAGAATAGGTGTCTATCTTAGACTAACATATATAATTTTTATATTATTTTCTAGATTTAAGTTTATTGGATTTTAAAATAGTAAGTGTTATATATTATCTTACGTTACTTATTATTATGTTTGTTCATCTGCAAATAAAGAAGTTGAATTAAACAAATTTGTAAATTATCCAGACGGGACAATACCACATCCATCGCTGTGGTCATTTCTTTAAGTAGGACGTTTTATATCGCGCGACTATTAACAGGATTGATTACGAAAACTGTGTACTCGAAGACGATGTGGGGTACTTAATGACCTAAAGGTGATGATGAGTGATATTCGAATTGCTGTATATTTTTTGTCTCGCCGTTTAAAAAATCGCTTCTTTATTCGATAAAATAAAATAGTCTTAAAAGTAAGTTAAAAGTTTTAATATTTAAAACCCTTTCATATATTATAACCTAACAGTGATTAAAAATAATATGTTACTAAATTTGTTTTCACAGTATTTTCAATATAATATTAGAAATATATTTGATATATAACATTAATTAAAAGAATAAAAGTATTAAAACGTATTAAAATATATGTAAAGTATCTCAGGAACTAACACTCACTATTATTTTTTTTGAATCTAATTTTCTTAACTTTCAGTAAACAACAAAATACTAATAAGTGTAAATTACTAGGCCACTAAATATTATAACAAAGTATCATAAGTAAGGTTATTTCCAGAACATTAACAAGAGCATCAAATATAAGTATAGAAGATCTTAAGTATTTATTTTTAAGTTATAAACATAACTATGGAATAATAAATGAAGTAATACATGACTGTATATTAAAACAGAGATATATGAATGAAACATGCATATTAAAACAATGACGACCACAATTAGTTAATTTGTATTTTACAATTTAGAACAATTTACAATTACAAAATATATATAAAGGAATGTATTTACAATCATTAATAAATACCAAAATAATTGATACAATCTTCAAAGAGTAAAATGCTATATAGTCACATATCTTATGACATACACACCTTAATATTTATCGATCCTTTAAAATGTTTAATGAATTGTTGATAATTTATAATTTCCCCTTTGTTTGTCCTATGTGTTCCATATATAAAAATAGTGTAGTTAGTGAACTTCTGCTTCTATTAAGACGTACCTACAAAGTGCAATAGGCAATATGTTATACATCTTAACGTCAGTTCACTGCTACTTTGGATATACCATGTATTTGTTCACAACATCACGCTGCTTGTTTCCGTCAACTGTTTTTCTCGCCGTCTCATGTCTCAAGCCATAATTTAAATAACGGTCCAAATTTCAAATCCTCGTAAGTAAAAATATTAAATCTAATTATGGTTACGATATCGCCAATGACGGTATTAAAACCACATCTCGCACGGCACAAAGACTGCGACACCAGACCACTTTGAATGCAGCCACATCTCCATAAAGCCATAAAAGATCCAGACAAGATAATGATGAAAAGAACTTAATCTCGACGAATGTGTAGTGTGCGCAATAAATCTAGTTAAAAGCATCAACCTTCTCTTACGTGTTTTACGACCTGGCGTCGGTCGCAGTCAGGTCGATCATAAACATTTTAAGAACTCGGAAGTGCATTTTTTGCCGGCTCAATTTGGATGCATCCGAAGAAGACGCCGATTTCCATAAAACCCTTTTGCATGCCTAATCTCCGACTCTTGGGGTCCGTTTGTTTAGGAAAAGAAGTATAAAAATACTATCAAAACCCCGTACAAAACAAGTAGACAAAGAAAAAGTAGGTATTTTATACTCCGGAGCCGTAAAATCGCAGTCCCGTCCCGATTCCCGTCGGCGACATGAATATATTTAACAGTTAACAGCGTTCATAAACTAACAAAATTACAATTTCTTATTAAATCTGTTTATGCAAAATATTTATTCTTAACCTTAACACCGCATGCGATGCCATGCACAGTACCCGGACCGAGTTGCTCCACTGCACTTTTATGCACGATGCTTTCTTTACGATACGGCGCTTTCCTGTTGACTTAAAAATGCTAATTTTTTCCCTATATTCGAGGGTAGATACCGACGCTACGTTTAATCTAGCCCGATTTATTTGTTTCAACGGAAAGTGACTCTGACCTTTATATAATTATTTTTCAAGTACGGTATTCATGTCCTAGCAGTACAGGATATCAAAAAGTTAACTTTATAACATCCACGCTTAAACACAAAATCGCCGAAAAAAAAATGGAAATATACATACAAACTACAATTAGTTTTACAGCCACAATAATTTATAGGTTAGAGTTGTTTTATTATATATACATTGAGCTTTTTTCCACACTAGTATTGGTATCTCCCGAAGGCCTAATCCACTTAATTAACAATTGTATATATGAGTAATGTATTTTACTTTCATTAGAGAGCATATTTATGTTTTATGCTTAGTTCTTGTTTCTTTCGATGCAATGCATCCTTGTAAAGTCATTATGATATTACTACATTTCTATTTAGTTTGTCCTGTTACTATCTGTATACATCTTTCTTCATAAAACTACATTTAATCACTACATCCTCCCTAATGCATTTGCCATATCTGCAAAAGAGTTAGCATTATTTCTCTACTCATACATGTTAACCAAGCATTCATATATATTCAGAACAATAACACACATGCTCATAAAGCTTTCAAACTCTCGATACAATTCGCTACAATTAAAGTAAATTAGTTGTATACTGACCTGTAGTGGTTTCCTCTTTCATCACCATTTCATTGGTAATCGTAAACATTGAATTATAAACCAACATTCATAAAGTTTTATTCAATCACAGTCACTTTCAGAAATACTAGTCAAGTTAATAACCAAGCTGTTTATTTCCAATCTATTAAAAACTTGCTCAAGATTCTACCATTTGTCAATTTCTTCTTCAATATGTCTGATCGAGCTCATACAAACCGAAGGTGTTATTTTCGACAATGCCTCTTTCCATAAATCCAGACAGTTCTGGTTTGACTATACTCCCCTCGACCTGAATCTCTATTGTAATAATTATTTGCAATACCCCATATCAACTCAATTTTATTAAAAATGCAGTGATAGTTGAAATTGTTCATTCTTTAACATGATTTTCTCGACCATATATATATATATATATATATATATATATATATATATATATATATATATATATATATATATATATATATATATATATATATATATATATATATATATATATTCTGCACCAGGAATAAAACCATCCCTGTTTCCACCATGAAGAAATATATGTCTGCAATGTTATGACTAAAAAAACCTAATGGACAGTTATTCCAACGTTTATCTTTTTCCATGAACCATGTTGTTTTTATACTATATTTATTGTCATCTTGCCATGAGTAACCCAATGTACCATTCTGAAATATTCATGGTTCTTTCAAATATATAAATTGATATAATTCTTCCTTTATTTTGTTATATATTTTTTAAGATTGTATTCTTTTAAAAGCAATCTCTATAAATTCCATTAAACCCCTCCGTATGTTATCTTTACACCACTTAAATCCTATATTATCCAACAATGTATGAACGGATGTTCTACATCTCTCAAATAGCTGTATATCTTTTGGATCTTTGTAGATACTTTCCAGACTAACAATTTTGTCTGAAATAATTGTATTAAATTATGTTTCAATAGAAAAAAACTACTTACTGTTTTATACATTTCGCATATTTGATCTCTGAAACGCCAAAATTGATCTTGATTCGTCCCCTGTTTCGCATAAACACGGTTTCTTTTTCGCGAATTTAAGGTTATATTGTTTTTCATTTATTGAGATATTTTAGTGATCTTGTCCACACTAATGTGCAGCTGCAAGGCGCAAAAAATATTTTCAATAAAAACGTGGCGATTTGAAATTTGTTAAAACAAAGCGTTAAAACAACGTTTGCTGGTTTATAACCCGCAATTATAATATTTTGCAGGCGTTTGACGAACGGATAACTTTTGCAGGCTCTTTCAGTTACATGATCGAATTGCCCTAACAGCATTCTATCTCTTGTTAAATAGATTAAAATGAGAAGGATAATATTGTCTGACTGTAAAACGAATTTACCATTTTAGACTGACACATATTGACACACTTGTCACTACTGATTCGAATTTACTATATATATACTAATCCACTTCTTTTCCCGTAATTCTGATAAATTAACCAAGCCAAGGCAAACACATAAGTCCGGATTCTCGACTGAAACTAAACTACCCACAACTCTCAGGCAAAGTTTTCGGCTTTAGCATCGATCCCGATGTTCTCAATCTCCGATTTAAACTTTAGCAAAGCTGCCTGAAGTCTGACCACTTTCTTGGCATCCGCTCTAACGACAGTCATGATTGCATTTTAAGTCATGTGTTTATTTTTCAACTCGCCTCTCGCGAAACCTTTAGATCAAACCGATTCGCTTTCGACTTTTGGTTTTGTTAATGCCTTAGAATTAAGAAAATAATAATATTTTGCGTTAAAAATTTAAATAGTAAGAAATCGTCATATAAATTATTTAAACGATAATGATATATGGAATGTATATACACAATATGTTATTTGTGTTAAGCCACCAGATGCAAATCTTTGTGTAATAGATTCACAGAATGTCTGAATGATTTCCAACAGAATGTCGTGCTATTTTTATTCCAAAATATCTGCCAATTTCTTCAATGATATTGGGAGTGGACATTTACTCATCAATCGTTGCTTTAAAAGTTCCCATATGCTTTGTAGAAGAACATGTCCCTCAGTAAAATTGAATAATCATGAACTTCCGCAAGCATACAACGTTAAATATCTGGGAATGAATGCATTTCGATCGACGTTTGACATGGAAAAAGATATACTGACAAAATTCAAACAGATTGATATTAAACTAAACCAAATTTACTGACTGATAGGGCGTAAATCTAAATTATTATTACATAACAAGGTTTAGCAAGGTTTGTTACTTAGGCCCATTTGGACTTATGGTATTGAACTGTGGGGTACTATTAGCAAAGCTCACCTAGATACCCTCCAGATGTTCCAGAATAAAAAGTGTTGCAAGTCATCGTCGATGCCCCATATTACGTGTCCAACAAACTGATTTATCACAATATCCTCATAGAACCCATAACGAATGTGATTCGGAGTGATCTCAATGCTACATGTCAGGATACTTATATTATATAACTGAGATTATATAATAATACTTATTGCTCACGAGCAGACTGTTGACGTTCTAGGAGATTAATAAAAAGAAGTTCCCATAACGGTTCAATAATGTGGCCTGGCGATTGTGCTAGCCAGGCAAGTTGTTTGATGATATTCTGATGCTTATCAAATTAAGATTGAACCTTTTTGTCCTTTTTTTAAGTTTTGTGTCCTACTGTCACTTTTGCCACGGTAGTTTTATGATGTCTCGCCACAATCTTCAAATTCATGGTCATCATTCTCCGTCAAATAACCTTTCGCCCATGATGTTTTACCATGTTTTGTATTCTACAACATTCTATCATTACCGCAGATATCGTTGCTCATGAAACCTTAAACAATTCAAGGGTTTTGAAATATAACCCTACGAGACTTAGCATATAAACTGAGTAATACGTACGCGTCACATTATTTAAACAAAAGCAATGTTACAAAACCTAGACTTCTTTAAACTGAATGTTGTATCTGGTACCCATCCAGTGTGCGCATATTGTCGATATTCTATTATTGGCGTAATCCTAGTTCCTTTTAGTATGTATATATGTTACATAATGCCTGCTTGATATATAAAGCGCTGATATATATATGGCGGCTATCTGTTTTAAAACTACGTGAATGGTGAACGAATGACACGAATTAGTCATAAATAGGTTTTTAGGTAAAATAATAATTTGATTTTGTTTAAAACCCCGTTTCATATTTTAACTGGTGCAGTAGGTCGAATTCCGGAGAGATCAAACGGTTTTTCACTTTAAAATTCACTCAATTAACTGGAATCAAATTAATTATCCAGAAAAGAGGACAGGTTGGCCTTGGATTCGCAATCGTTTCTCAGTTACTCGAAGCATTCTTTAGTATAATTAAGTGGAGTTCGGGAAAGGTATCGCAACTCAAGCTTTAAAGTCGCAAAAGGTGGATTGAAGGTGCCTGATACACTTCTAACCAGAAGCTATTCCATGTAAGAAACATTCAAACTTTGAAAAACGCCCCTAGTCCATGGAATTCTGGCACATGCATCACAATTAAAGGTGTAACGCCATCAATGGCGAACTAAAGTTGCTGTGAATTACCATAATCTACTGGAATTTAGATAGAAGCTTGCCGTTCAGGGTTAACGGTCGTCAAAGGCGAATTGTAGTAGCTATTTGAATCTGAAATGATCAAAACTTAGAAAATTTTGGTAGAAACAGTACTATTTCGAAGATCTTGAAAGGCAAAATCGTGGTTAAACAAATGAATAATCAAAAACAACGTTTATAACAACTATATGCTGTCCAGGCGGAATAACGATCACGTACGTCCTTTCGGCCGTTGCGTATTGGTATTTCGTACTTATTCCCTATTAAAACCCTTCAATTATATTAATGCAAGAGTTGTCTCTAAATTTTATCTTCATTTATAGCATGTACAGACTAGAATATGACCTAGACGAATCTGGAACAAAGGTGAAAAGGACGAAAAACCTGGACTGAAGGAAAAATATTGAACAGAAGCAAAAAGAATCTAAGACATCGAAAGGTCTACCTTGTATACAGAACATGATATAAGAAACAACCACCAATTTTCAGTAAAAATATACAATATCAATGTTTCCTGATCGAAAAGCAGTCATACTCTTTACAAATGGTAATTTCATTTTTCGAAGATCGATATGGTGACGAGCAATACGATAAAGCACGGTATATATACGAAAAAAACGGTATCTCGCCAGTCCCATTTCGATCCCGAAACCCAGGATCGACGCTGCTGGATAGCAATTTAAATAATCCGATAAAAGGAAGTGAAAAAATTCCGGCCGGAAGCAAGTTTCCGAAATAGAACGGTTTTATTTCGGTGACGGGCGCGAGGAAAGGCCATTTTTAAAAGTAACGTCGCAATTTGCGACTGCAGAAGCAACCGACGAACTCTATTGTCGGATACAATCGGGAACGGAAACATTGATCTAAGACAGTTTCTCTTTCGGTCCGACTGCTACGTATTTTGCGTAATGATTTGGAACGTTGAGTGAAATCAAGGTAGAACCAATTCATCTGATAGTGAAATGTTCAAACATAACATAGACTGTAACGTCATTCTAAAAAAAATTCAATATTTCTCATAAACATTATGACAACAATAACTGTGCTCAGTGGATTCAGTTTTGAAATAAGATATTTTGAATAAAAAATATGAATATGTTCATCCCTACAGAAACCAAAACTTGCATAGCCATTATGATTATAAGACTCACGTGCTTTGTAAGTATTCAAATAACAAAAACTGAACAACTAGAAATTCAATTTCATTCAATCAAATTTAAACAGAAAGTTATGAACGTTAGAAGTTGATTTATAATTGTCACTATTACTGTTATGTTGGCCGTCGTCACTACATAGCATAAAACAAAGTCGCCTTTTCTGTCCCTATATCCCTATGTGCGCTTAAATCTTTAAAACTACGCAACGGATTTTGATGCGGTTTTTTTCAATAGATAGAGTGATTCAAGAGGAAGGTTTATATGTATAATACATGCATAATATACTAAGGCAACATTGCTAATTTTAGAGGTTTCTAACGTGATGTCGTAAATTAACCTATTTTTTTAGGCTTATTTAGCAATTAGCAAAAATGCTGCCTAACCCTACGAGTTAGATCAAATTAATGTACTACAGTATTGTACACCATAAAAAGGTCTACAAAAAAGTCCGCGATGGTATATGTTTATCTTTTAGGGATAACCCACATTAACCATTTTTATTGTTTACTTTTTACGTGAGAAAATGGCTTATTTACGAAGCTATTTTAAGCAATACGGCATTAGTCCTTATCGAATTAAGTACCTTAAATACAGTGTGCAATTAATATAGATCAATATGGTTCCTTACAGCATGTAAATTAAACAAAAATTTTCGGAGATATTACAAATTTAAAATTTGCGTTTAAAAATGTGTAATGTAATAAAAATTGTATGAATTTAGATATTCCAAAGATAGCAGGAAATCTTCATAGTAAGTATAGGGGAAGAGGAATTGTTTTACTCCAAATTTAATGCGTGCAGGCCAAGGGCAGTAATGAATGAACCAAAAATACTGGATCGATTTTAATCATGTTTTCATTGAGTGACATAGGCATATATATTTTATGCCCGTGCAAAGTCGGAGCGGGCCGCTATGTTTTTATATACAACGTTCATATTTTTTCTGTAGTGTATTTAATTTAGTTTGATTGGCTCATTAGTAATGTTTAGTGCGTGACAGCCTTGACGCCATGTTTAATTGACCAATGAAATTTAAATAAAAAAACTATTTTTTTCTAAAATAAATTTATTAAATAAAATTCAATTAAATATTAATATTAAAATAAAAATATTATAAAATTAAAAATTATATAATATTTAAAAATAAATAAATATAAATATAATCTATAACCATATATATAAATATATAATCTAATTTATCTACAAAATATAAATAAAATATAAAAATAAATATATCTATAAAATATAAATATTATATACACGTATATAAAACCATAAGCAAAAAACTTTGGTGCATTGCAAATCAAACTTTTTCATATTTGTTTAGTGCCATCAACTTAATAGGATCTATTAGAGTCCTGTCTTTTTATTTTCTTATACTGAAAGCAAACTTTGAGTCTTTCCCCTTAATATTTTGTTCACCTGTTATACTCAAAAGTATATATAGCACACCTTGTTAGTATTTCTAATATTTTATACGAGAGATCATTATGGAATGTAGAATTGAAGGGTTTTAAATTTATTTTTTTTTAAAGATTAGACAAAAATTTGGTGAAACGTGGTAAAATCGCTAACTAAAATAGGACATAGCTCGAAGACCAACTATGACAGTATAATAAAACAATTTTGTTGGAGTCTGTGGCACGAGATATTGTCTTGCCTCTATAGAACCTGTCTCAATTTATGGGTCTACTGATTTATTTATAATTGTATGTAAACAAAAGTCACACTTAATTTTTTTTCAAAAGTTTTACTAAATAACCTGTGATGTACACTATTGTACAGCGTAAAACTGTGTTTGCTCTTATAGGAACAACTGGAGTGAAGTTATAATGTCAAGTAATTAACGGTAAGAATGAGCAGAAAGAGAGATACTGGCTGAATGGATACAAATTTTACCATTACCTTCTGGAGTTTATTTAAATGTCGATGTTACTTAGTTCGAATACCTTGGTTGTGGGACTGGAACGATGGAAGTAAGCACTACAAATATAGTAAGATAGTTTAGAAATTAGTGGTAAAAGTTACAAATAGAAATGTGATTGACGCCTTCAATTTAGTTTCTATATAAATTTAGTTTTGATCCACTTCCATATGTATATATTCTGGGCTCGTGGTATTATTTTCACCATCACTAAATTCTTCATAAGTACTTAAAGGATAGTTGAAATGTACCTCAAAAATGTCTGGTATGGTAACGATCATAAATCTGTTTCATGTTTATCCCAACCAGTTTAGAAATTTTAAGGTTTTCTACTCATTTCTTAAAGATCACCGGGTACTTTTTTAACGGAAAACGATGATGCCTTTCCTCGCTATCGCATACGAGCACACAACACTTCCTAGAACGAGAATGCATTTCAACTACCAACTTTTATATACTAATAAAATAAAATAATAATTTAATGTATAAACGTTATAAAATGCTAACCACACTGTTCTCTATATAGGGCACATTGAAAATGGCGTAAAAAATAAACAAACCATGGAACGAAATGAACCAATCAGATCCCGTCGCGGCTCTTAGCATAGCGAATAAAACAAGTAATATGTTAAAGGTAGCGACATCTACATATTGGACGTCGCGAAACATTTCCCCAAAATTTCCTATGAAGTATAATTCTCTATTTCTCTATGATTCTAAGTTTATTTTTAAAATCTAGATAACGCTATGATAAACACCCACGAAAGGCAAATAGTTAAATGAGCTTAAAGGATTAAGGAGAATTTCAACAGATTAAAAATCAAATTATATCTGACAAGTGAATTTAAATGTTCATTTATGCATGACAAAACAGTTTATTTGTAAACCATTTTATTGTATAAAGAAACATGATGTTGTAGCATGTGGGATTTGGAAAAATATGTCCAATATTAAAAGTCAAATTAAAAATGTTATTGTATTAACTGTTTTTAAATTAATTTACTTGAGTTAATTGCGTACAGAATATTCGATTCATTTGTTTTATTCTGAAAACAATTTGAGCCTAGTGTTCTAGAATACTTTCATTTATTCCCATAATTTCCCCAATTAATATCTTAATTCATCTTTAAAGAGAGCAAAATAAAAATATTTACAATATGAATTAGGAAAAAAACAGGCTAACTGAATAAAGCTACGCGAAACACTGTTTTTATTAACTTAAAAATATATCACAATCAAGTTAGGTAAACGCTATGGACTTATCTGATTTTAACATTGGTCAATCAAATGATAAAATTGTAGCTATCGGAAAACGATTGCCCTGTTTTTGAACATACTAAAATCCTAGGAATGTACTCCATTTATGATTAAGTCCTGATTCCTAATATTATCCTAACCTGAACCTGAACTTTTGAATAATCTCCTTACTCATCACGATATTCCGTCATTACATTTTCTTTATATTACCTTGTAAGTAATAAACGTTTTCAAACAACATCCTTCCAGGAAAAGTTCATTGTAAGAGAACCGTCCATGTTAACACCGAAGTTGAGAATATCATGGCTACAAAGTATTGGTATGAAACTGTTTTAACATATTTCTACTAATGTTAATTCAATAAAATTCAACAAGATAGATTGTCTCCAGCAGTTCTTCACAGATTACACGTTCGTTAAAACATAAAATAAAACTGGCAATTAACAAATGGTCAATTGCTAACATAAAATAATATACAAAAACGTAACATAATTCCCCCACAATATCTTTTAAATAATATAAATGTCTATAAACCACAGACTACTACATTCCATCGACAAATACACTGAAATAACAGACGAAAAAGACTCAAACGCCTACATCTAACGACCAATTAAATGGAAGATGCATGTCAGTCCGCATGGCCTTCGGCGTGATTCTGCCATGTTCCGAAAAATAAAAACATAAAAATCAACCGTCGGTTCAGGACTGCCGATATTCCATTTTGAAAGTTCAATTATCCCGGGTTTTGTTTCTATTTTCCCGAACACTGCGCTTGTAGGTTCTCGTTTTTCTCGATATCCACTCGACCATACGGACTTTTTTTCTATTTTACTTCAAAAATAGACTAACTCTATATATTATAGGTTGTTCTGTATATATTCGGTCAAAGAAGTTACGGAAATTGGTCAATAAAACACAAAATGTTCGTATTTATCCAAATATTTTGTCCAAGTCCCTTCTGAAATAAAATACTCACCAATTATCAAAACATTTTGCGCAAGCAACTTCAGATCTAGCCACGGATGCTCCTTTATGTCTTTTATCAAACATAGATGACTCAAAGTGGTAATTTTAATTTTATAAAGAAAAAGAAGCGCCATATCAGGCGGTAATTTTTCTATGGCGTGAATTTTTGGTTACTTAAACCGATTGGATTAAGTGTCAAAGAAATTTATGATCGCTACAGCATATTTTATTGTTGTAAGTTGGGGTAAGTTTGTCCATATATACAAAATATCAAATATATATATTTTTTATTTTAGAAATTGATCCCCTTCCGAAAGAAGCTATGCAAGCGGCTATATAGTTTTCTTCTTGGATCAATAGTTGCAGCTCCAATAAAATAATAGCTCCTGAATGCAAATCCATTAAGAAAGGACAAACCAATTAACTCAATACAGGAGGAATTTTGGTGTAAAATGTATTGCCCAAGTAAGAACAAATTTGTTAAACTGTCATCAATAGAATAACTACCGTAAGGGCTTCATTTCAATAAAAAAAGTGTAATTATTCTAACAAACATATTGGCTTAAGGCTACTTAACCAAGATAGTTTTTTTTGGATCTAGCTCATGGATTCAGGAATATACATCCTCGGCTAGTATGTCTTAGAAATCATTTGAAGCGCTCAACATAAGTTTTTTTTATCTCATTGGCCTTTAGGAAATTGTGAAGAGGACGAACATGAAGACTCTTAATGGGGGATGACTATAAGTTCAATTCCAGATGTTCCTATACGAATAAACAAGAAGATAATATCTTATGCCCCAGAAAATTGTTTTATTACACTATCAGTAGGTCTCTTCATTTTAAACTCTTATTTTAAAACCGCAATATTGCCACGTCGATAATATAACATATTTTTATAAAATATCTTTAAAAAGTGCAAATTTATATTTTAATTGTACACTGCATAATGATTTTCCAGATTATTAATTAATATAGATAAGTGTTACAAGTAATAAAGTGTGCTATATAATTTTGGGTAAACCCATAAAAAATCTCTAATAGATTAAGTTCATGGCACTAAACAAATATAGAAAAACGAAAAGCCTGAAGACGTAATTTTGATCTGTTCCTAAGTTCTTTGTTTATGATATAATAATAAACATAATATAATTTATGTTTATGTTATTTTGTGTTTATAATATTTATATTTTATAGATATATTTATTTTTATAGATTATATTTATTTCATTTGTTGAATTAATAAATTTATTTCCGAAATTAAATTGTTTTTTATTTAGATTTTATTGTTCAATAAAACGTCACGTTAGGGCTATCACGTGCTGCACCTGCGTATGACAAACTTTGTCAAGGAACCAATCAAATATCTTCACAGTAAAATGTTTTTTACAGGTGCCTATAATGTAGATTTTAATTGGCCAATCCAATTACTTGAATAGCCGATATAAGAGATCCCTATTGAATTGACTCTCTATTACTTTATATATAGGATGTCTAGTTTTCATTAAATTTTACTCTCCATGTCTAGGTCCAGTTGCATATTGTCGCTATGTGTTTTAATATTTTGGTCTCCAACTGAAAATATTATAGTATCATAATCAAATATAGCCATGGTGATATCTTCCTTTAGTGGTATTTCTCATAGGTAAGGAAGATAACAATATATTTCCTTGTGATTGTGACACCTATTCTAGTTCTCTTGTTTGATTTTAAACATACGGGTAGAAATGTAAGAGTTTGAGAGTTCAGTGTCTCGTTTTAGTAACATTTGTTAAAGTTTGTGAATGAGTCTCGGATATATATTATGATTTATTCCAATTATAAATGGAAGGACATGGAATTTTGATACGTCGTTTGAAGGTTAGTACTGCCCAAGAACATCAGTGCTGTCCTCTACAAGACGAAGATTAGAAAAAATAGTCATATTGTCTCCCAAGTATAATATTTTTGACGTAATAAAACTAATACAGAAATTAATTAACCTGCCATAATATAGATTTATTTATCCTTTTTTTATTCCGCCTCTACGTATTTCCTGTTTTACTTCACGTAATTTTTTTCATGGAGCAATTTTTTTGCGCCCGAGAATCCATACAAAAAATTACTTTCACTAATTCAATTTGGAATTTAATTAAATTAGCCAGTGTATCTCGCCAGATATATTCCGTATATCCGTTTCCCAACCAATAAACGTAAAACGTTTTCCGTTCGCTTCGCCGAATTTGGAACCAAACAAGAAAATGTCGTTTGCGCCACAATTTACTCGTGCAGCTTTTCCGAATATACGAAACAAAACCGAGAATAATTGGACACGGAAGTGGAATATTTAGATACAAATCAGCGTATTAACTTGACGAATTTATTCGATCGATATTGTCGAATTGAATTAATTGTTTTATCAAAATTCTCACTGCTTAGGCGTTAACATATCTGCTGAGATAAAAAAGTATATATTTTTAGAAAAAATCAGACTCTAGAAATCTCTAGAAATTATAATCTTCTATAATGTATATTCATTCTCAAAAGTATTGTGTATCTATTGTATGTGCGGAAATAAAAAACCAGACGTAGTTTTCCTTGGAAGAAACAACCCAAGTTAGCTAGATTACGGATGTGTGTGTGTGACTTAACATTGCTTTTATCTAGTACGTATACAATTATTTATATAAAACATTTCTGTTCATATATATTATTATTTATGGGAATACAACAGAAGAAAACATGAAAATATTACCCACACTTTAAAACCAAAATGTGTCCAAATGCAGCAATGGTAAAATTACATGAAGGTAAATATGATTATACTACATGAAAAGTTTTCGTTACTCTTTAAAAAGTTATTAGTTGTTTGATATATATAGAATTTTATGTTAATTTTAGTTTTATATAACATTTTAGTTTTATTCGAAGTTTAATTGGTCATTGGAGTATGACGTCAGAGGTTAGACACGCGATGCGTATGAAATCGTTGACAAATGAATATTTTCATTACAGGTTACTGTAATGGTAATTTAAACTAACCAATGAAACGAAATGGCGTTCTCAGCGCCTTCCTTCTGAGACCACGCAAAACAATTATTATTTGTTTTGAAATTATTTGTATTAAGTTAACACTCTATTTTTCATCGTTGATAAATTAAAATGTAATATTTGTACACAAAGCGCTTTGCTGTGTGGAGAATAGAAGCCAAAGTGAACAATAATTTATTTTTGATACCTTCTCCTTGATTAACATATAATATGTTGTTAAAAGAAATGGTTCAAAATGACTTTTATATTTGGAAAACCAAAGACAATATTAAAAAATCCTATCATGAATCATATTTTCAATGTTATGTATTATTATATTATATTTATATAAATAATACATATAATAACACATTAATTTAAATAAATAATACAGAGTCAAGCAATTTTGTTACAAAAGGAGCAATAATTTTAATAATGTAATATTCTGTTTCATCTCTGGTGGAATATATTTCAAAAAATAGAAAGTACACCATAAACTTTTGTATATTAAACGCTGCAAACTTGCTCGACGTGTTCATAAACTTCGGCGTCGTCTGAAACCATAAACAACGTCCCTGAACGTAAGGCAACACTTTCGCACCATCCAAGATAAATAAATCTTTCTATTTTTCCAGTGGGTTCGAATTATACACGAAAACTCGATTATTTGTTATGTGTTCAGTTTTTATATTACTCGATGCAAATATTTAATGAATAATTAAATTGTATATAACATAAGTGATATTTATGTTAAAGCAGAATTTGATCACTCCAACAAGTCTTAAATATAGCAAACTATCTTTATTAAAAAGTCGTTTAATATAAATATAATAATTAGCATTTTTAACTGCTTTAATACAAAACCAAAAAAAGGCTATGTTGTTTTATATATATTTTAGTCTCTTTTTTTCCAACGAGGGTTTATTTGGACCGGACCTACAGTAACGTGGACTCCAAACCACGGTCCTCGGCTTTAAGCCTACCAACTTGCGAGTGTCCAACTTAGAAATCATCCTGAAAGATATCCGATCTTACCCAGCCTGGTTACTGACGTGACTGGGGTCATCACAACTATTAAACAATCACAAACATAAATTTACGACCATGCCCCAGCAGAACTCGAACCCACGATTATCGCAATAGTAGGAGCGCCAACTAAGCCGGCAAAGACTATGTTTATAACAAGCATGTTGAAAGAATAAAACGTTTAAAAGCAGTATCAATTTATTGTCGATATTTCACAATTTATTATATTTAATTATATATGTGGAAGGTGCTCCATCAATGCAAATTACGTATTTAGATTTTTCATTTTCTCCATGACTTATTGCGAAATATTCATTTTTCGGCCATCATATATTTCATCTAAAGTTCTCATTAAAAGAACAATAAATAAATTAATCTTTTTAAATAATGTTTAATGAAGTAATGACTTACTTACCTATATCTGCTTCATATTCTTAAATAAAAATGCATCTTTTTCCATATTTGTTCCAGTCTTTCAAATTGACGATAGGGTTAAGACATAATTACATCTATTTAAGGAGGTTGTGTAATTTTTAGTTTACGAGAACTGTAATGTTTATTACTTTGTATCATTTGTGGATCTAATTTATCAGACCATTTAACTGGTTTTTGTAATATTTATGACATAGGTAAAAAAATATGACTTGAGACAATATAAAATATCCCCAGGCTAGAAGAAGCGTGCCAGAAGTTAGCCCTAGTAGAGGACCCCTTATGGTGGTTATAGCCATAAACATCAAGACTGTGGATTTTCCAGCATTCGTTAAGAATCCCTAACGCACGTGTTCTATCGGCGTGAGAAGTTCCTAGTTGGAAGAGTCTTTCATTCCCCGGTATTCTGAACGAATCGGGATACAGAAAAGGGTTTCTTGAACTAGACTTTTCAACCACCACCAAGAACCCGAGGGAGGATCTTTAGCGATAAGACACGATGCAATGAGAATCTGAATTGAAAACATCAGAATTTTCCATTACAACAGAATTTACTAACCGAATTGACTAAAGAATTTACAAAACTAAAATGAAAGAGTTACAAAACCAATACTAGAAACAGTAAAATAATTACCGAATTAGTCAAACAACATTAATTAAGAAACCGTCAAAATGTATCAAGAATGGAAATCAAGAATCAAGAATAGCAGAATTGTGATATGTATATGCATTATCAGTTAGGTACGATTATATTTTTCATTTAGATAATTTACACAAAAAAGAGAGAAAATAATTTGTATTTCGTTTGCAACATGTCTCTCTCCTTAACATCTCAACAGATAGTAAGTGTTTTAATTGTTATTAACAGTTTTTACAACACTAGCTATTACTCTTGAACGTATTTATTATCTGTGATAATTGGTTGCTGCGTTGCACATTTACTTGAAAAACCTGAAATGCACTTAATTAATTAATAATTAATAACAATTAGAAATTAATCTCAACAAAATTTGCTGATTTGGTAGCCGCAATGGCCGAGACGACACGTCCTCATATCCGTTTTACTATAACGATAGTCACAGGTCTCAATCTCACCGAAGCACAATTGTAAATTTATGTTTGTGATTGTCATTATCTTTACTAGTCCATTGATCCCAGATACGATGGTACGTCGCCAGTTGACTTAATGCCGAAGACCGTTCTTCGAAACTGCTGTTAAGCAATAGATCCAGCCCAGATAAACCGTAGTGTATTAAAAGGATAGGAAACATAAAATATACTCAATAGAATTTACCGAAAGAAAAAACTTACACTTACTTCTAATACAATGGTACATGTATCCAGCTTAATTTTGAGTACTATCATTTCTTAAGCAAAAATAATCTTTTTAAAGATAAGAATCTTAAATTTTACGTTGGATTCCTCTGTATTAATTTTACGAATATGGATGATTTCGGAAATTTAAATGGTAATAACTAATTGTGAACAAAACCCAGAGCTAACTGCCAACGACCCACAAACATTAAGAAGGATTGTGACCAGAGAAAATAAAATTACCAGGGCAAAAGTGACTACAGAAATGAAAACACTCAATTGAGTAATACTGTTTTGATAAAAACAGTATGGCGAAAGCCCACAAACGGCTACAATTGCGAAACCCCCTATAACGAAACTAAAAACGTAAAATGCGAAAAAGTATTGCAACGATCATAAAACCTAAAAACTTGGCGATTAGAAGAATGTCGTCAGATGAATCAGATGAATCATCGTTTACATTATTTCCTACAAACAGCCAGGTATAAGTATGGAGAACTTCAAAAACAGTCTACGACCTGGACTGGCTGCTTTCTACGGTCAAGCATGAGGAAGCTTCTGTTATGATTTGGGCGGAAATATCACGGTATTGAGCTGGTCATCTCATTCATGAACATCTCAATATCCTCAATCATAAAAAATGTATTTGGTAAATGTATGACTAGCAAATTCCTGCACACAGTCAAAAATGTTCAATCTTAGATTGGGAGACAACAGAATATTATCAAATATATTCCATGGTCCGTGGAATAGAACCGTGGGTAGTTTTAGAGCAGACGGTGAGATGCTCAACATCATTGATGTAATTGGTGGATGTTATAGGAAACTATTCAGACAGTCTACAAATGCGAAAAACAAATGGTAGGTAAAACTTTATTATCCTTTTTGGCCATCTCCTGTAACATGCTGAATAGAAGAAATAACAGAAAAATTTAAAATAAGTGTTTTTCATTAAAATGACTAAATTCCGTATACTATTTATTTAAAATAGTAAGTTAAGTTTGTAAAAACCACATGTTGGCAACTCTATATCTGTATCACGATAGACGTCCTGTTAATTAACCCAAAACTACATTATATCAAATAATGAGATAAAACAATGTGAGCAGAAAACAGAACATAAAAATCATATAAAAATACTACATTTCCATCAAAAAGATCTGAAGATGAGTATTCCTGCTAACGGTATATAACTGAAAACATACAGACTTGGCATTCAGAAAACTGTACCTGAGATAATTGAACTTTGAAACGGAGAATGGAATAGCTTTTTATTTTTCTGTACACGGCAGGATTATGCTGAAGCCCGACCAGGATACGAGCTAGCGTTTAATTGGCTAGCCGCGTGTATTGGTTAACTTTACTTTTCTTTATTTCGTACTAATGGCTGCAGGTTATGAATATATATCTATATATCTAATGAAGATTTTAAATGGTAAATGAAATTGCCGGAAAAGGAATTACGCTTCTCCAGTTATTTTTCAAACATATAACTAAAATCATATTAATTTGCTTTTAAATTAAATGATTTGATAAAATACATCTTGTTGGATTGTCTTCACAGATTAACTAAGTTAAAACAGTTTTCGTGATTCATATATTCTGATAACTTTTTCATTATTCGTTATATTCGTTATATAAGTATTATTTCGCATGTTATAGAATTTGATGAACACTTCTTAAAAAATTAATTATAATACAATAAATAATTATCTTTTGTTTCTGATAACATATTATCATTATATAATTTTAGCATCTCTCTGTATCCGAAGCAAAACATATTATAGAACCTGATTAGCACTTTTTGAAGTCTATTGCAATACAATTAATTCAATCAATAATATTATTATTTTTGATTAGCATTATATAATTTTAAAAGCTCATTCTCTTGTGTCTTGCTATAATTCAAGATGATAGCATGTTACAAGAATTAGAATATGGAGAACTTGTTGTATTCATCTGAACTTAAATGAACGAAATGAACGGAATTTCGATTAAAGAATCTCTGCTGAAACAAAAGAAAATCTAGATATATCTCAAATCTAGAAATCAAGGATTATCGGCGTTAAAAAAGTGGAGTAACTTTTATAAAGTCCGCTTTAGTCTCCAACGAGAATAGTGCTATAAGTTTAATCATATTTTATTATAGAAGCAAGTAGTACTTCATTCAGTAACTATAGAACACTATGTTTTCTAATAAACCTTTTTAAAAGTTCTCAAAAAACTGCAAATGAATCTGAATAAAAACGTATTTTAAAAGATAACTTGCGAGGTATATTCATTAATTATTTTAACGCAGAATATCATATTAAGGCACTTACTGTTTTATTGTAACACCATCAAATATTATATTTCTAAACTAACATAATTAAAAGCATCACATTAAGCCTTCAACTAAGTTTATCACATTTAGCCAACAACTCCAAAAGCACATCCTTGATTCTTTATTTTTGATTTTATTGTGATTTTATTATAATTAATTTTGACTTTATATTATTAATTATGATTATTTATTTCTTTTATTTTTCTTCCCACCCCATACGTCGTTTTCATCACAAATTGTTCCCTTTGACCACTTGTTTCAGTCGATAATTCATAGTATGGTCGACTACCAATTTACTTCAAAGAAACAAAAGAAAAATACAGAATGAGGATTGTTTCAATATAAAATTCGTATGGTTCATGAAGAACGCGTAAAAGTCGTACCTAACGATGAATATTACTCTGAGTAAAATACAACATTATAAGATTTCATCAAAGCAAAGCTTCAAAATTACAAAAAGGATATAGATATAGAAAAGGTAATATTGACACACAAGAAATTACAAGCAACACATATGTAGTTTCGTTTACCATCTTCCAGTAATTCAAAACCATAATTTCCATGCTCTCCATGTTCAAGTTTTTTAATATAACTGAGGATTTTATATGTTTGCTATGTCGCATTATTCTGGTAAATTAAATACAGGCAAAAAAGGGGGAAAGCCATTTGTGTCTCTGGCTTTAGGCAGGAATAATAACGGTTATGAGCGAAAAAAGGTAAGAAGGATAAATATACAGAGAATATCTCTGTAACGACGCTTGTAAATAGATACTTTTTTTTTCTCGGGACGGCTGCGGAGGGAGAAATTCTTTTATTTTTTCCCGTGATGGCGTTCCGTCCCGACACGATCCTCCAAACATCTGGCTTTGGTGAAATAAAAGAGACGAAATTGGCGGGAGGCCTGAGAATGGCCAATTTTTTTCTTAATTGGGGCTGCAGGACAGATTTTATTTACAGATATGATTAAAGACTACATGAACGGCCGGGCGAGACTTGAATATAAAATAAGTATTTTATTTCAATATGACGCCACAGTCTAGATAAACCTAATAATATTTTTTGTATTTTAGGGAAATCTTTTTCCGCCACTATATAGGCGATCGTTTTTTTTTTACCTTTGTATGGCAGCAGTATGGCACCAGCAACCGGCCAACTTCGTACCGCCTAACAGTCAATGAATCTAGTGTTACTTATTAACTGAACTAAATTTATGATTTTATGGTAGTAATACGATGAATATAAAATAAATATTAAGTTTAGTAATTTATTAAGATAATAACAAGGAAAAAAATATTAAAGTACAAAAATCAACTATATCAATCGGTTTAATTATTTTTATTAGACTATCAATTTGGCTTGCGTAATAAACACTGATGAATAGAACAAATACATAGATAAGTCAACCAAATTAATAAAAACTTAAACGATAAAAAATATTGCTGCACTGAATTTCTCGATATTCTCAGGCCTTCGACAAGGTGTGGCACACTGGACTGCATGGTAAAATGAAAAAGCTTTTGCCCGGTACGCACTTTCACTTGCTGAAATCGTACCTCACAGACAGACATTTTATTGTCAAACAGGGTGACGTATACACTGACCTACAGCCAATATATTCAAACAAAATCTATAAACAAAATCTACTCATGTGACATTCACTCTTTGTAGAAGAACATGTCCCTCAGTAAAATTGAAAACAATAAGTAAAGCAGACAACGTTAACTATCTGGGAACGCATTTCGATTGACGTTTGACATGGAAAAAACATACAGTTACAAAACGCGAACAGCTAGGGCTTAAACTAAACCAAATATATTGACTGAAATTATATAAAGTGTATACCTTTATGTAAAGTATAGCTTAAGTTATTATAATTTTATAATTGAGGAATAAATATTGATATATTTATCTCGCACTCGTCTTGCTTGTGAATTAATCCAAGTACAAATGGAATGTAGTAATAAATTAATTTATAATTAAGATTGTACTAAGCATATCTAATAAAGATGTTATCAAAAAAAAAGTTGGTGCGTTAACGTTGCGATGCCATAAATGTTCATGACATAAGTTCACAGTTATTTTGGAGGGACTATATGCTTGATAAATAATAAATCGCAGGATCGTGCATGACCGCATTAATTGTAAAGAAAAACTGGGTGGAAAAAAGACAGTATTCCTCAGACGACACCACTGTTGACAGAACGGCGTGACTGAACATCAAGCCGGAAACGCCGGGTGATTTTCCGGTGGAAATTTATTTTTCCCCGACAATTTGTCTTCGGAGCCGGCATCGGTGCAAAATTTGGACGGATGCGTGAACCTTAGAGACCGCAAAATATTTCAATTTAGCTAAAAGGATACAGGAAAACTGGAATTACCCTCCGGTCGTTTGTAGCGCTGCTCTCCCGTCCTCGCTCCATCTCTTTCTCTCTCTCTCCTTCTGGCATTACGTTCCAAGGCAATAGTCATACTTTATCTTAATGCCGCGATCTCTCGCATTGGTTTTGTTTCGCTTTAGAGTTTTAGTTAAATAAGCTTATTCTGTTTTATGGTTGTTTTCTATTTCGTGTTCTATGGGACGTGGCCGGTTCCTCTTCTATTGTCTCCGATGTAGATGGCCAGTGTACATCGTATCCCGGGGATTAATACGGTAGGTTGGTAGCGATGTTTACGCTGCAGTTTATTCGCGAAATAGTGCTTCCAGATACCATCGATTGGCTTCATCCTCGCTAGCTGAATTTGTAGTATGTTGTTTAGTTAACAAGCTTAATTTACAACTTTTAACATAACTTGACCTATATTAGATATACATATGTTATTCCGTCTTTTTAAAATAGACTGAAGCGGCGTTTGGCAACAATTGTAACAAACAAAGTAGTAATTCATACTTTAATTAGTAACAAGTGCTCGCAATATAAAAAACAAGAATAATAATAAATCTGCACAATTTATTTCAGTAGACATTTACAAGATTATTACAACAATTGTTCGTAACTTTATCAGGACAATCGTTTTATAATTTATTATTTTATTAATTAAAAAACCTTTATATAAATAAAGAGCACACTTTTTTAAACATGTCATATTTTCCGGCCATATATGATTTCTATGAGATGAGAGAGTAGTACCCGCCACGTTACGATGCAACTAGGTAGCATCACAAAATATATTCACATCGTTCGTTATATACATCCAGTTATGCACATAACGGCCTTACACATAGATGGCGCTACTAGAATTAAATCCATATGTTTTTTAGTTAGCCCTAACCCTTAACAGCTGTCGAGTCATTAGTTTGTGAATTATAGCATTCTGAATGAAACAACTTTTGTTATTGTGAAAAAAAAGGATAAGCAGGAATTTCGCGTGTTGATAAAATATTGCTTTTTGAATAGAAAAAATATGGTTGAAGCAAAAACTTGGCTTGATGTCGAGTTTCCGGAACTGCCCCAGAAAAATCAACCATCCAGGATTGGTATGCTTAGTTTAGACGTGGTGAAATGAGTACCGAAGACGGTGAACGCAGTGGACGCTCAAATGAAGTGGTAACACCAGAAAACATCAAAAAAATCCATAAAATCGTTTTGAATAATCGAAAAGTGAAGTTGCGTGAGTTAGCTAACATCGTAAAGATATTAAAAGAACGTGTTGATATAAATTGCATGAGCATTTGACTATGAGAAATCTCTGTTCTAAGTAGGTGTCACGTTTTCTCATTGTTGGCCAAAAACAAGAACGTGTTAATGATTCTGAGCAGTGTTTGGCCATGTTTAAACGTAACAAACAGAGTAGGTAGGTGACAATGGCATGGATCTATCACTTAAGTCCGGAATCAAAACGATCGTCATCTGAGGGGACAGCAACTGGTGGCAAGCCTATTTTGAGGCAAAAGATTAATCGTTCTACAAAAGTGGTATTGAAATCTTAGAGTGACTCTTGATGGGCATTAGGTTGATGAATAGAAAGGGTGTTTTCTTTGTTACTCCCGGAACTTTTCAGCCCATGTGTTTCACACTTTAGCTCAAATTTGCCTGCATGCTAACATATGCTGTTATGTTCGTATTACCACCTAACCACACCTCTTGTCTGTACATCTATGACATTTATCAGGCTAGTTTTGAATGAATACGCATGGAACTATGTTTGCGTTGTCCAATAATTTCACATTCTACATATTGACGCATTTAACATTATCTATTAATATGATCCTAAAGATATTACTACTGTATGTGTACAAAGGAGCATTAATGACCTTGTTTTACGTGTATATAAGTAAATATCTAAATATTATGTTTATTTTTCATATTTTCATAATTAGCACAATTTTAAACGTACGAACACGAAAGGAAAGAACACGATTCGACTAATTCATATACTCAAAGAAATTACCAACGACATTTTAAGTCTTTTAACATAAAGAAAAGCCACGGCCCGGCCTGTCTCGCTGCTTTTTGATAAATCACCGTGTTTCTAGCAAAACTTACCGTCATTACATGAATGCATTTGCATTGTGCTTTGTTGGTTGCGATCTTTTTTCAACACGAAGCAATAGAGTTTGTAAGGTCTGGCGTCCATTTCGCAAAATTACGATCCTGTTCTAAACAGAATCAATTTGTATAACATAATAGGGGTTTATTTTAACGACAAAATATGATTCCTTGAAAGACTAATAAATATAGGGAGTCATTTTTATAATATACATGCACAAAGATTAGGTTTCAATCTACTTAAGCTACTTAAGCACTCAGAACTCATTTCATTCATTCAATTCAATATTTATAAAAATATTTTTAAAATTTGCTATTAATATGTTGTCAGTGCCAGCGAAATCAAAATTTAGAAGGTCACAGCTATTTGTTTTCTTCCAATCAGTATAAGCTGGTATTACATTATGTAATGTATGTGCTTTTTACTCAGACTTTATTAATTAATTAATATAGTTAAGTTAGTGATAGTAAAATGTTCGACCTGCGTCCAAACAGCAGACTATTGGTTGAGAAGTAGATACCTCCAAACGTCAGCTATGGAGTTATGATGAATATAGATAAAACAATTTGTAAAACTCTATTAGTACTTTTAATTATGCAGATAGTGATACTATCATTAAAATGGAATCAAATCAAACAAAAAAGTTTGACACAAAATCATAAAAATGTTCTTCTACCATCATTGTTTAAAATTTGGAATTATTCTGATATATCAGAAGCTAAACTAAAAGAAGGGTTTTACTTTTACTTCGAAACAATAAAAACTTTAATTAGTTAAAGAAAAAGCTATAAAGATACTTTTTAAAGAAATTAAAAATGCAAAAATAAATGCTCAGCTGGCCACACGGTTTCAAAATGTTGAAAAAGTGCGAATTTGGATAGATGATTCGATCGTTGTCAAAATAAAACAAAGATATGAAAAAATTATAGCAAATAACACAATTTTTATTGCTAAAATTGTGTGAAAAAAAAAATTAAATCCAAAGCAACTGAGATCTAAAGTATATTGAATGATGAGAGGAATAGCAATTGTTTTGAATAAAATAATAACGACTGCCATAAATTGATGCAGAAAATTGGAAAACTCAAGGAAATCTAACGAGCATTTAAGCTTCGAGCGTTTTACAATTTAACAGTAACAATATGACAAATGTTCATCTAGTTTTGAGTTCATAGCGTGAAGTTTTTATTTATCGTAGTTACTTCACCTCAATCACGCCTGATATTAAAAGCTATTTAACTAATTTTACTAATTTAATATCGATATTTGGTAAGTCTTGATAAACCAACACGTGGTATACATGATTATACAGATACACTAAGGAATTCAATGTTTTATTCTCTTCCTTTCCTGTAGATCTCTACCTGCAGAGATTTTCTAGTAATCTATGACCACAAAAACTGCTATCAATCCGGAAATTTCTTCTGAAACATTTTTGAGTGCCAGTCTCATCCATTAGAATTTAACTGAATTAATGAGGATGACATCTATGTCCTCTTGCATGAGCTTCTGCATGGATTGCTTGTACTTCAGGTCTATAAATTTGATTGATATTAGTACATATAAAAGATATCTTAAAATGAAGCTATATACAGGTTAAAATTAGATTTTAAAATATAGACCGATTTCTGTGAGAAAATTAAACAATTTAGGCAAGTTTTGAGGTAAGAACACTTCCCATAATGAATCAGGTAAGCCACGACTACTTCTAAAAGTTAACTTATTGGTGAATTTCACAGTTGGAATACAGAGGACTCTCAGTTCGATCCATTAGGAAGGAATGGGTAAATTGGCAATAACCAATCAGCAGCCTATTTAATTTTATTTCCAAATATTTCTTCCCTAAAGAGGTAACAGGGGAAAGAGGGTAGGGTGTCCTTTATTAGAAGAAAAAAATAAATAGAAAGCAAACCAAACAGTTTATTTTGAGATCTATGATGTATTTCAGCGCCTAGTCCTTTCTTCTTCGGGTACTCTGACAAGATTTGAAGAAATAATCTCGGAAATATTAGTGAATTCATTTTTTTTTATTGAAGTCGTTAATGTCCATTTTATTTTGATGATCGGCAAAGTACGTGGCGTCTCAGACGTGAAACATACTGGCTCTCAGTTTGATGGAAGTATATCAATTGTTTTTGATAGCTTTGTGTTGAACTATTTTTGCCCTCGGAGACAGGGCACATACAAGAGTCTATTACCTAAGATCTGTCGCCAGTCCGGGCAATCATTGTTGTATTTTCTTTGAGAGCCAGTATCATTCTTCGAAATTTAAGTGGTTCTATAGAAGTAGGGCAATGCATGCTAGTTATTTAACAATATTTAAACGCTCGCAATGCCATTATCAAAGCAGCGTCTAGTATCATTTCTGTTCTTTGTAAGCAAGTGATACTAAATTATGTAAGGAACAGCCATAAGCTATTTTGGATCTGATCATAGATTTATAGATCCTTAGTATCAAATATTGGATGCCCAGGACTAGGACAGGCGAGGCCACATAGTGAAACAGAATCGACTTAAATGTAAAAATATACCGCGAAACTTTTTCTCGTACCGATATCTCGTCTCCGACTCAAAATCCGAGCTAGAAACTTAATTTCGACGAACTGGCTAGAGAAGCAGCCAATTTCGCTCGGCTCAATATCACCGCCGCTACTTTCGCGTGTTCCGTTTTAATATTAAACAAAATAATAATGACGAAAACGGTGTCAAGTATATTTGCGAATTCTCCGCAAACGTGTAGCCGGGTAGCTGGTGCTCTGTATGCGGGACCTCGGCAAATAATAAAACCAAATAGGTCGCAATATACAGCCTGCGAGTAAACGTGTGCGGCCCGACCCGTCGTGAAAATCCCCTCGTTATTTGCGTCTGCGTATAATTGAAGGTTCCTAGAGCTGCTTCGGATTTGTAAACACGACGAGCTCGGACCGTATAGCCGATCGGTATGTTTTTGATCGTTACGTGGACTAATATTAATTTGCTGCAAGTCTGTTTGCTTCCTGTTTAATTTATATCATCGCTATGGATAGAGACATTCGTCACCATACGCGGACTAGGATTTCCATATATTAACTGCAGTATTCAGTAATATATATATTATTTGTAATTAAAATTAATAATTGAAAATTCAGTTACTTCTTAAAAATATAATTTATTGACAACACCTGATGCTGATGTATTTTGTAGTTAACATTTTAAGTATTTACGGCTTCAAGATAGATTTGAACATTTCTATTCAATAAAAGAGTACACTCACGTCATCTAAATTTATGACATCAAAATGTCGTAATGTTGACTCTTAGTTTATTTTGGCTTTGACATATAAGAACATTCAAATGTAAATAAAATGATGAAACAAAAATGTTATAACATATAATTTATCATAGTATTATAGTACATTTAATGCATATATTATAGAAAGACCTAATCTACAATAAATTATACAGCCACAATAGTTTATACGTTAGAGTGGTTTTATTATATTTATATTGAAACCACCTATGGTATTTCCTGGAGATGTTACTTAATAAATAATGCTATATCTAAGTAGTGTATCATACTTTCATTATAGAGCATATCTACCTTTTAATATTTACTTCTTGTTTCCGTCATTGCTGCGTTTCCTTGTCTAGTCTTTCTAATACTATTGTATTCTCCTTATTTTCTTCTGTTATTACCTGTGTACCTTTTTTTATAAAATTATTTTTAACACTGCGTTGTCCCTAGTGGATTTGGCACATCTGCAATAGAGTTAGTGTTAATTATCTCCTCAATCATTTTTACCAAATGCTCATTTATATTCTGAATAATTACACACATATCCATGAACATATATTTTTCACACTTTACAATACTATTTCCTACAGTTAACTTTATTTCCTTCACAATCGCACATCCAAAAAGCTTCATGAAGTCACTGTCACTTCCTGGGCCACTGTTCAAATAAATAACTACGCTGTTAGTACCCAATCAAACACTAATTCACAATTCCATCATTCGTCAATATCAAGTCAACCTAAGGATATTATTGCAGATAATCCTTCCCTGTACATATCCAAATAGTTCTTGCTTACATATTTTTCTCGACCTGCACGTCTATTTCATTAATTATTTACTATATCCTATAACATTTCCATTTGATTGAATGTACAGTGATAGAAGGAAGACGTTACACTCTGTGGCCATATTGTTCAGCCATCTGATCTACTGTGTATCTTTTCTCAGGCCTATTTCTGAAAAAGTAAATTACATAAAACGCTATTAACTTTTCTTTTATATTTACCAAGTAACCAGTCAAAATACTTTAACAAGATAATTTGGAAACTTAATTTATGTTACGCAAGCCTGTTGGTTCTCTCTAATTCTTTGACAGCTGGTTTTCAAACCAGAACAAAAAATTACTTTGAAATAGAGAAATAAACTAAAAATATTGTTCATTTCTCCATGCTAGTCGCTTTTGGACTTGTAGGAAAACACTAACTCTACTCAAGGAATATAACCATTCCCGTTTCTAGCACAAAGAGCAATATATCTGCAATGAATTATTAAAAAAATAGTTTGGTTAACAAAACCTAATCAAATGTTATTCTAACTTTTACCTTTTATGTTGAAACTCCCAGAAATATTTCAGAGAGCTAGCAGTCGATGAATCAACTATATTGAAACATGTACATACGATGGGAAAATGTCAATCGACGACATTCAATTAACACTCGAATTGATTAAAAATGTCGTTTCAAAACGTTTTTTAGTTGTAGAAACTAGTTAGGTTGCTTGTCAGAAAAAAAACGCTTTGGAGCGTGTCCATCGCGTGCAGTCCACTCTGTCGTCATGACTGTCAATTGGACTTCGGAGTGAAATGATGGAGCCATGTTTCGACGCAAATCGACGCAAAAATTCGCGTTTATTACGCTTGATCATCTTCAAACACTACTCCGAATCATCAACTCGTCACTGTTTTTGGTCAGAAGTGAACTCGCGCGGCACCCACTTTGCACAGAGCTTTCTCATACCCAAATATTCGTGAATGATATGATGTACACGTTCAGTTGATATCTTTAGAGTGTCTGCTATTTCATTAAATTTCAATTTACTATGATTCAAAATCATTTTGTGGATTTTTTTAATGTTTTCGTCGGTAACAACCTCTTTTGGGTGTCCATTGCGTTCACCGTCTTCGGTGCTCATTTCACCACGTCAAAACTTAGCACACCAATACTTGATGGTTGATTTTCCTGGGACAGTGTCTGGAAACTCGGCGTCAAGCCGAGTTTTTGCTTCAACTGTATTTTTTCCCTTCAAAAAATAATATTCTATCAACACGTTCATTTTTTTCACAATAGCAAAAGTTGCTTCACTCAAAATGCTATAATTCACAAACCAATGATCCGACAGCTGTCAAATTTATACACGCATCTTTTGAGGGTTAAAGCTAACTAAAAATATTTATTTATAATGGTACGGATTTATTATAGTGGCGCCATCTATGTGTCAGATCGGCGGCTTTTCAATTGATCTGTTATGTTTTTAAGGTGAACATATGATCAAAATACATTGCGGCACCTAATATAAATTTCAGTATTATTTTAATTTCATTATAGATATTAAAATTAAGGTTAAAATTATGCTGCTTTATCCTTTAAATTTTATCAATTAATTTCCAACCATCAAACGTTGAAAATAAACCGTTCCCCCACAGCCCCCTCAGTTCGTATGTAAACACCGTCTAAGCGGCACGAAGTGCGAACAGGAAGATTTAATTTAAAATCGCGCCGACGATATTAAGAGATATCCAACGATGAAAAGGCCAGATTATGAGACGTAACGTTCCACAAACAAGTTCCGTTAATTCCGGGTCGAGCGGATTACCCATCAAGATTCCGGAACGGTCGGGCGTCACATAAAATAACGAAATTCAAAACAAATAAAAAGGAAAAAGGTCGCCGGTCGAAAAAACAAACGCCTCTAACCGCGCAACGGCTCGTCCCCGATGCCCCATCGACGACGGATGACGACCTCCCCCCCTCTTTATCCTCTGGGTCGTGAATAGCTTTAAAATGTGCATGCACGTTTCCTGGGAAATTTCGGAAAAAGGGCCGTTGACGTCACTCGAACCCGCACCACTTTCCATGTCTTTAACATGAATACATTTAAATTAGGTTTGTATGTGTCCTTGGCTTCTCATTCGAATTCGAGAGAGCTCAAGCTAAAAACTCAATCAAGCGTATCTAAAAGATAAAATAACTTTAATTACATTTTTATTTTTTATTATTATATCTTTTATTAAAAATTCTTAGTGCAATCTTAATTTACAAATTATTTTATTACTATTGTTCTGTTGTACATATTTCTTATTATATCTTAAGAGTTCTGACACATAGATGGCGCTAATAGAATTAAATCCGTATGTCTTTTAGTTAACCCTAACCATCCAGAAATGCGTGTATAAACTTGACAGCTGTCGGATCATTGGTTTGTGAATTATCGCATTTTGAGTGAAGCAACTTTTGTTATTGTGAAAAAATGGATAAAAGGAATTTCGCGTGTTGATAAACTTACTTTTTGAAGAGAAAAAATATAGTTGAAGCAAAAACTTGTCTTGATGCCGAGTTTTCGGATACTGCCCCTGGAAAATCAACCATCAAGGATTGGAATGCTAAGTTTAGACGTGGTGAAATGAGCACCGAAGACGGTGAACGCAGTGGACGCTCAAAAGGGGTTATTACCGACGAAAACATTTAAAAAATCCGCAAAATAATTTTGAATGACCCTAAGTTGAAATTGAACAAAATAGCAGATACTCTAAAGATATCAACTGAATGTGTACATCATATTATTCACGAATATTTGGATATGAGGAAACTCTGTGCAAAGTGAGAAAAGAGCAGTGTTTGAAGATGATCAAGCGTAATAATCCCGAGTATTTGCGTCGATATGTGACGATGGATGAAACATGTCTCCATCATTTCAGTCCAAAGTCCAATCGATAGTCATCCAAGTGGACTGTACACGATGAACCCGCTCCAAAGCGTGGGAAAACGCAACAGTCGGCTGGCAAAGTTATGGCGTCAGCATCTTGGGATGCGCATGGAATAAATTTCATTGACTACCAGGAAAAAGGAAGAACCATCAACAGCGACTATTACATAGCGGTATTGGGCCATTTAAAGGACGAAATCGCCGAAAAATGGCCGCATTTAAAAAAAAAGAAAATACTGCTTCACAAAGACAATGCACCGTGTCACAAGTCAGTGAAAACGATGGCAGAAATCCACCGTATTCGTCATATCTGGCCCCCGGCCACTATTTCCTATTCTCAGATCTCAAAAGAATGCTAGCTGGGAAGAAATTTTCGCCAAATGAAGAGGTGATCGTCGAATCTGAGGCCTATTTTGAAGCAAAGGGCAAATCGAACTATAATGATGGTATCGAAAAGTTGGAGGGTCGCTATAATCAATAATTCACTCTTAAAGGGAATTATGTTGAATAAAAAAAAATTGCCAAAAAAAATTTTTTACTACGGAAGGCCGGGGACTTTTCAATTGATCTGTTAGTTCCTCGTGGTCTTATTCTATCGCAGCCGAGACGTCCCCGTCGTGCTCATATTTCCAATCGTCTCGACCTTCTCCGTCGAACGATTAACTCAAGTTCGCGAGCTGTTTGATGTGGTAACGACATCAGACCATTGCCAAGCCCTCGTGCCTCCCAACGGTGTCATCGGTTACGGATATCCTTACTAAATCCTTACTAAAATATAAAAAGTATCGGTGAGGACCATGAGAACAGCCGATAGGCCCAGAGGTAGTCTTCGCAAGTCTTCTTGACTATGTATCTATAACAGGATCCCCCAATCCGGTTTCAGGCCAAAAAAAGCCAAAAATGGCAACTGTTTGATTCTTGAAACAAATTGCTTCTCTATATCATTTGACATAAATTCAATTCGAGCCTTGACCGTATTATTGGACAGAGGTATATCTGATATTTTTTAATTATTAGGTAAATCCTTGCACACGATACAAGTTTAATCGCAGATGCTATATCGCCTTCGCCGAGTTGGCGGCCCCGCATACAGCCCCCTCCACCATCACCCGTATCCTTCTCGCTCACTGCATGGCGACCAGCAGCTCACCGGGAACCTTTGCTTTAAACAGATTAGACACTGATCTCCTCTTATCAACGTTACAATCCTTTCAATACCATAAAATAACAAATAAAATAAGCTAAAATGAACCGTGTCCAGATCTTAGCCCGAACCGAAATAGACGGGGCAAAAAACGTCACGAACGTCACTGAATCCCCACAACCACCTCCGACCGCCCCCGTCACCCCCCGCCCGTACGCCGCCACACCTCTGACGGTTCGCGTCGAAAACTTTCCGAGGCCAAAGTTCCGAAGAGACGTGCCGCTGCGTTAAATTCGGCGAAAACGCTCTCACGCATAGTCTCGGGGCCCTTTCTCCGCACAGTCGGCCTTTCCTACCCCCCCCTCTTCCTGCTTGAAGTGCGTAGGGCAGAATTCATCATCCGATGTTCGGCGACGAGATGACAGTTTTCAGTTTTAAGCCCATTGTTAAAATAATCGTATCTCTTCTGAATATTCAACGACGGTTTTTAATGGACCATATTCGGGAAGCGGTGGCAGCAAGAGAGCGGAGGGGGAGAGAATAATACGAACGGGCCAAGTTTAGGCGACGGTTTCGACGGTCGTCTCTCTTAAGTAATTGCCCGACATGATGTTTTGTGATAATAATAGAGTTTTATTTGTTCGGGGCGACGTCTCGTTTCCCCCGGTCGAATTTCGTACACGTAATTAAAAGACGCAAGCATCGATGTAAAAGATATTCGGGTTTTTATACGAATATTCATTAGATTCGAACTTTTTGGATGCTATAAGGATTTCAAAACAGTTTTATATTATTATTCATCATTATGCTGTGTTTTTCCCAACGTTTCCATTGCATTTGACTTCGACGTCGGCAAATAAGTCGGTTTTTGAGTATCTTCTTGAAAATAGAAGTACTCCTCCACCAAACCATGATGTACTTCAAATCATGGTGTCGTTCAAACCCTCCACGTTCTTCGATGATTAAACAAGCTCTCTATTTCAAAAGTTCTCTTTTACCGGATGTTCAACAGAAAAATTATATATTCATGATAAAATTATATATTATTTTTATATATCCCTATACATTATATGTAAAGGATCTTTTTCAATTTAGAGCTTCTGAAATCGGTAAGATGTATTTTATTCAAAATATTATCGATGGATAGCCGCTACTGTTTCCCACTTTTCAGAGAATTTACGGATTCGATCTCAAAAGAAACATCATTCTTTTCAATCCACGAATTGGCTCATTCTTTAGTGCCTTCATAAAAAATGAAGGGCTGCTCAGACAGGTCACGACTCATATGGAATAACTAGTAATCAGATGGACCAAACTCTGGAACATATGGCGGTATAACTTCCCATTTTAATGTTTCCAAATTTGTTTTCGCCAGTATTACAACATATGTTCGAGTGTTGTCATGTTGAAGAGTTGAATGCTGAAACATTGATGGTTTCAACGAGTAATGCCTTCAAATTGTTTTCTCCGTCCAGAACGAACCTCTTCGGTATCAAAATCACCACTTTGAAAATGTCGAAACCAGTATTCACATGATGAAATCGGTGGATTTTGGTTGTCATAATCCCCACACATCAGTCGATGACCTTCAGCCGTCTTTTTCCTCAAATTGAAGTAAAATAGTAAAACTTCTTGGAAATGCAATTTACATGGTATAATTTCTGATATTTTCAACGTATTTCAAAAATATTTTTGTTGGCACTTCTACTTGGACTTGGACAAATGACAAATATTAACAAGTGGAACCTGTCAGTGAGGCTTCTGATCAGCGATATCTATTGGTAGAAATTCGAAGTATCAAAAGTAAACAACCTAACTGTTATATTAGTGATTTCGAAATTTCTTTACATAAAATAACACTTTTTCATTTAGTAGTTAGTAGTATTATTAAGTCATTCCTCGTCGTTATTCACTTATTCATTCCTTTTTTGTATTTAATCGAAGTCCATCAAATGATTTTAGAAAATTATGGTCATGCTGCTCCATCATCCCAAATGTCGGTTTGGGTTGCAACGATTTAAAAGTGGTGTTTTTGATGTCAATGATAAAAAATGACCTTGAGGGCCTAAAAGTTATGAAAGCAATGCATTGGGAGACTAATTGAACTAAACAAAAACTAAATTCAAACTATTCTTTTAACAACTACATTTTCAAATGCTGTTTCCAGACGTTTACTTGGGATAGAAAGGGATTTTATAACTTTAAAGCTTCATTCAGAGAAATTATTGTATTTCATAATATTCTATTTTCAAAATATTAATTATTTTTAGTCTAAGAAGTTTCAATAACTTGAAGTTGTTTTAATAATTTAAAGGTTATGTTGCAGATATCCAAGGTTTTACGATATGATATTTTATATCACACAATATTATATTACTTGACTGGCATTGGGGAAGTCTTCTGTTATTTATTAGAATAGAGTTATTTGTGTACCTAATAATTAATATTAGTTAATAACCAAGCAGTTTAGAAACATTTGAAAGTGTCCTTCAGTACCATTTACTTCGTTTCGCTTAAGTACCAAAGATCATAAATAAGCCCATGCATTGATGTGAGAAATACAAAATATTCAAGGTTAAAGATTAGTACTTTATATTTACTTGCATTAGCGGGGAACGATTTATTTTAACCTAGCTAAAAAATGCTTTATAGAACATGGATATAGATATCAATTGCTGTATTTAAGCTGAATGTGGCTAAATAAAGAACTCCATTTTTGTTGTTTTTTATTAATCTCCTAGAACGTCAACAATCTGCCCATGGGCAGTAAGTATTATTATATGATTTCAGTTATATAATATAACTATCCTGTCATGAAGAAGATCACTACAGTAAGTGATCTACCGTACAACTTATAATCTAAATCTTATTCTAGATACTATTCTAACTTATTCTATAAATTATTAAATCTCACTCCATCTGTCTATTGATCAGTTCCTAGGGTAGTTTGCGTTTGAGCCTACGCGCTTCACTGTCATCGCGCATATTTAACTGTTTGGCGAGTGCATTGGGATGCACTAATAGTATTTCAGAGTACTTCGCACTAACACTCCGAATCACACTCGTTATGGGTTCTATGGGGATATCACGCTGAATCAGTTTATTGGACACGTAATATGGGGCAACGACAATGACTCCCAAAACCTTATTCTGGAACCTCTGGAGGATATCTATGTTAGATTTGCTAGTAATACCCCACAGTTTAATACCATAGGTCTAAATGTCCCTATTGATTTATACAGTAAAACCTTGTTATCTAATGATAATTTAGATTTACACACTATCAGCCAATACATTTGGGTTAGTTTAAGCTCAAGTTGTTTGCGTTTTGTCACTATATTTTTCCATGTCAAACATTGATCAAAATGCATTCCCAAATATTTAACGTTGACTGCTTGCGGAAGTTCATGATTATTCAATTTGACTGAAGGACAAGTTCTTCTACAAAGGGTGAATGTCACATGCGTAGACTTTGTCTCATTTGCTTTGATACGCCACGTTTTCAACCGTAATTCAACTTTGTTAAGATGAAGTTGGAGGTTTCTTGTGGCTGATAATGGATCCTCCTGTGATGATAAAACCGCTGTATTGTCAGCATATGTTTCAACAGTAGTTTTCATCAGTTGCATACAACAGTTATAAGGAACTCCATGAAATTCAACTTGCGAGTTTTTCTATTTATCACTACTGGCCTTGGCCGAAACAACTGTCGTCTTCTGTCGTTTTCTTGTGAAAACTAGTGAAAACTTTCGAACAAAATTTTATTGTACAATCGACATCTAGTTGATGAACTTAAAGTTAGTACAGAGATAAGGGAATGGCGCTTTATCACTTTACAAATTCTATTTACTGATTTCTACAGCTGTGTAAATAACTAAATAATCGACTTTCTCTCCAGGTCGAATTCCATGTAGGCCATACACAGCCAATTTTTGAGTCATGAAAAATCGATGTCAGGCAGATACCTGAAGAAACAGTTGATGCGTATAAGATGAGTATTTTAGAGCTACCTATTAGAGGCTATTTTCCATCCTACAAAAACTGGTTTCAATTCAAAGAGACATGTATTGATTTTTACCGAAAATACTTTGAATTAATTAACTTTCATTTCAATATTTATTTTTCGTTATTAGACCAGAAATGTGATTTACTTATTTATTTTTCCACTAATTGGATCCAATAGATGCCGCATGAGAAATTAAGAACCATCACTCTCAAAAAGATCGAAAGCTGCTTGAAAAAAAAACTACGTTTTTACACTTTCTTAATAAGGTACCAATTTTCACAAAAAATCTATATGAACAAACCCAATATCATTAGAGAAAAGCATTTAAAGTCCTAGCTAAAGTATATTTTCTGTACAAACTACCCATCATCCAAATTACGGAAAAGAAAATCGAGCGACTACGTCACAAGCAGGAGCGCACGGTCCAGTTATTCGATGACCAAGTCGGTGTCCAGGTCTTTTTCCCTCTAGGACACGCGGCCAAACTCAATTATAAACCGTTCCACTCTCTTGGCTGCTGCCGTGGAGTAATTTGGCCCCATTAGGGTTGGACAAGATTGTGTTGTTTAAGAAAACAGGGATACTAATGCCCTTGCCTAAACGAAACAGGACCAGTTCATAAGGCCGGGCTCTGTAACTGGACGATGTTATTGTCTCGGATATACTTGAGGAGGATTAAATTTTCAAGCGGGGCTTTGTCGGACTTGGCTCCGTAGTATCTGGCGAATAATGCGAGATCGAATTGGTTTTACTTTTATTGTTAACTATCGCCATCGCTTGATTTTGATTTAAAATATTAATCATAACATTGAATTAAGAAAGGTGAAATTTAAAAAAAAACATTACTTACATGTACATTTTAGATAATTTTTTCACTTTAAAAAGATATACATTCAGAAAAATGTATGCAATATATATTAGTTATTGGTAATATACAATATTTTCATTATTTTCAACAAGTTTTTCCTATTTTATGGCATCATAGCGATAACTTGGCGAAAGAACAATGTTGGCTTGGCACAATATCCAATCATCCATCCATTTTCAAATCCATGCTGCATCGATCTAAGTTCACTGGATACAGCAACATTTTTCATCCGAACTGCAACAATGTATCCTTGACAACTTTTTCGACGTGTGGCATTGTCATTAAAAAAGATGGTTTTGAATATGTTTTATGGTATTTTTTCAACAATACATCATTCAATTTGTTCATTTTTTATCGGTTTCGCACAAGCGATCAAACTACGATGTTTTCCCCCTTTTGCATCTTTTATATCGCATGTAAACATCTGGAAAGATTTAATTTATCATCTACTAATCTGCTTAAAAATTATTTGAGCTCTGTGTTTTATTCAATGGATCTTTCCTTTTATCTTCCAGCTTTTTTGCAATTTATCTTCGGAATTTTTGGTCCTCCTGGACGTTCTTTGACATTGACATCAAAATCACCAGTTTAAAATCATTGAAATCAACCAACATTTGTGATATGATTGAATAACATCGCCAAAAGTTTCTAAAAGTGTCTGATTGCAACATTAGAACTCCTTCTGACTACCACTTCCAATTTCTTTAAATAATGCTTTAAAAGTACTTCAAAGAAAAACTTGGTATTTCGTTTATTTGGTTATGATAATTAAATAATAATGAAGCAAATTATTTGTGTGCAGGTTAGCTCAAAAGGGCCCTAGAATTCCCAGTTGACTTTCCTATGAATTGTTAGTAAAATTTTATAATTTAACTAATTCTAATTTTGTCTAACCTTAATTTTGTAGATTGCTACGAAACGAAAAGGTCATCATATCAAATAATATAAAAATGGAATTTGTTTGAAAGTTACAGAAAAGGTAAGAATTAACAAAAGGTAGATGACATTTAAAGGAAATATCATGAATTTTTAAAATAATGTAAATATAAGATATAATTAATAGAAGTGTGTAAAAGAAAGTGTAGAAGTATGTGAAATAAATTGATAAGATAAGATGATAAGCTTTTTTAATTTATATGACTGTAAAGAGCAGATAAATCACGCAAAAATATTGAAATAATATATGTGGTATAACAATTTGAAAAGATAAGAATGAAAAATTGTCATATTTGTATACGTTTATGCTTATACATTTCTGATATTGCAGATATTTTACAATATTAATAAAAGGTAGATGGTGTTTAAAGAAAATATCATGAATTAAAATAATGTAAATATAAGATGTAATTAATAGAAGGTATGTGAAATAAATTGATAAAATAAGATTATAAGCTTAGTGATTTTTTTAATTTATATAACCGTCGAGAGCAGATAAATCACGCAGAAATATTGAAATAATATATGTGGTATAACAATTTGTAAAGATAAGAATGAAAAATAGTAATATTTGTATACGTTTATGCTTATAAATTGCTGATATTGCAGATATTTTACAATTTTAATAAAAGGTAGATGGTGTTTAAAGAAAATATCATGAATTCTTAAAATAATGTAAATATAAGATGTAATTAATAGAAGGTATGTGAAATAAATTGATAACATAAGATTATAAGCTTAGTGATTTTTTTAATTTATATAACTGTCTAAAGCAGATGAATCACATACGAATATACGAATACGAAATATTGAAATAATATATGTGGTATAACAATTTGTAAAGACAAGAATAAAAAATTGTCATATTTGTATATGTTTATGCTTATAAATTTCTGATCTTGCAGGTATTTGAAAACATTAACAAAATGTAGATAGATGATGTTTAAAGGAAATATCATGAATTTTTAAAATAATGTAAATATAAAATGTAATTAATACAAGTGTGTAAAGGAAAGTGCAGAAGTATGTGGAATAAATTGATAAGATAAGATGATAAGCTTTTTTAATTTATATAACTGTCAAGAGCAGATAAATCACGCAGAAATATTGAAATAATATATGTGGTATAACAATTTGTAAAGACAGGAATGAAAAATTGTCATATTTGTATACGTTTATGCTTATAAATTTCTGATATTGCAGATATTTTACAATATTAATAAAAGGTAGATGGTGTTTAAAGAAAATATCATGAATTATTAAAATAATGTAAATATAATATGTAATTAATAGAAGGTATGTGAAATAAATTGATAACATAGGATTATAAGCTTTGTGATTTTTTAATATATAACTCTCGAAAGCAGATATATCACACAGAAATATTGATATAATAATTTGTATCTCAATAAATAGAATAATATAAACAAGGAAAAGGTAATCTAAAACATAATTACATTCAAGCGATATGAGAGATGGAAGAAAGCAGGTTGATCACACAACTGTGACAGATACTTGCTTAAATAGGAAAACTTCTTTAAGAAAGTCGCACTATGAAATATCCTGTGATCATGAGACAGTTTATCAGTCGCTTAGTTTTGGTCATCAAACGCGTCAGCCAATTGTCGAGATATGAGCCACCGCATAGATCTCAAGTTTAAGAACGAACTAATTTAGCAAGAGCTGTACAATGTTCGGCGCTAATCCCAAGAATAGTTTTAATATCAATCCATCGCCTTTAACAAAGTTTAGGACCGGTATTAGTCTTTTATATCGGGGAAGTAAACGAGAAAAAAAAGGCCCGACACAAATATTAACTTAACGACATTTTCATAAGTTATTTACGTTGTTGTGAACGCGCACAATTCCGACCCAGGAGTCCTAAATTACCAGCCTCAATTATATTAGATAATTTAGTCTCCGTTCTCTCGCCTAACTCTTAATTATCTTCAGAGACACACTTTGGGCCGATTAAATTTTCATAAGGGCCCGGGCCCAGTTCCCGACAAAAAAACCCGCCCTTAATTTGATAAAGTTGATCTAATAGAAAGGAGGGTCGGCCACGTTCCGGCCCTTTTTGTACTTTGTTTATGGCTTTTTAGCTTGTTTGTTGTTTGGGCGCCGCGCTAAAAAAAACTACAGCTGAGTTCCGCAATCAATTACGTAAAATATTCAACGAACACGAAATGCGAAGGATACCGGATGGGCTAGTTTATCTGGGGCTTGAACTTGGTTAGGTTTGGATTGCGTTTATTTCCAATGACGTGAGACGAAGGTGGACGATAACGACATGGAACGCACTATTTTTAATTGTCGACTCGTAAATGCTTCACAAATTTTTTATCACTACATAGTATAAAACAAAGTCGCCTTTTCCGTCCCTATATCCCTATGTGCTCTTAAATCTTTAAAACTACGCAACGGATTTTGATGCGGTTTTTTTCAGTAGATAGAGTGATTCAAGAGGAAGGTTTATATGTATAATACATGCATAATATACTAAGGCAACATTGCTAATATTAGAGGTTTCTAACGTGATGTCGTAAATTAACCTATTTTTTTAGGCTTATTTAGCAATTAGCAAAAACGCTGCCTGACCCTACGAGTTAGATCAAATTAATGTACTACAGTATTGTACACCATAAAAAGGTCTACAAAAAAGTCCGCGATGGTATATGTTTATCTTTTAGGGATAACCCACATTAACCATTTTTATTGTTTACTTTTTACGTGAGAAAATGGCTTATTTACGAAGCTATTTTAAGCAATACGGCATTAATCCTTATCGAATTAAGTACCTTAAATACAGTGTGCAATTAATATAGATCAATATGGTTCCTTACAGCATGTAAATTAAACAAATATTTTCGGAGATATTACAAATTTAAAATTTGCGTTTAAAAATGTGTAATGCAATAAAAAATGTATGAATTTAGATAGTTCAAAGATAGCAGGAAATCTTCATAGTAAGTATAGGGGAAGAGGAATTGTTTTACTCCAAATTTAATGCGTGCAGGCCAAGGGCAGTAATGAATGAACCAAAAATACTGGATCGATTTTAATCATGTTTTCATTGAGTGACATAGGCATATATATTTTATGCCCGTGCAAAGTCGGAGCGGGCCGCTATGTTTTTATATACAACGTTCATATTTTTTCTGTAGTGTATTTAATTTAGTATCAGCATTGCACCCGTGCGAAGCCGGGGCGGGTCGCTAGTTATACAATATATTCGATATAGTACTTCCGAATCAAACTGGTAAAGAAGTAAAAAATAATCTAGCTCTAACATAACAGTGTCTCAATCGATATCAATATTGGAATCATCTCAAAGAAGAAACAGATTGTTTGTTAATTAACCGAATCTGGTGTGTTGGTATTAGTTTTTTTCTCCCGATGATCGGTTCTTTTCAACAGCAGTTTTTCAAAAACCTTAGATATTACTGGCAGCATCACTGCTATATAGGTCTATAGGCTCTTATTTCGTTTGGTGACTTCCCATGTTTTGAGAACATTCTAATTTCCGCCATCTTCCAAATGCCTTGGACTACTTAAATGACGATGTCCATATATGATCAGCATTTTAAGAAAGAAATATTACAATTAACTTTACATTTAAGACACCGGGGATTCCGTAGCACTTCAAGGAAATATTAAGCGGAACGATACATTTTATAGCACCTTTTTCTCCCCAGATTCCTTCGAGAGAGCGCACCTTAAACGTTACTAATTTTCCTAAAATCGTCATTACTTAATCGTACAAAAGACATCATAAGTTGCAAGCCGGAGCGGAATTGTCCACATTGTGTCAGAGACAAACAATAGCTCTCGCCCAATAACCATTTGCCGTCGGAGGATGGTACGGGCTCAAGACTGTTTCCCGAAAATTAATTACTTATTCCGATGTCTGCCGCCGGCGTTTCCCAGCCAGACAACTGCTTATTTATGCAAAGGCATCATTCAACACCCTTTTTGTCTGACATTTTACGGTCGGCACTTCTTATCCGAAGGAACAATCGGATCTGATAGCGGCATCCTATGCATTCATACGAGCTGTCGTTCGCCGGTATTTCATCTCGCGCTTTGTCGACGTCCTTATCTTCTTGCGCGACGGTTGACGTCTTGCCGTGACGCTTTTTCGCCGTTGCAGACGAAATTCGTTGCCCGGATCGGGGATAAAGGCGTTCGGTCGATTGATGGCAATTGCTCCGGCGCCAAAAGAAACGACCCCGTGACAAAAAAGCACACAGACGAGTATTTGATACGTTTGACTGGGAGTCATAGAGGGAGTCTACCATAATCGGCTTGAGGCCAAATTCATTTTGGCTTTTCCGCGTAAATGGTTTTAAGTGGCATACCTCCAATAATACACATCGGGTGAAGTTATACTATAGCCATAGAGTAACAGAGAGAAAGCTCAACGGAGGTCTCTGAAGAAAAGTTTTGCTTTGCCCAACATCCAAATGCAGACACCTGTAAGAAAAACATTTTGCTGTGAAGACATTTGATTGGCTCTTGGGTATAATTTGCATCAACAATGGCAGGCAACAATTTATATTGGAACCATTGTATGATGGTTATATTAGACTTGCTAGTGGTTCTCCATAGTTGGATTCCATATGGCCAAAAAGGCTTGAATATAGATTTAGACAGTAATATCCTGTTATCTAATGATAACATGGATTTGCGCCCGATAAGCCAATATACTTGGTAAAGTTTAAGTTCAAGTTGTTTCCGTTTGGCGAGTATGTGCTTCTTCCAAGTTAGTTGTCGATCTAGGTGTAAACCAAGATATTTAGCTTCGTCTGCTTGCGAGAGTTACAATTATTGATATAGACTGGTGGACATGTTCTTCTGCGGAGCGTAAAAGTTATATGTCTGGATTTTGTTCATGTTTCCAGACACATTTGTATTTTATTTAGGTGTGTTTATAGGTTGATTGAGGCTATGGCTGGATCTTCATGAGAGACTAAGACTGCCTTGTCGTCTGCGTATGTTGCCACAGTTTCCATTGCCACATTTCCGTTATAGGTAGATCGACTGGGTATAGGAGGTATAGTACCCAATATATTTTATATAATTCGGTATGTTCATCTCCTTGTTTTACAGTAAAATGACGATCTTTGAGATAAGATGTTAGTAACTCATAATCCGGATGAGGGAGAAGTTTCTTTAATTTAAGCTGCAATACCGTATGCCATACTTTATCAAAAGCCTGAGAAATGTTTATAAATGCAGCTGAATAATATCTTTTGGAGTTTAAGTCCATATTTATTTTATTTACAAATCACGCACTTGTTCTATTGTTGGTGTTCTGGAATGATCTTTCTTTTTTCTATTATATAATTTAACCTCTTTATGTACGGTTTCTCAAAAACTTTTGAGATTATCGTTAATCAACCTATAGAGCGGAAAAAGGTGTTATCTTCTGGTGTTTTCATTGGTTTGAGAATCATTATTATTTCAGCTACTTTCCAGATGCTAGAAAATAATAAATATGTAATATAGCATTGAAAGTGAATGCTAAGAATTTTATCCCCTTCTCTGATAGTTCCCGTAATATTTTTCCGGTTATTAGATCATATCCAGTAGCTTTTTTACAGTTAATCTCTCTCATTATTATTTGTTGAACTTCTTTGACGGTTAATTTGTTATATATGGTAAATCCATTTGAAATGGCGAATTTAGGAAGCTAATGATTTTATTTTCATCATCATTAGATAGCTCTGACGGGAAGGGTTTTTTTGTAAAGACATTTTCTGAATACTTTGAATAGAAATCTTTTCTTTATTGTTTCTAGCCCAAGCATCGTTCGTGTTGCTTTTCACAATGAATAATCTGTAGTGTCAGATGGTGTCAGATTTTCTAAGTGTTCCTGAAAGCCTTGATTTTGTTCGTTTTGAATGAACTCTTTCAGCTCTTTTATTGCTTTATTAAATTTCCTTTTATTTTCTTCAGTTCTTAGGTGTTACCATTCCTTTCAGAATTTTCTTTTTTCGGCAAGTTTTTCCCGAATTATACATGATGTGTGTTTTTTTTGGAAATGTTTCACTGTTAGGTGTCGCGAGATATATTGCTTCCTGTATATTTTTTGTTATATTCATTGCTGCTTTTTATTTTCAATTTCAATTTCTTAATAATAAGTTTAAAGAAATAAGATTTTGAGAACAGATTCTATTATTTACCCAGAGAAGGGGGTTTATCTTTGAAGATAATATTTAAAGAAACTCTTACTATTATTGGTAAATGATCAGAAGACATATCGAAACATAATTCTGCCCAACACTTTTTTATATCAATATTTTTTATAATGGTTTTGTTGGTGATGACTTCCGGGCGGGCTTTTGCTACCGATAGTCGGCAATCTGTTCATCTAGGCGCCTCTACCGTTACATCTAGGTGCCAATACCGTTTTCTGTTTGTGGGGTATGTGTTAAAAAAGTGAAAAATTAATCCCTAATAATAATATCCCTCATTTAAAAAAGTTGATGAGGGTTTTTTTAATTAATTTTATCAAATACATTTTTGATCTTATGTGGAAAATACTGTGAAAGCAAGTTTTAGTAACATATCATTTTTAAATGTTTCCCTTCACTGTGTTATGAGAAAAACAGGATTAACTTAATAAATTGTGGTCGAATTTCGACCATGGGTCGATAACTAGTTTAAACTTAATATGTTTAAAAGTAAGTTAATCTAATCTTTAACGTATACTAATTTACAACCACAAATATTTATATTTCAAATGGCACTTGCACAAACATACCCCGAAGACCTTTTTTCGTTGGTTGAACCTGAAAGGTCACGGCGGTTAAAACTTCATTAACGCCTACGGAACGAACGACTCATCGGCCATTAATATTGCAAAGTCGTAGCCGCGCCTAAAGCCCCCGGCTTAATCCGGCGAGATTGCAAGAAAACCTTCCTGAAAATTTAATCGACTTAAAGCATTGTCCGAAATAGTGCGAGCTCCAGGTCAAGAGGCGTCTTATTACGGACCACGGATGGTCGCGGTGGATAATGGAACGAACGCCGTAGATACGCGTCTGACGGAAAAGCGATTTTCTTTGTCGGACACGGGAAGCTTATATCGTTCATGTGTCACAATTCTTTTCGAATTCGAGACGTTCGGCCATCCAGGTCGGTTTTCTAACCAGTTATAATCAATACGGACGTATAGTACAAATTTATAAAATAGATGTTGTTAAAAAATCCATTACAGTTCGCCATGATATTCAATTTTTTGCATGCAGAACTTTTATTTAACACATTTGGAATGATCTGATTTGGATCAAATATTTATTAATAATAAATGTTTTTTATTTAATAATTACATTGTTACTAGTCGTTTCCGACCAACTTACAATTCGTCTTTACGATAACTTAAATCTAGGTATATAACTAGGAGGACCCATCGGCCCTATCTCAGTCTCTGATGTCACTGCTCTATTTTTTATTACATGCACATCACTACACAAGATCAGATGGTTTGATTCTTTTGAGTTTATGTCCCGCTTTGGTGGTATCCAAAAGTTGCAATACTTCAATATTCTCATGAGAATGGAGTCTTTCGTCATGCCCCCTTGCAATTCTTTTGATTTCTTGACTGACTGTAGTCAGTCTTGGAGTATTTGGGTGCGCCCACAAAACTTCTCAGGACGTTGTTCTGAAAATTTTGTATTTTATTTATGTTATTTTTCTTCAGAACTTCCCCATAATTGAACTCCGTATGTCTATTAAGGTTTCAGTATTTGCTTATATAATAACAATTTATTATATACTGATAATTGTGATTTTCTTCAAATTAACCAGAACATTTTGCTATATTTCAATTCCAATTTTTTTCTTTTCTCCTTAATATGTTCCTTCCAGCGAAGTTTTGCATCAAAATTCATTCCGAGATATATAGCGTTGTTGCTATATGAAATGATAGCCTTATTTAATGTTATTGGTGCTTGTACGGTCTGATTGTAAGTGAACATTCACATGCACAGATTTACTTTCGTTAATTTTTATCTTCCAAGCTTGTGTCCAATTATTTATATTGTCACTTGCCTGTTGTAATTTTCGTGTGGTTTCTTCACTATTGTCTCCGACAGCTATAATCACAGTATCATTATCAAATGTAGCCATCGTAATATTCTCCATTTGTGGTATATCACAAGTGCAGAGTAGATAGAAGCATGGGCCCCAGTACACTTCCTTGTGGTACACCTGCTTTAGCTTCTTTTATTGTAGAGTAAGCTTCTTCTTGTTTGACTCTAAACATTCTGGTTATAATATACGATTTTAATAGTTCGGTGTGTTGTTTTGGTAACATTTTCTGTAGTTTATAAACGAGGCCTTCATACCAAATCTTATCGAAGGCTTGTGATACATCTAAGAATATAGCCGAGCATACTTTTTTACTTTTGTAGGCTTTTTCAATAACATATGTTATTCTTTAGAGCTGGTCAATTGTTGAATGCTTATTAATAAACCCAAACTGGTGTTTGCTGTTAGGTTTTTTCTCTCTATGAATGGTTTTATTCTTTTCAACAGGAGTTTTTGAAAAAACTTAGATATTACTGTCAACAGCGATATAGGTCTATAGGCTTTTATTTCATTTGGTAACTTTCCAGGTTTGATCTTCCAAATGCCTGTGACATGTTTTAATCTAAATGCTGTATTGATCAAGTCGGTCAGTTTTACAATTCATTTTCTTGGTAGTTTTTGCAGTAATTCTCCTGTTATTAAATCATAGCCTGGGATCATATTCATAATCATATTTCCTGGGATTAAGGTCAGTTTTATAACTTTGGTTAGCTCTTTCGGCGTGACTAATTCATTCATCGAATTTTCAGCTTCTATGCCCGGCAAATTATATTCAATATTAGTTTCGTTTGGTTTGAAAGTTTTTTCTAGATATTCAGCAAATGCTTCTACTTTTTAGTGATTGTCACGTGCCCAATTCCCACATAGCTCTCTTATAGGTGGATGGTGTCGACATAAGCGCTTTGGATATTTCGTGGCTTTCCAAGGTGAATAAACAGTTTCTTTATCATTTATATTGCTCAGATTGCCATTTTTTTCGTAACTTTCGTTTTTGAGCTACCATTTTACTACTTCTTTTGAAAAAAAAATATAATGATAAAATATTAATATTTTCATTCAATCGTTATTTTCTGTATGATTAATATAAGTTTATTAACTTTTGTTTCAACCATAAATTCTGACAGAAAATTATGTAACTATGTTAATTAAAAGTAATTGCCAAGAAAGTATATTCGACAAACAAGTGGCTGGACTGCGATCCCCAGCAAATCAGCGAAGTTGGAGCCGCGCCTTCCGAAATATTATTAACATTTGGAACGAGGCACCTCTTTGCCATTGTAGTTCGGGGCGATAAAAAGAGAATGTCGAAGTCAGAAACTAAGAAAGTTCTCTGCAAGAGCAGGAAAATTTACTTAAACGAGTCCTAAAAAGTTTTAGAATCAATTGGGCGACTTCGTGTTTAAGATAAGAAAGTTCAAGAAGTAATTAAAAGTGGAAGGCCCATAAGTTTGCTAATAAATTTAGGCATAGTAGGGAAAGCGGCAGGCTCTCCTTCTCGCTCTCGCTCGTCTCATCTCGTTCGGTTTTTTTTTCTTATTTTTTTGAATGTATTTTAGGCTAATAAGGGGAAAGGAAGTTTTTCAGCCCGGTTTTCAGCTCAAAGTCGATTCGAATTTTATTTGACGAGGAAGAATCCCGACAAAGTTCAAAAAGTTTGCCGAAATCGGGAGCAATTTAAATAATTAATTATGTTTTTGAAGTTGTCGACAAAAGAACATAAAAATAAAAGATCGAGAATCGATACCGAACGGACTAAACAGAAATACGAACTTTTCTTGTCCGGGCAGGCCTACGTAAAAACGTAAATGTCATTTTTTTCACGTTTCTAATTCGAATTGAGAATAAGTTAAACAACGAATATTTGATGGCATATACAAAACATAGAAACATAGAGTGGGAACTTAAATGAACACTCTCGTAATCATGTTGCCACTGTCTGGTTTAACCACTATTATATAGTCTATTCAAAGTTTTTTGTACATAGGTCATCAAGATGTTCAATGTAGTGCCTGCCGCAATTTGTAAATTCGTTTCAGAATCAGACAATATTTTCGTTCTGATTATCAAAATGTTTTCTGTCAAAGTCGTCCGGTTGTCAAACGTGCGCAAAATTATTCAAAATGTTAGTTATAACTACAGGTTATAAACCGGTAAACGTTATTTTAACGCTTTGATTATTTTGATAAATTTTAAATTGCTGCGTAATACATCATATTACTTTGATTGAAAATGCCGAAAACAACAGACAGCAACTGGGTCACAAACTGACTGCGTCTTTAATAAGTTATTTCGAAAAGGAACGAGATAATGCAGGCCCCCTTTTGCCCGTAAATTCCATTAGAAAGGTACATATTGATGATATTAAATATTATAAGCTGCTGCAAATTTATTGAAAATGTTTTTAGCGTATTGCTGTTGCGCTGAATATTAGTGTGGCTACTGTGACTAACATCGCTTACAAAATGAGGAACAATATTCAATCAAAGAAACTCATCTGCATACAAAATGGGTGAAGAATCTTGACCATCTTGATATTGACTTTATTCGAGATTAAATATACGAAATGTACAAGAATAGTGAGTACACAAATTATTTTATCGATATAAACATAATTTAATAACATTATTTCAGAAAAAATTGTTACTCTGGAAAGTATACATAAAATAATTGCAGCTTTTTGAAAGTTGTAAGACATCCGTTCATACACTCTTTTAGGGCACAGAATATAAATGGTGTAAAGATAATCCTCGAAGAGATCTAATAGAACTTCCAGACATTGCCTTAAAAATAATTCAATTTTTAAAGACATACAATAAAATCAAGGATGATAAATTATTTGACTTTGTGTATCTTGATGAAACTTGGAATGGTGATGAAACTTAATGGTTCATTTGGCAGTCTTGGCAAGACAGTAACAAAATAAAAATTGATGGAAAAATGTAAAAGTTATATGTAAAGTTCTTCATGCTGTAAACAGTAATGGTTTTATTCCTGGTGCAGAGTTAGTGTTTTCCTCTAAGTCCAAGGGTGAATATCATGGCGAAACGAACCATAACATGCTTTTTATGGTTTGAACATCAATTTTTAAAGAATCTGGAGGAACCATCAGTTATTATTATGGAGAATGCACCTTATCATAGCACACTGGTGGATAAATCCAAGGCTGTAATGATTGAATGGCTTTCAAAACATGAATTAAGTTTTAAAGAGACTCTGCTAAAAACTGAACTATTTCAAATTGTTACTAGGTAAATATAAATGAAATGATTCATTGCGTTTTTTGCAGTTTACTTTTTTTAGAAATAAGCCTGAAAAAAGATATCCAGTAAATAAGATTGCTGAATAATATCGTCACATAGTATTACGACATCCTCCCTATCACTGTATATTCAATCCAATCGACTTGGTATGGGTGGTACTAAAGAATTATTATAATAGACATGCTGGTCGAGAAGGATGTTCCATCAAGGACTGTTTGGATATGTGGAAAGAAGCATTGTCGACCATAACACTTTCTAATAAGATATACAGAGGAAAGAATTGATAAATAGTGGAATCGAGAACATGTTTTAAACAGATTGGTAATTAACAGATTAGTGATTAACATAGACAGTGATTCCAAGAGTGACAGTAACTAAAAGAAACTTTCAGGATATGTGAGAATACTGTGCGATGCTGAAGATTCCTGAGACAGAGTGATGAGAGTGGAAACAACTAAAGGTATGCACATAATTAATAGAGTATAACTGTAGAAAATGGTATTGTAAAGTGTGAAAGATACGTGTAGATTCATATGATTGTAATTGTTCAGAATTATGAGGAGAGGATGAATACTAACTGTTTTCTAGATATGGTAAATGCATCAGGCAGAATTCAGTGATTAATTTTATCAAGAATGGTGTTCACAGGTAGTAGCAGAAGAAATAAAAAATACAGTGATATCAAAACGACATGACCAGGAAAAACACCACCGAAATTAAATTAAACTACATTACTTTATACATACTATTCTTAATAAAGTTGATTAGGCATCCAAGGGATACAACTACATAAAAAAAACCTACCTAAAACTCTACCTCACGAGTGATGTGGAAAAGACTTCAATGTAAATATTGTAAAACAACTCTAACCTATAAACTTATTATTAAATTATTCGATAATATATGCATTAGATGTGCTATAATGTCAAAATAAATTATATTTGATCACGTTATTTTTGTTTGATTGTTTTATTTACATTAGAATTTTGTTATATGTCAAAGACAAAATAAAGTAAAACTCAGAGCTGATGCGACAACATTGCTATGTTATGACGTCATAAATTGAGATGACGTAGGTTCACTGCTACTTTGGATAGACTATATTTTTCGGTAAATACGGAGAGAAAATCTAAATTTGAAACCGTTTTATGGGATAGAATATATATCGGCGGGCCATTTCCAACTTATTTACAATTCGCCATAAATCCGACGTCCAACACTTGACCCTACACACTAATCTCGAACGGAAGAATTATGCAACCAGAAAAACGGACCGGTCCAACAAAAAAGCCGCACCACGCCCACTGGACGACCGTTTATTTTATCAAAATCGCCAATAAACGCGCACCGTCGCCGATATTTACAGTCGGTTCGAAATAAAATTAGCTTTAAAGTGGGAACCATCGGTCCGGAGCCGCCAATAAAGCTGTCCTCTATCTCGGTGACACGATAATGCACGGCGGTACATTCATCACGTCACGGGCGGAGAGGGGCCGCAGAGAAATGAGCAATAAATAAAACGCCGTAAAGTCCTGGTGCTGGTGCTGGCTGGCCGGATGGCGGGCTGATGCTTCGCCCGCACGTGTGACAAAATGTGACTCAGCAGAACGGTTTATTTATGCATATCCCGTTATTAGAAATATGTGCGGAAACGGAGGTGCGACGAGATTTCAAGGGGAGATTTGTGACAGTGAAGTGTGGGCTTGCCTGATTCATAATTTATCCCGTCACTATCCTCATTTTGTCTTTTTAGTTTCAGTTTATTCCACATTAACAACAACTAGTGATCACCATGTGGTCGAAATTCGACCACAATTTATTTTGTGGCACGTTGACAGTCCTGTTTTCTAGGACGGCAACTAGTTCAAATTCAAGAAATAAACTAATACTTTATAGTTTGTGGAACTTCTTAATCTAGGCGTAGGCTGGTGACTTTTCAGTTGACCTGTTATAATAAAACACAACCCTAACCTACAAATTATTGTGACTTAGGTGTAGTTTTAAATTATTCGATAATGTATGCTTTAGATGTCCTATAGTGTTAAAATAAATTACATTTGATAACATTATTTTTAAGATTATTTAAGCCGAAATTAACTAAAATTCATGCTCCAACATTACCAGGTGTTGACGTCATAAATGCCCTAGATGATGTAAGTTCACTGTTTCATTGAACGGGCTATATATTGAAAAGTAAACCTTCGTTCTGTACCGTTATCAAATGTTTCGGAAAACCCTTCCCGTCGGTAAGAGAATGGAAAAAGAAAAGGAGTCTAACCTCATTGACCTGGAGAAGCAATTTGGCTTCTCCCGCTGCCGGAAAATATTTCTTCTTATCACGTAAGCAAAATCGCATTTTCGAGGGTCCGTCGAGCGGACTCCTTCCGTCGCAAAACCCAATCTGTGTCATAAGTGGTCCCCCGACGTCCTAGAACGCGGAGGCAATGCACCTGCAGGCCCTTCACGACAAATTGCACGCTGTCAGCATCGATTTTCCATCCACAGTCACGTCGCATACAAATGTTAAGTGGCGCATTTGTCTACGCCGCCGTCGGCCTCACGGTTTAAAACTGTTTTATGCCGCGGGCGCCTTGGTCTGGATGGAGATGCCCTTTTAACATATTCCGACTGTTACGGACGGTCTTTTGGTTTATATAAGAAATAGGTTAAAATTAACGTTGAGACCAAGCGACCGAAAATAGTCGAAGCAGTCCATAGTCGCAAAACAGTCGAACTAATCGACAGTAGACGCATTCGGTAAAGTTCGGTAATTTCCGCCTGGTTATGCGACGTTGCCATTTTAGATTTAACCCTAGCGTTGGTAGGAACTCTGCTTTGTAATGTCAAGAATTGTTTCTATTTTTTGTTTGTTTTTGTACTATTCATATTTTGATTATAAATGGTAGGCAGTAATGGATAAATCATCGTTTTGTGAATAATGTCAATATTGTCAGAAAAAGCACTTTTAATTTGAACATACATATGAGGATACTCCAACCAGGTGCGTATCTATTCAATTTTTGTTTTTATTTTGCAAATTGGATTTATTTCTATACCGAAATCTTTATATTTTAATCGTAGTTGAACATGTGAAAGTAAAAGTACAGATAAATATGACTCGATCTCCATTATGTGAGTATATCTTATCAAAATCACAGTTCGACCATTTATCAATTTCTTCTTCTGTGTGTCTGATGGAGTTAATCCAAACCGAAGGGTGTTATTGTAGACAATCGTTTCCACATCCAGTTCTTGAATGTATATCTTTCTCGATCTGCATATCTACTGTAGAAATTCTTTGCCACATCCTATGATAATTTGATTTGACTGAATATGCAGTGATAGAGAAGAAGACGTTACACTCTGTAGATTAGAGGCGTAATCTATTTCTAACTAACTATTTATTTCGCGTCGGCATTTTCAACCAAAGTAATCAAAAATATTAAGAAGCGAATCAATAATTATTAAAACAAGCAGAGTGCTAAAACAACGTTTGCCGGTTTATAACCTCTTACTATCACTAATGTTTTAAAGAATTTTGCAGACATTTAACAACCGAACGACTTTTACAGGCTGATTCGGTTACGTTACAGACATCATTGTATCTCTTTTTAACTGGAATAAAATGAGACGGAAAATATTGTCCGGTATTAAAACGAATTTACAAACTGCTATAGGCAATACATTATACATCTCGATGACGTGAGTTCACTGCTACTTTGGCTAGACTATAGTGTGTGTTACATTATACAGTGTGTGTTAATTTACAGTAAATATTGAATAATAAAAATAGCATTACCAACATACGGTAAAATTTGGAATATTGTCATTTCCAATGAGTTGTTATATCAGTTATAGTTATATTAATGAAATTTCATCTACATTCCTGTTAATTTTCACTTAGAAGGTTACTTATATTAATATGATGTATTTATTACAATAAAGCAAGTAGTTCAATCAAGGCTTACAGGGAGGCGTACAGTCTGCAGCACAAAGAAGCATTCCCTGAACCACTTGTAACCAAGCAGAATCTCCATTAAAATCCGTTAAATTCAACAACGTAATAAATCAAATCGAAGAGGTAGACCTTCGTCAATTCGGTAAGGTATGTCAAATTCAAATCGCTGGATTCTCACCTAGCACCACGTCTAAACTCATAGCAAGTTGAAACTTTTCAAGCCTAATGTAGACCAATTTTGTTACCATTTCCATCATTATTTATCATTACCATTTTAGAATAATCAGTTTATATTATTTTATTTATTATTTATTTAACATTTATTATTATTTTAATAATTTACCCAAAGAAGAAAGAAATACACTTGTAGTTTTTAAGACAACGAGTGTTGCCATCTCACATTTAACCAAGGAGTATTTAAAATGTGAATGTGGAAATTTGTACATAGGAGAATCTGGGAGGATGACGATAATATGGAGACATATGACAAGATATGGTACATAGAGCCATCTTCAACCTATTGGAGGAACTGGACACATTAGGATTATGGGGCACCCCTATGCCCTTGGCAGAGCACTGTTTTGTTAAAACAATATCAGTGGTAGCTCCTAATAAACATTTTAAAGTATTCTGCATTTTTTTTGCAAAAAAAAACTTACCTATTTTTTATAAATTAAGTCCATCCTACGTCCTTTTCTTTTCGCAAATTTGGCAGTCACTTTGTAATTAAAATTGTCTATTTCGAAAGAGCTGTTAAACGGCCTTTGGCCATTGAATTTCTGAGAAACGTTTTGATGCGCTTTAGTGTTCAAAGTCAAGTCTCCTTCAACGTGTCTCCTAAAGTTTGCTATTAAACATTTTAGAAGAGGTAGTGCACCATTTAATATCCTGCAATAATTTCTTGAATAAATAACTGACAGTTAAGTTCGTAATCGTTATTTATCAAGTGGGATATCCTCAGGAAATGTGCCCCAATAATCTCCAAAGTATTCCGAAAAGAAAAATGATGCAACTACTAGATGCTCTTTAAACTGAAATCGCTTTCTTGTATAATTTATTATAACATCACACATCTCTAAAACAGAAATTCGGTAAAGAGATTTACTGTTGCCTGGATGGTTGCGTTTATTTTCTGGTGGCTCATGACTAATTATATCTGATGCTTCAGTAATGATGTTATCAATTTTATTACGAACTTGAAATACTGCGTTCAAAATTATTAAATAATATTAAATAATTCATTAGTTATTTCGTCCATCATGATGGCCAATAATGAAGAATTATTAATTTCATACACTGTAATAGATCGTTCTGTATTTCTTTGAAGTCCGCGAAATGTCCCCGGGTTCTGGAAAATATTGCTCTCATCATGTCTCCGAAGATGCAATTCAAAAGCTCCACAAAATTCAATGCAATATTTATAATTTTTGATAAAACATACCTACTTTTTAACACATTTTCATTATATACCTGTATATTTATCGAATACGCCAAATCTAATTGTGCCATAATATTAGTTGATCCTAGTTGATTGATTTTTTAAATAAAGGTCTCTATTACCATATTTCGGAATAATAACATCTGGTAAAGGTCTAGCTTTTCCTTTAAATTCCAACTTTTCTTCATAATATTTCAAAAATTTCTTCACATTGATTAAATTAAAGACCACTTCCATAGTCACAGTTATTAATATTGTTATTATTAGTGTTGGGAACTATCGACTGAAATCGACTATCGACTGTTTAGTAATTGACTACTTTTTACTATCGACTGTTTCAGTCGCTATTTTTGGTTTAACTGATTTTACTGCTTTTTACCAGTGACTGTTTCAGTTATGTATTTTTTTTTGATAGTTTGCTTGTAAATAACAAAATATTGTACATTAATATAGCAGCATTTTGAAACTATATTTTTCAAGATTGTTAATGTAATAAGATAAAAAGTTTAATTGTGAATGATAAATAGTGAAATACTTTTGGCTGTTTTTATAGTAATAATAGGTAATATTTCAATTACTCTCTCGATTTTTGTTAAACAATATTTCCGTTCAATAAAAAATAAAGCATTTACTTTATTTATTATATTAAAAATAGCAATTAACATATTAAAATACGATAAAACATTTGTGCAATATTATTCCATTCGATAGAAAAATTCCATTCCTCTTTACAGATCCACAGAACATTCAAATATAAACGTAATTTTACTTCGTTTAAAATGAAATAATTAATTGCATGTTAATAGTATTCAGTAATTATGTTCTCCTTCTCTTTTTTAAAGTTAGTATGTGAAGGACTGTGTACATCTCCGTCTCGCATATACTACCGTTGAAAAAAATAAGAGAATATAATTTATACAGGAAAGGGTTTATACATCTTTCGATGTTTTATTCGCTAATTTTTTGACTATCGACTGTTTACAGTGGATAGTTCCCAACGCTAGTTATTATTAACTGGTCGAAAGTCGCGTAAAATTCCGATACACATAACCGATGTCACATACGGGCCATACGGCGCTGGACTAAATGCAGCAAAATCTCCTCTTAAATATCGGGCTTTATTTTAGACCGTTTTGGCGGTCATGGGGGTAGCGGAGCGCTGCGCAGGTGTTTAATGGAGCTCTGCTCCACGGTACTTCCGTGGCTCACACTTCCATTGCAGTTTTTTATCACTTATTACAACAAGAATTTGCGAATGCAAAGTGGGATTTGCTTCTTGTTAAGTAATAGAAAATATTTTAGTGAAATTACATAATTATTTTCTTGGGAGCTTCTTTAGTTTTTGCACTGCAGCGCTTATGCATCAGGCGCCGCTGTATAATATAATGACATAATATAATATAATAACATTAAATGAACAGATAATGTGATCCACGTATACAGGTGAAGATTTCCTGCGTTTTACCAGAGAAACCGAAAGAAGACGAAGAATCACCAAGAAAAAGTGGACCTCCTGATGGGTTTTTTTGCCGAAAGGGAAGGAAACTATGATATTCTAAGGCAAGCAATAGCAAATATGTAGGACCACAATAAGCTCTTTGAAAAGGTGACCAAATTAAAGGACAGCGTCGAAGGAGAAAAAGAAACAAAAACTAAGGACCCAACTAACCAAGAGACAATGAATTAAGGAGCAGAGGAGTTCATCCTGGTTAAACATCACCGAAAAAGGAAAAAGGGGACAAATTCAGAACACGAAAAGGCACCAACGCAATAAGCAGCAGCGACCATCAACCCCAAGCTTTTAATGCAAGCTCTATGCTTCGGTCAAACAAGAACCAAACCCAACGGAGTAGTCTTCTACCAGCAAACAAAGGATAATTTCAGGCTAGTTACTAAAATGCTTTTTCTACTCTTTTGCTCCGGCCATAGAAAGGCAACCATGTCATCTCCAGAGAACTAGTGGAAACTGTCGCGGAGAGAAACATTAATGCTGAACTCATAGACAGGAGATTTCAGAAATCGATAACGAATTATAAAAATACGCTAATGGGAAAATATTTTACTAATTTAATTTCATATACAATTTTTTTACCTGTTTTCCCATTACGTCAATAAACTCATGACAGAATTAATAGTGGTCGCGACTGAAAACAGCCGATAGTAAAATGTAAAGAATTACTAAACAATCGACAGTTAGTTTTTACTCATTCAATTATCCATCGCTTAATAAACTAAAAAATAATTTCTTTATCATTCAACACATAAATAAAAATATTGCATATACTATATAATCCTTTTAACAAAAAAAATTTATTTTTCGGTAAGGTACCATCTCTATCAGAAATGCTATACTAACAAACAAATACCATAAAATCATTACAGAAATCTATGTCAGGGGAAAATCTATACAGGAATCTGTAAGATAGGGAACCGTGAGACAGAAACCTATAACGAGATGTTACAGATATCTGTATTAAGAAATATATATATATTAACAGGCATCTCTAATAAGAAATAATAAATAAACGGCATGAAACATGAATGTTGAATACGATAGCGCACATACAAATTAATTAATTATTAGTACACTGAATTGTTTGAATGTTTTGAGCAGAACCTGAAAAAAGTTGATATACGTAATGGTACTACTTATTACGTAATAAATGTATGTATATAGCAACATGGGCAGCTGTTTCATAACTCTCTCACATGAAAATACGCTGTTTGTATGAAAAAGATAGACGCCTTCATCGAAAAGATATTAAAAGGAAAGAAGAGGAAAGAATATTTAGCAGAGGTGCATTAACTTGGGACTAGGTGTAGAGTACATTAAGGAAAGGTAAGGCCATTGGCGGTTCCAAAGTTCCTCACAATGCTGTCACCCATAAAGGTCGTATTACTTCTGAAAATTAAAATAGTTCCAAATAAGAACAAAACTGACCCTACCAACATCATCAATGCTTTCCTATTCCTAAAGATGACCTCAACATTTGTAATAATTATTTACAATAAATAATAGTTATAGTTAGTATAGTAAGTAATAGTTATTTATTCCTTACCTGTGTTTTTATTCTACTACGGTCACACTAACTTCATTCTCATTTAGTCACATAACACATAGTCGTAATTATTAAATTATACGTAGGAATCACGTTCACGTCCAATTAATATACCGCCCACTTACCTAAAACAAGAAGCATAATATAAGTCATATAACAGGTCAATTGAAAAGTCCCCGGCCTGGCACATAGATGGCGCTACTAGAATTAAATCCAACATTTTGAGTGGAACAACTTTTGTTATTGTGAAAAAAATGGATAAAAAGGAATTTCGCGTATTTATAAAATATTGCTTTTTGAAGGAATAAAATACAGTTGAATCAAAAACTTGGCTTAATGCCAAGTTTCCGAACACTGCCCCCGGAAAATCAACCATCAAGGATTTGTATCCTAAGTTTAGACGTGGTGAAATGAGCACCGAAGACGATGAATGCAGTGGACGCCCAAAAGAGATTGTTATCGACGAAAATATTTAAAAAATCCACCAAATGATTTTGAATGACCGTAAATTGAAATTGAATAAAATAGCAGACACTCTAAAAATATCAACTGAACGTGTAACATCATATAATTCACGAATATTTGGGTCTGTTCAAAGTGGGTGCTGTGCGAGCTCACTTTTGACCAAAAATAACGACGGATTACATCAACGGATGATTCGGAGCAGTCATCCGAGTAGACTGCACACGATGAACCCGCTCCAAAGCACCGTATCACAAGTCACTGAAAACGATGGCAACCATCCATGAATTTGGCTGCGAATTGCTTTCTCATCCACCGTATTCTGAAGATCTGGCCCCCAGTGACTAATTCCTGTTCTCATATCTCAAAAGAATGCTCGCTGGGAAGACATTTTTGTCAAATGAAGAAGTGATCGCCGAAGCTGAGGCCTATTTTGAAGCAAAGGACAAATCGTACTACAAAAATGATATCGAAAGTTCGCTATAATCAGTGTCTCACCCTTGAAGGGAATTATGTTGAATAAAAAAAATTGGCAATTGATCTGTTAAATTAACATCAGAAAGTAAATTAATACTATCCAACGCGATTGAAGATTTTTTTATTCAAGAGGTGAAATCGAGAAACCCTTACTTACAATAATTATAACGTGAAAACGAGAAAAGTACCTTGAGACATCTGGACATCTGTAATCCAGCTGTGGTTCCCAACAACTTCCTTCCAAGCCACTACCATTTGCGGACTTCCTTGGACCCGATTTCAAGAAACAAACATCCCATGGAAGGCGTCCGAATATGTCAGCAATGAGTCAATTTAGGCCAGATGGATAACACATGATGTTCATCGCTATTTGTTTATCCATAATTGTTATAGTACCAGCCTGGAACTGCGACACGACTTTAATTGTACTTCTATCTGTAACAAATCATTATATATTAAAACTGGATACAACAATATACAAGAAATTCGAATTTACCCTTTATCTCCCTTATCCTTTCCCTTCGTTTGCTTCAAGTGGGTGCTCAAGATTTGTTTAAGAATTCCGACGATCCCTACAAAGAAAATTAATGGCATGATATCGACCTCGACGGGACCCTTATTCTCTCGAGGGTTGGACCACACTTCACTGTCACCGTAAACACTCACGCTCCGCACTCGAAATATTCTGTAACCAATATAAAACAACATTAACTTGATGTTGCTTGACTTGATATGTTATGATATATTAGAAATATGAGAGAAAAACTCACCTCACTTTTCGGAAGAATATGCTGGGATATGCTGGCTCCGATTAAGAAGCTTCAGCGCTAGCCCAGACCAAAACAATCAATGGAAATTGATCTCCACAGAAAAACTAGCCACATACCGCTAGTTGCCATGAGTCAACCGGCGTTAAAGCCGTTTTTAATTTGAATTAGTATAAATGAAAATGTGAACGCTTAAAAAGAGAATAAACAAAAACAATGGATGATCTTCCGCACCGAGGGTCGTGACGCTAAGCATGTTAGTACAAAATTCGGGTGGACCACGGACCTCCCGACATCCTGGGTAAAAATCTTTAGCAAATTTTCCTCCGATTCCCACATTAGCGCCAGAAAAGGAAGAACGAATATCGATCGAACCACCACCAGTGACAACCCATACTAGCCCATTCATCATCTATCGATTGAACTTCCGAGTCCTCAGCTGTAGGAGACCCTCAAGGCAATCAACTAGAAGTTGCCGAAGCAACGGGCGATATCATACAATGTATCAAAGTCTACAATGTCCTGCTACCAAGGGAATGAAATGTGCACCAAGACCAGGACGATCCAGGATCATCAGCCACATTAGCACACCCAGGAGGTCACGCGCGCATTACACTAAGCAGTTTTAATTTTCCCGTACCCGAAAATAGAAAAAAACATCACAATATGGTACGTATGCATACAGAATTCGAAAAATGTATTCCGATAAATGTCAATTTCGCGTCAACTCGGTGAGGTCTGTGCCCTAAGGGCAATTATTTTAATAAATATGAAATATAATAATGTCAACTTACCCGATGGGGAATGACACTTCATCCTAATTCAACATCGAAGTGCGCCGTTGTCATCAATACCGGAATGATGTTCATTGTTGAATTCAACATAATGAAATATATTTTACGTTAACATTTCAGATATATTCAATTACGCCAATATTCAACAAATAACTGGCAGTGTAAATAAATTTAATTTTGTTTAATATAAATATAAATTTAATTTGTTTAAGACAAATTAATTATACATAATGACAAATATAAAATGCAAAAAGGCAACACAGTGCGCAAAGCACAGAGTTGAAAAAATTTCATGGCACACTGGTTTTCCTTAGGAGCAACAAATATGCATTTTTTCACAGTGCCGTCTTAATAAACTACAATATTTTGAACAAACTTTGAATTTTAATTCAGGGGAGTGCAAATAATTTTTCATCTTTTTGAAAAATATTTAAGATTTTTTTATTTTTGAAATATACTCCTAGTATTTCTAAAACTTATTATTTTACCACTTATATTAGGGCTTAAATCTAGTAAATTATTTTCATTAGTCATTTATTATATTCATTTCTAAACTATATAATAAATTAATAAATATACTAAATACAGATTGAACTCACTGGATAATAATGAATAATGTTATAATGATTGAAATGGAAGGAATGTAGCAATTAATAATTATGATTCAATATCAGGTAAGAGGATAACTTTCAACTCGATAATAAAAGTGAATGTAGACGATTTGTTAAGTTTAGACAAATTAAATGAATGTGAGATATGATATTTTTATATATAATTACATTTCAAAGGCAATGTCAAGCTTCGGCAGAATTTCGTTAAACAATTTGATATTTTCTTTATAAGTGGACTAAGATCTAGTCAAGATAAAGTTATATAAAAAAAGTTCCAAAACTAAAAAAGCAGTATAGAATCATTTTCTTAAAACTTCAGATAATGTTATCTCAGCCAAATGTTTAAATTGTAATAATATACTCAAAACATTGAGGTCCTCAACTTCAAGGCTTCACAATGAAATGGCTCATTCTGTAGTTTGGTGCCGGTATGCACGTATTTGTTCACTTTCAAAAGCATTTATTTAGAAAAAATGGTAATATACGTATTATAATCTGAAGAACAATAACACAGAATAGACCTTAATGCAAAAAAAGTGTAAAGAGGGACACAATTCCGTATTTTTACCATCAAAAATTTAATTAAAAGGGTATAAGAAAAAAACTACTACTCTTATATATAAAAACTTTTAATTAAAGTTAAAATAATTATTATAATAAATGGCAGTTCTTTATAATTTGGTAACACAATAAAAAAATTTCTAATCGTCTACTACAATGATAAACCTAAATGAAAATCAGTACAAAACATAAAAAGAAAAACGATCGAATATGGAAGACAAATAAATTCTAAATCGAGACAAATAACATGAATCTGTAACGTTTGTATCAAGACTTAAGAGATTTTAAAGCAAAACTTATAAACCAAAAAAAAAATGTATAAGAAAATTAATTAACTGTATATAAAATGTGACAAATATGTACAAAATATGATTAGCATTAGAATAATCTTATATGGCCACACGTGAATACAGAATAATAGAGAATCATATTTATAGTCATTTGTTTTTTTTTTCTGAGTTACATAAATAAATAAGGATGTCCAGATAGTTTACAAAACATGACGTTCTCCAGTCATAAAAAATTAGTTGTGGTTTAGCTACACTCTACACTCGGAAATGCTTTTAATACCATTGTTCACGACTTGGTTGTGATATCGAACCCAACTTTATATACCTAGCCGTTTGACCCGCCAAAGTCGATACCGAAGAGGCTTGTGGTATGGCTATTGATGTACTACGGGTTGCTTCAGTGGCAGTGGGTATTTGGGTTCCATCACCTTTTATAGAAGTTATGGACTTCCACAAATTTATGCTATGCACTGAAACAAAAACACACATGTAATTAAATGTATTATAATATAAATTAAACGTATTCATTAATGAAGCAAAATGTGCGTTGTGGCGTCTGCTGCTGTTGTTCTGAAACCACTTATATTTCATTTTAGGGCAAAAGAAATCAGTTATCATCATTTCCTAGCCTTGGGTATTAACGATTATTTTTAGACTGAATAATAAACAAATTAGGGACGTCACCAAAATGAATATGGTCACAAGACTATTGATCGACCAGTCAAAATTGAAAAACCCTCTATAAATATAATTATTTTTGCATAATTAATTGTAAAATATCAATTCAAACCTTGTTTATAACACAAATACGATAATTAAACCATCCATCAGTTTTGTTAAATATTAAATGAAAAACATCTGTATTTATTATCAGTCTCTATATAGCAACACTCCCATATATTTCCAAGTGCAAGTGGGTCAATTTTTAATTTTAATAGAACTTGTAGTGCTGATAAAAATACTAATAGTTCCTAATAATAATGAATTATCATTTTGTGAGTATATATTATCAAGTTAGTTGTTGAGATTTAGAATATTAAAATACATTAGTTTTATGTTGAGATTTATTATGGCTTAATATAATCGAAAACGAGAAAATTCTACTCTTTCTGGTTCAGTATCATATTATTGTTTCTTTGAGTATGATTAAGATAAAATATTCTCAGTTGATATATCACTATAGAACAGTTTTGATATATCTATATTTTAAAAAATATATAAATATTTTCGAGCTTCTGTTTTACTACTATTATTTTAGCATCTAAATGGGAATGATTAATTATTTTAAGATTAGTTTTGATAAAGGAAAGTTCAGTTAAAATGTGTGCCAATTAATAGAAAAATATTTGGAAACAGCAAAAACACCTTCAAAGACCCAACAATGCCCAATACTAAATAATTATTAATTAAGATATTAAGTTATCATATTTCTTACTTAAACAAGAAATAGTAATAATTCTAATCAGACTTACTTTTAAACATTCTAACAAAGCCATCATCCCCAGCTGATGTTACAATGGTGCCTGTAACATTCCAACACACGCGCCAAACTGTACCACCATGATCATTAAACTGAGCAGCTGTTTGTATATCCAATTTTGTTATACCATTTTGAGAAGCTTGCTCATCACTAAACAAATAGACAAATATGATGTACCTTCATTCTGTAACAAAGTTAAGTGGGTAAATACATACTCAAGCGGGGTTAAATTTAGAATTCTAAGATCCCTGTTGGTTGCCACAGCTAGAATATGGAAAGACCTGCCTAAATTTGGAGAAAACTCTAAGTCATGAACTGCATCTGTGATACTTGAAATAGTATCTAACTTGACCCATCTACGGCTATTTTCACTATATTCATAAACAAAAACTTTGCCTCCATTGTTAACATTGGTATCATCACTTCCTACTGCTATCATAGGAGGGTGTAACCTACACAATAAAAATTAATAGGTCTCCAAAAAAAAAATATTGAATTGAAATATAATACCTTGATAAACTAGGATTCCAAGATAAACAACTTAAAGGTAATTTGCAATGAATTTCATGCTGTAATGTCCACTGACTTAAATTCATTACATCAGGTGCTTCATATATTCTTATAATACCTAGAAATGGTACATGAATTATATTAATATAACTCTGTTACAATATACCCAACCTTCAGCTGAACATGTTGCTAGTAATAATCCCTGTGCTTTTGGTCCAAATTTAACATCTGTTACAGATGTTCTTGAGTCAACTAAATTTGTTCGTCGAACCCAATGTCTAGTGCCTCTTTGCCCAGGTCCTGGAGTATCTCCAACTAATTCATAACATGTATCACTTACTTTTACGTTTTTTTTTTACCTACTGACTATATTTTACCTATTTCTTCCCATACTGCAGCTGTACGATCAAAGGAGCAAGTAGCTAAAACTTGACCAAATTCTGGATTAGCCCACGTTACTTTCCAAACAGACGCTGAATGAGCTTTGAAACTTGAAGTTAAAGTCCAATTGCCATCACCATTTTTATCCCAAACCTAAAGTAACTCAATAAAAAATAATATTATGTACACTTAAAAAAAACTGATCCAATTTTTATACCTTTACAAATTGATCGCTAGAACATGTTGCCATTCGATCTCCATAAAAGTCAAATGATACATCGTGAATTAAATCTTTATGTTCCGCTTTAATTTCCTGTGCTTCAAACATCTTAATTGTTTAGATAATCCAGAGTATGAGGACTACAACTCAATTCAACGGAAATCACAGAAAAATGACATTTGTAAAATAAAAATTTAACTATAACCTCAAAATTCTTAAACAGTCAAATATATCAAAACTCGCCAGATTGTAGCAATATATTATAAAGGTATATAAATAATAAATAGTGCAGTACAGAAATTTCATTACATATAGTAATATACAAGGCAGATAATACAGGTTTTATAGTAAAATATTATGCAGTAGTTTTAAACTGTTATTATTTTGATTAAACTGTATTATAATTTTTAACATTTGGATCATTTCATTAAAATAATTCACACATTAAATACAGTAATTTCTTGGAGTATAATTGTTCATTATCAGATAACCCAATTTCTATTCTATAAGCCCTATTATCTAATCTTTTTATCATATTTTTAATACAATTTCCTTTATATAGACTCCTGATTTTTATGTATTTTATAGGTGGCAATAATTCTTGCTAGTTTTATTGTAAAATCTGTGACAATGGCAAAAGTTGGTCTTAGTCCATTAGACCCTAGTTCATTTTCTAGGCCAGGTAAGTATTTTAATTGGTATTATTTGATTTTTTAATTACATTTTTAATAGAATATGTGAAAGTAACCAATCTAGCATTAAATCTGAATGTAAACTTTGACAGAAAAATAATATCAGGAATTACAGAGTTGACCGTTGAAAAAATAGATAAAACTGTGAATGAAGTTGTTAGTATTGATTTTTATGTTTTAGCAGTAGGAAACATTGTTCTACTTTTAATTTTGTAGATTTTGGATACTTTAGATTTGAATATTTCTAAGATATATGATGCAGAAAGTAATGAAAATTTAGAGTACAATTTAGGCGATCATATTCCAGATTATGGGAAAAAATTGACTGTACAGTTACCGAAAAATGAAAAAACTATGTAATTAACTTGATTAATATATGGTTTTCTTATATGATAATAAAAATTGTCATATTTACAGATTTAAAATTGCTGTTGGATATGAAACAAGTCCTGAGGCAACTGGATTGCAGTGGCTTTCACCTAAGGCAACAGCAGGACAAAAACATCCTTACTTATTCAGTCAGTTTCAGGTAAAATATTTTTTTCTGAGAAGTTTACCTTCCTTTTATTTAAGTTTATTTTAGCCAACACATGCACGTTCAGTTTTACCATGTCAGGATACCCCAGGAGTAAAAACTCCATATACAGCAACGGTATGTCATAAAATTGTTTTTTGTTATAATTTTTAATAGATTCTATCCTAACCTGTGATATTTGCATAGATTTCGGCACCACAGGAGTTCACTGTTCTGATGTCTGCGATTCGTGATGGGACAAAGAAAATAGCAGGGGGCAAGTTATCCCATTTTGTTCAAAAAGTTCCAATGCCTTCATACCTAATTGCATTAGCAGTGGGTATATTAGAATCTAGAAGCTTGGGACCAAGATCACATGTATGGTATGTGCTTAAAACTGTCTGTGGCTTTTTTTTAAATTTTAAGTACATTCCAGGGCTGAAAAAGAAATTATAGAAGAATGTGCTTATGAGTTTGCTAATACAGAACATCAGTTAAAGACGGCTGAAGAATTGTGTGGACCTTATGTGTGGGGCATTTATGACTTATTGGTTTTACCACCAAGTTTTCCTTATGGTGGTATGGAAAATCCATGTCTCACGTTCGTGACGCCAACCCTGTTGGTAAGTAATATGTAGTAAATGATTTTTTATTTGTACTTATAATTTGTATTATATTTAGGCAGGTGACAGGAGTCTTGCAAATGTTATAGCTCATGAAATTGCTCACAGCTGGACAGGTAATCTGGTTACAAATAGAAACTTTGAACACTTTTGGCTGAACGAAGGTTTCACTGTTTTTATCGAGAGGAAGATTAAAGGAAAACTAGAATCGGCAGCCAGTCAAGATTTTGACGCCTATACGCATGTTACTGATTTAAATGAAGCTGTATGTATAACTTGTTATCACATAAGATTTCGTATGCAGATTCTTTCTTCTTAGATAACATTAATAGGAAAGAATAGTCCTTTAACACAGCTGGTGGTTAATTTATCGGGAGTCCATCCAGACGAAGCCTTCTCGATCGTACCATACGAGAAAGGACAAACATTTCTTAGATATCTGGAAAATGTTGTTGGTGGTCCAGGTAAAATGATAAACTATACATTCTACAGTGTTCTAAGTATTTATTTTTTATTATTTTAGAGATAATGGAACCTTTTCTTAGATCTTACTTCGATCATTACAAGTTCAAGTCAATCGACACCAACGACTTCAAATCATATTTTCAGAAATATTTTACAGACAACAGCAACATTGCGTCTATAGACTGGGCTTCTTGGTTGCATAAACCCGGGATGCCTCCGGTAATTCCCGACTATGATAAGTCTCTCGCCCTTATATGTGATGAAATATTCAACAAATTTGTGAATTGGAATGGCAGTGAGTCATGTCCGATTAAAATAAAAGATGTAGAATCCTTGTCTTCCTTCCAACTGAAGTATATTCTGCAGAAAATTTTGGAAGGCCCAGTCCAGACTGTTTCAAACTTGCAAGTGCTAAGTGAGTTGTTTGGATTCGATAATATAAAAAATGCTGAGATAAAATTCATCTGGTTGAGGATATGCCTCAAAGCTCACTGGGAGGAAAAGATTGACTCTGTGTTCCAGTGGATCAATGTTATAGGCAGAATGAAATTTGTTAGGCCCTTATATAGAGATTTATATAATTGGGAGAAGACTAAACAGTTGGCGCTTGATAATTTTAAAGCCAACAAACAAAATATGATGCATGTTTCAGCCTATACTCTGGCCAGAGATTTACATATTGAAGAGTAAATTTTCTTAACATTATACGAAACAAGGTGTTGACATTATTTTTGCTTTTTATAGAGATTTTATTTACATTTTGTGCTTTTATACCAATTGTTTCATACTGTTTAAAATAAATATTTTGATAATTTTAAACATGTTTTTAAATGGTGTAATTCCACAATCTCTAAAATCAGGCTCTATTAGTTTATAAATATACTAATGACTGATTTTTTTAGCTATATTTACTGTTACTATATACATTCCCTAAAAAATTATCTGATAATATAGTCTTTTGGATAATCTATAAGTTTAGGGTAAGACGCAACTTCTTCTGCAGTGTACCTATCTAATCTTGTTGGTACTGGTCTTAATTGTCTAATTTGATTAGAGACATTATCTAATAAAGATTTTGGTACATTTGCGTCTGGGAAGATATGTAATCTCTGCATTGTGTGTCGTCTTTGCAAATTTCCATCCATAGAATTATAGATTGCTTTTTTCAATATCTACAAAAAAGAATTAAAATATAGACATTCTTGTGTTACATAATCAGTCACCATTGTGGGGTCTTTTGTATGTAATTCCCAAGCCAGTGTCCAAGAAGCTCCTCCAGGGTAACCAGTATGATGAAAATATACTCGTTTTTTCCATTCATCTCCAGGTAATGCAATTTCGCCACTATTTATAATTATAACATGATCACCACAATCATCTGGAATACAACATATATTATGTTGGTTACAAGATTACATTACAATATATATATATATTTTGAACTCTCGTATTTTAAATGTTCTCACTAATAACACTCACTTAAAGGGTGGTATATTGGTTTATATAAGCCCATTAGAAACTTTTTTACAACTTCTGCTGATTTAAATGGATTTTGCCAAGTAGCATCATAAATATGCCATATTCTTGCAAAAGTTGCCCATTGCTAAAAGTAAACAGTGTTAACGATATAGTGAGTTAAATAGTGATCAAATTACTTGTACTCGCTTTAATGCCGACATTTATAATAATGTGTTTGCTTATTTGTGTGAAAAAAATGTTAATTTTAAAGTTAATGGCCAATATAGATTTTACTAAAATGAGGTTATGAATATAGCCCACATTAGGGATGCAGAAAAAAAATCGATAATTTTTAATTTTACATAAATTAATTATAATTTTTAACAAACTTATAATAATTGCTACTTAATTTTAAATGTTTCAATGACAAAGATAAATATTTATTCTATGATATTATATTGGCAATACTGATTGTCGCCTAATTTGGCAACCCTACCTCCCAATTCATTTCATATTCTTTTGTATAGCATCCCAGCCATTTTGTGTTTAAGTCATTGAGTAGGTGTTGGCGTATCTTATTCTTCACGAAATATCAATATTCTATTCTTTCAAGTGCTGTGAAGTTTATAAAGTATGTTGTTTATTTAATATTGTTTATTTTTATACTGTTTGAGGTGCAAGATTATGTTTAAAACGGTGTTTTTGCATTGTGTTTTTAGGAAAGGAGTGCCGTGTCATCCATTGTGTCTGTTAATTGATGTGTTGAGTGCGTATGATCACAGGCAAGGACCGTATAACAGTAAGAATACCTAATACTAACATGAAACGAAGTAGTGATAGAGACACTCCTCCAAGAAGCAAGAGATCTCGTTCAAGTATGGGACGTTACGATGATAGTTCCGATGAACGAATTACTCCGGAACGAATCCGACGTAGAGGCAGTCGTGGTCGGTCACCCAGCCCCCGACGGTATATGTCCCCTCATCGTGATGAATATATGCGTCCAGCTGAAAGATCGTATCCTTACAAAGTTTTGTGCGTTAGTGCATTACATCCTAAAGCCAGTGACGAAGTAATCAAAGACACTTTATATCGAGAATACAAAAAATACGGCGATCTTACTATTAGAATTTCTCATGATGTTGATGAACGCGTTGCGTATGTTTGTTTTCGTAACCCAGAAGACGCTAGAGACGCAAAACATGCTAAACCGCGTATTATTATTTATGACAAGGTAGCTTTAGTTGAAGCAGTTTACGAAGTACCTCGTAACGATTTATACAGAAGCAGACCTCGTTCAATTACTCCAGAATATGACCGGTATCATTACACAAGATCACCTGAAAGACGTATACCTATTGATCGTTATGACAGAGCATATGGACCACCTCCAGCTGGTATGCATCGAGAATATAGGCGTGATGTTATGCCTGTTGCCCATCATGATTATATGTCCAGACCAGCTATTCATCATGGACCACCACATATTCCCCCTGCTCACAGCTATGGTCCTCCCAGACATAATGTTCCACGTGCTCCATTTGAAAAAAGTGAGAACAAAAAAGATAAATTTCCTAATTACTTACATCATATACAGCCTGAAGATGATCCCCTAGCTACACGAACATTATTTGCTGGCAATTTAGAAATAAATATAACTGAAGAAGAATTGCGGCGAATTTTTGGCAGGTATGGAGTTGTTGAAGATATTGACATTAAAAGGCCACCACCAGGTACAGGTAATGCTTTTGCTTTTGTTCGTTTTCATACTTTGGATATGGCTCACAGAGCCAAAGTTGAATTATCAGGACAATATATAGGAAAATTTCAATGTAAGATTGGTTATGGTAAGGCAACCCCCACAACCAGAATTTGGGTAGGTGGGTTGGGTGTATGGACATCTATTCCCCAGCTTGAAAGAGAATTTGACCGATTTGGAGCTATAAAGAAAATTGAATATTCTAAGGGAGATAATCAGGGATATATTCTTTATGATAGTATTGATGCAGCTCAGGCTGCTGTAAAAGAAATGAGAGGATTTCCACTAGGAGGACCTGATAGAAGGTTGAGAACTGATTTTGCAGATGTGACCCCTGGAGTCCCTTACAGACCTAGACCACCATACCCACATGATATGGCTAGTGATGAATATAGAAGGATGGAATATGGAGCTGATTATGAGTATGATAGAGCTTACAGTTATAGAGACAGACCTTTACCATATCCTGAACGTAGAGCGGGCAGTAGGGGCCCTTATCGTTATCCAGAAGGAGAAGTTGATGAATGGGGGAGGAGCAGGGATGGTGAATATAGAAGGTCTAATTCGCGATTGGACCGATCTCGTTCACGGTCTCCTAGAAGGTCGCCCGATTCTGATTCAGATAGTGGTTCAAGAAGAGCGGGTTTGTTAGCATCCAGTCGCACCTTACCAGAAGTAGCAAGGAAATGCACTACAGTTTGGCAAGGTGCTCTCATTTTGAAAAATTCTTTATTCCCTGCTAAATTCCATCTGATGGATGGAGATACAGACATAATAGAGAGCTTGATGAAAGATGAGGAAGGCAAACATCAACTAAGAATTACTCAAAGGCTTAGACTGGATCAGCCGAAATTGGAAGATGTACAAAAGAGAATACAAAGCGCCAGTTCTCATGCTATATTTTTGGGTCTAGCTGGATCCACTGCTTCTGTCACCAATGAAGATACTTCAGTCCAAACAAGACCTTTAAGAAATTTGGTATCTTACTTGAAACAGAAAGAAGCAGCTGGAGTTATTTCTTTGCTAAACAAAGAAACTGAAGCTACAGGTGTATTATACTCTTTTCCACCATGTCCATTTTCTACTGAGCTATTGAAGCGATCTTGTCCAAATTTGTCAGATGAAGCCATAAAAGAGGATCACCTAATAATTGTAGTGGTACGTGGCGGTACAGCATAATTATTTTTTATTTTTTCTTTATATATTTATAACATTTTTTAAAAATCTTTAGTCTTGATTAAGGTATAGTCATATATTTTATGGGTCTGAAGATTTACTGACAGTGCAATTCATGCAAAACATTTCTTTTTCTTGTTTAATTTACTTTTTGTTTTATTTTTAGTATATTTTTGTTTTATACTCTACATTTTTTTTATATTCACCTATAAATATACATATATAGACATATTTATATAAAATAGTTTTAAGTATCAAATTTAAAAAAGTATTGCATTGTCTGTAAGAATTACCCTTGAGTTGATATGATATTATAGATATTCTTTTTGTGAAATATTTTTTGTTAATGTAATGTTACAATATGACATACCACTATAACCAAAAGCCACGTTAAACTTCCAGTTTTTCTTCTATTAACATTTTTTTTTTCGAGATCTGGGACATTTTCATTTGGTTTTAAAGATATATACATGTTATCTTTTTTCAGGAAATTGGAGATCAACGATAATTTATGTAACCCATTGATTTTGTGTCATGTTCATGTTGTGTTATAAAAAATCGTTTTTCAACATCAAATATTTTTGTAATATTGGTGCAGTGAAGTTTCAATTAACAGTGGCTCACAGTTCTTTCTCATTTGTTTTGTATATCTCGCAAATAGTGATTCTTACGGAACTTTAAAACATAATATTGACAAAAAGAGCATGTGAAAGAACTGTCTCATTGACTAACAGAAAACTGCAGTGTAATAGCTAGTGCTACTGGTGTAGTTGACTAAAAACTTGTATGTTTGAACAAAAGCAAAAATATAACAACACTTGTGATTTAGTGCTAAGTTCTGGTGGTTTCTCTGTAAAGTTTAAATAGATATCCATATTTTATCTAGTAAATATAACAACCTAAAATATGGATATCTCAACAGGAAAATTGTAGTGTTGTGGTAAATACAATGGTATTTGAAAAATTAGTGGTTTTTGTTTTAAGTTCCTTTTGGGTGCAGTGTATTGTCTCATAACGTATCGGGTGATTCGATTAGTATTTTGAGTTTAGTGAGTGATCTTTTTTGAGTGATAAGACTAAATGCAGTTGTTTGAAAAAGTTTAAAAGTGTACGGTACAGAAAAGTCAATTCGTAAATTAACGATGAAAGCAATAAAGTAAGTTTCAAATTTCTCAACTAAAGTAAATCACTGTCGAAATTTTCATTCGTTTTAAATTTGTTTCAGTAGGTAAGTGTTTGAAAGCGATTCTGCACTCTTGTTCTTCATTAAGCCAGTGATATTAAAATCAATAATATCATAATAAGAATCACTAGCTATTTTCTATAAAACAAGTATTTTCTCTATTGTTATGGTAATAATATTCTTTCCATGTCATTTAGGTACAAAGTTCTTTTAATTCATATTTGTAAAAACACTTGTTTTTAATAAATAAAAGTTTTCATCAGTACGAAAGTTTATTTTTGATTTACTTATCATAAGACTCCTAAAATAGAATACAAAATTATTGATCACTCAATTATTTTAAATTATTAACGATATTGTAATAGCATCTAACTTAAATTTACATTCTTGGCGTTTGATATCACAACTTTTTCAACAACATTAATTTCTGATATGAATCAGATTTGATCACTATACACTATTCAATTGTTAAAATCCCATGAGTTTCTTTATTTAAATTATTACAAACGAATATTAGTTATTTTACATTTAATATGTACCAACGAAACAAATTAAAACATTATTCACAGCATTAAGATTAAAATAAAATATGCTTCTAAGTCATTTTTGAACTAATTGTTCACACTCTAGTGTAATAAGAAAAGTAGTAAGACGTAAAAATTCTAGCATTGCTTCTTATGAATTCTTGAAGTTTAGTCAAAGTGTCAATAAGGAATATTATTTAAGTTAAAATTCGTTTGTCTTAAAGACAGAATGACGGAATTACAATAGTGGTAGCTTTCACGCAAAATTAGTACTTATGATTTTTTCATTAAATATAAAAAAACTCCTGCCTTTACTTAAAATCGCCATATTAACTTGATTTAGCTGCGTTGGACTTCCTATACTGAAAAAATGTATTACCTCCTTTAAGTTGATTAATGAAATCAAATAGATTTGGCTTGACGTGTCAAGTCAAACTTATTGAAAAAAGTAAATACAGGAAAAAGGCATTCAAAGTTTCGAGACAAGCTTTCAGACTGTTATGTAATGTTACCTTTTTATTATTAATCTGCGTAAGGATCACTCTACCTACATTCCTACTCTATGTAATGAAGTTTCGTTTACTTCAAAACAATAATTTTACTGTTCATTTACTCTGTGCTGTCGTGTCTCTGAAAATCATTGAAACAACTAAAAAGTGTTTTTTTTTCATCAAAGTCCTAGACCAGATTTAATAAAGTTGAAACTGTATTACATGAAGGTTTGGAAGTAAATCAATAGCTATTGCTTTACATACATTAAAATTATTCGCAGTTGTAATTTTTGCTTGACTATCTAACTTTAAATTGTGCTAAATTAAAACAGCTTAATTACATTTACTTTGATTGTTATTAATTTTTCAGTTCCTCGGGAGACGAGGCATCAAAATTCTTGGGTAGATCAACTTTTAATACTGCTATAATCTTAGATTTCTCTTCTTTGCCAGTGTAAGTCAACATTTCTGTTGTTGAAACTATTTGGAATGAACTAAACTATTTAATGACAAAAAAAATTTCATCGAAGAATCATTTCCAGAATGTGTACAATTAACATTGAAACTAATTTTACTTTATTTTTTGAATCAATGCTTTATTTATAGATAATAATAACGCATAACATTGGTCATAAAATATAAATGTAATTGTGCTTTAATAATAAATATTTTAATGTTTAAGTAAAAGTTTGAAATGTTAACAAAACATGGTAATTCATCACTATTTTATAGGACTGAAGTTGTAATAATCATAAAGGCTTGGAACAAATGCTCTTAATACATACTCTTGTTTTTTACAACAATAAAAATTATGCATGTAAAAAAATACAAAGATTAAAAATCTATCATCTGCCAGTGATCTCGCTATTTTAAGTGTAACATTTATTATTCAGTATAATTTTTAGATTCATTATAAACGAGTTTTAAGATAAGGAAAGTTCTTGCATCAACATCATGACGTCAGGTTTAATATAGGACACGTTACCGGTGGCTTTGATCTCTTCGTCGAACTCAGCATCCCACTGGAATATTAATATGGTGGCTGGTACAAGACGCAAGTCGGCTAGGGTACTCTCGAAATCCTTGTCTTCGAATTTCAGGCCTGTTGGACCAGTAAGCACGAAAGGCAACCCCTCGTGTTCCAAATTTTCTTTGACGAAGTCGACAATGTCAGCGAATTTTTCGTATACGGAAAATGTCCCCTTTAACACGAAAGAAATATGAGATTTTAGAAACTAAATCAACAAAACACAGTATGTACCTGAAGGTAAATACCGTCTGGAAATCTGATTCTGATCAACGAGAATTTATATTTTCGGATTTCTCTCAACTCGTCCTTTTCCCTCATAGCTTTGGTTCGTAATTGCAACTGTTTCTCAGCCATCTCTGTTCTGAATTAAAAGAAATTATATAGCTGAATTAAAACAACGTTCGACTTAAACACCTACTTTGATTGTTGTTCCTTTTTCAATTCTTCAGGGGATAAGGCATAAAAATCTTGAGGGAGATCAACTTTCAAAGCTGCCTGAGCTGGAGAAAGTACTCTTGTATTTCGGTCTAGTTCCAATTCAACTCTATTCTCTGACTTTAAGGCGTCTCTTAAAAACTGAAGTATCAGATATACTTTAGACATAAGTTTGAAGTGGTTCTGCATAATACCTCTAAAGTTTCCAATCCGTTGATGTTTGATTCAGCCCATACCCAAAAGTATTCTTGAGTGCCATTGTGATCTAATGTTTCTTGTCGGAAACCTGCAGCATACAAAAATTCAGTTGCACCCAATAATGGAGCTACCTTATCAGAGAATGTTGGATTTGAACACCTAATTTTTTGAAATTTTGGCTCAGTAGGATTTCCAATAATGTTATCTATGTATCTGCATAAAATATTTACACAGTCTATAACCTAAGAAAAAAATAATTACTTTTTTAAGTCAACTAACAAAATGAAAGACATTACTTTGGTTCTGTTGTAATTACAGGAATACAAAATCAAGCATGCTGTGATGCCTCTCTCTTCTTCTAGTGCTGCATATAGAAATTCTTTAATTTTTATTTTCCATTCATCTTTAGACAAAATTTCTTCACTAATTAAGGGGCATTTAAAGTATACTCCTATAAAAAAATGTAAGTAATTAAGCTTTTATATTATATAATGAAATAAACATACCGTTTACAGCCAGGTGAGATATTGTATCTACTTCAGTATATTTAGGTCCTAGGGATATTTCGTTTATGACTGCATTATTTTTCTTCTCTGCTTCTAACTCTCTCCTAACCTAAGATAGTATTAACGTAGCAAAAAAGTACTGCAGGCATAGAATAAATTTACCTTAGCTTGAATGGCTGCTAAAGATGTGTTAAATGGAGTCTCCTTTTTCTGACCTGTTAGCCTAGCAAGGGCAGCTTCAGCAGCCTGCCTATTTACCTCAGAAGGACCACTTCTTTGTGGGGGCATGTAAGATGGTTTTTTATTTGGGGTAACAACACTACTAGATGAGGATTCATTCAGTTTGTGTCCGGGACCAGCCATTTTAAATTTGGCATCAGCCTTTTTCTTTTGAAAGAATTTTTTTACTTTTTCTGATATTTTTTCAGCCATGATGCAATGTAATTATTTTAATTTATATCCTAGGACTATGTACTTTGGGCAATTTCAATTTGGAAACACTAGCTTTAAGTTCCTCGATTTCTTTATTGGTAGCTTTATTAATAAAAAATAAAATATTAATATTCTTTATTTAAGACAGATAATATAAAATCATCTGTCAACATGAAATGATGTACTTACTTAATTGAAAGAATCGCTCGTGTATTTCTCTTCCGTAATATTTCCAGCATAAATGAATTAGACATATATTGAGGAGTAAAATTCCAGAAAAAGTTTTCAACAATTTCACTTGGAAATCGTCGAATTCGAATATTCCTATTGTCAAGTGGTCCGGTTCAGGCAAAACCTTCACGGTATCGCACAAGTAAGCTTGAATGGTATTTAAGTAGATGAAAACGCCATGAAATATAGATGAATTAGTAAAATAATCGAAAATTGAAACCATTACTTGGAAAAGTAGATCACCGGTTTGACACGGAAACATATGATTTTGATGACATTTGCTGCAATGGTGGAATAGATATTTCCTTTATTTATTCCAACAGGTTTCGCTATTGTTCGGCAGATGGCGACATAAGGTGTACGTTGTTACCCCGTCTCTCGTTCATAGATGGCACGCCAGAAATATTGACCATATCTTGTAGATTTCTTTAAATAATCATCAGATTTATTTATTTATAACATTAGGTTCTGCTTGCGTTCAACAGAGAAAGCTATGTTATTAAGGTAAAATGTTTAAGAACATAGATATGACAATGACATGCGTTATGTAATTTCTTCTTAGGGTTAAAATGTATTTTTTTAAAGGCTCTTTCCTTACAACAGATGTCGTCATATGACAATTGCTGTTCATTCATTTGTCGTTAAAGAGCGATAGGAGGGTGAAAATTGCCATTACAGGTTTCTTCGGAATTTTCAAAATTTTTAATTAATACCGCATATATCCGATAGATGTCACAATGCTCTTAATGTTCTAGTGTTTTGTCATAGAGGGTGCTATACATTTCTCTGAGAGAATCTCCTGAGATTTAAATGTAATTTATATAGGGGTTAGAATAAATAAAATGGTAATTTAAATGTTATATTAGGGTAAAGCTAGGTTTATATAAATTGAACTTTTATTAAGTACACTAGTAAAAAATTACACATTTTTAAAGCTAATATACACATAAATATTTATATAAAGCTACAAAATATAAAATAAATTAAAAATTGTGTAAATTCAGTAGTCTTTTAATCGCGTTTCCGTCCAACAACGGACTTCAGTCTCCTGAGTCTTTGTAAAAAAACAAAATATATAATAATACTGCGTGTACGTAAAATTGCATTCTCTCTCACTTACAAGTATGAATATCGAGAGATATGACGCACGTCTTACATTCCACTTCACAACACCACTTAAACTTACAATGACACCTCTCCTTTATTATCGATTTCATCGTGTTGTACCCGCGACCGCAACAAAGTATATTGCAGCCATCTACGTCAGGGCTAGTACGATTACATAACCTGCCCTGTGTCCCCAGGGCTCCCACCACGTCATTCCTCTCACAATAGTCAGGGGATTCTTCTAAGTACACCAAATCGTAAGCTGTTGGTAGAGTTATCTTGGGATCTCGGAGTTGTAGGCGACCTCTTCGGTTCACTCTTACTTCTGTAGCTCCATCGTATTTATCTCGAAGATAGTCTCCTACAAAAAAATGAAATTTAGCATACTAAGAGATTATCTTTGTCATGAGATAAAGCTTTGTCTCCTTTTTTGAGAAAACATTCAAAGGGGAGAATTAATTTATAGCATTTATAGCAACTTTTTATCTAATACGCGCTACAAATAAGTAAATTCCATTAAAACGAAATGCGCTCAAATCAAATAACCAGGAATAGAATTAACTTCATTGGATTACAGAAATTATTGTATTCTCTTTAATTTTCTGACTAAGCCAACATTATCTAGAAGCTGAAGAATGTTTCTGTTCATGTTTTATGGTATAATTCTCGATAATGTTATTGGCAGTTAATACTTTCAGGTCATTGTTTAGTCGTTTCAAATTTACCATGGAGCATTATTGTTAATAAAGCTTATTACATTCAGAGGGTTGAATATCTACCCAATTTTTTTATAACATCTTTATTGGATATGCTTAGTACAATTTTAATTATAAACTGATTTATTACCACATTTCATTTGTACTTGGACTAATTCGCAAGCAAGACGAGTGCGACATAAATACATCAATTCCACAATTATAAAATTACAATAACTTAAGCTGCAGTTTACACTAAATGTACACACTTTATATAAGTTCATATGGTTTGGTTCGTTTCAATCTTCTCATATATATTGCGCGTTGTCCAGTAGTTGTATTGCTTCCACGTTAGTATGATTTAGTAATCTTCAAGTGTTTCAAGGCGAAATTTTGGATAACTACACAAATCCATTTGATTTGCAGGTCATCGTGCAGTTCTTCGTTGGTTACATAGCGATAGGCATTGTTAATCAATCGAAGAACCTTGTTTTGACAGCGTTGGATGACTAGTTGATTTGAATTTTTAATGCAACCCCATATTTGCACCTCATAGGTCCAAATTGGCGTTATGATTGTCTGATAAATCAATCTCTTCGATTTTAGATCAAGTTGAGAGTATCTTCCGTCTAACCAGTATAGTTGTTTTATTTTCGTTCTAATGTGTTTTGCTTTTTGTCTAACATGATGTATCTACCCAATAATCAGTACATTTTTTGTACTTCAGCTTGTGTTCTTCGCATTTTTTTAACATGTAACTTCCACCTGAGTTTAACATGAAGGTACTACTTGCTGATTTATATATTATGTTATTGGTGAACTTAATATGCACTGATTTATTTTTATTCCTTTGTTGAGCATTTTTATACTCAGCATTGTATTTCGGCAATATATACTTGTAAGATTTCGGGTGATTCATTATAGCTATGTCCAATGGCTAGTATTGCAGTGTCATCTGCAAATGTAGGAACAGCAATCTCATTGATTGTAGGCAAGTCCCGAGAATACAGCAGATAAAGGACTAGCCTTAATCCACTGCCCTGTGACACACCTGTTTCAATATTACTACAAAATATTACTCGATTCAGAATAGGCATCTATTTGTTTGACTCTGAAGTATCGGTCAGTTATATAACAGGTAAATTGAAGTCCCCGACCTGATACATAGATAGCGCTACTAGAATTAAATCCATATGATTTTTAGTTAGTTAGCCCTAACCCTCGAAAGATGCGTGTATAATTTTGACATCAATTTGTTGGATCATTAGTTTGTGAATTATATCATTTTGAGTGAAGCAACTTTTGTTATTATGAAAAAAAATCAAAAGGAATTTTGCGTGTTGATAAAATATTGCTTTTTGAAAGGAAAAAGACAGTTGAAACAAAAACTTGACTTGATGCCGAGTTTCCGGACACTGCCCCAGGAAAATCAACCATCAAGGATTGGCATGCTAAGTTTAGACGTTGTGAAATGAGCATTGAAGCCGGTGAACGCTGTGGACACCCAAAAGAGGTTGTTACCGACGAAGACATTAAAAAAATCAGTTCGAGTGGAGTGCACATGATGAACCCGCTCCAAAGCGTGGCAAAACGCAACAGTCGGCTGGCAAGTTTATGGCGTCTGTATTTTGGGATGCGCACGGAATAATTTTCATTGACTAACTTGAAAAAAGGACCATCAAAAGCGACTATTATTGGACCGTTTGAAGAACGAAATCGAAAAGAAAGTGCTGCTTCGCCAAGACAATGCACCGTTTCACAAGTCAGTGAAAACGAAGGCAATAATCCATGAATTGGGCTTCGAATTGCTTCCTCATATACCGTATTGTCCATATCTGGCTCCCAGTGACTATTTCCTGTTTCCTGTATCTCGAAAGAATGCTCGCTGGGAAGACATTTCGAATGAATAGGTGCCACAATTGAGGCCTGTTTTGAAGCAAAGGACAAATCGTACTACAAAAATGGTATCGAAAAGTTGGAGGGTCGCTATAATCAGTGTATCACCCTTGAAGGGAATTATGTTGAATAAGAAAAACTAATTTTGGAAAAAACATTTGTTTTACTATGGTAGGCCGGGGACTTTTCAATTGACGTGTTAAATGGTCGTTAATGGTCAAAAATAGTAATATAATGATTTTATTGAATATTTCGAAAACTAGAACCAATTTAAAACAACGGGATGTTGATTTGTTTTCAACCCTCTAATTTATCTTATTTACAGTTCTTGGTTGCTCAGGTGAAATACTTGTATAATTAGTTCTTACTATAAAGTTTTGTTTAAGCAAAGAACTTTCGTTAAAAGAGAGTACCGTGGTTAACACATTTTCCTTCTATATTCTATTCAGTACCGTTCTTATCACAATTCAATGGCAAATTCTACAAAGCTAACGATACAAATTACTAGTGTTGGGACCTATAAATTTTTAGTAATTGACTACTTTTTACTATCGACTGTTTCAGTCGCTATTTTTTGTTCGACTGTTTTTACTACTTTTTATCAGTGACTGTTTCAGTCGCTATTTTCGGTCCGTCTGATTTTGTCACCAGTCGTACTTTTAGTTACTTGGTTGGTTTGGTTCTACTAGTTTCTTTCGAATGATTTTTAACCTTCTGGCTTGGTCGTCCTAGCCACGACCTCGACAAAAATGTACCCAATATATGCTTACATAGATTTATATGTAATATATGTAGTTTTATGATTTTTTTGGTATTTTTCTTGTAAATAACAATATATTGTATATTAATATTATAGCATTTTTGTGCGATATTTTTCAAGATTGTTACTGTAATAGGGTAAAAAGATTAAAATTGGAAATGATAAATAGTAAAATATTTTGACTGTTTTTATAGCAATAATAGGTAATATTTCCATGAATATCTCGATTTTTGTTAAAAAATATTCCCGTTCAATTGTAAATAAAGCATTTATATCACTTCATTCAGATTATTTTTAATTATGTCATGCATTAGTTTTTTTTTTCTATGATTAGGTATATGTTTAATTGTTATATAGTATTTATGGATATTGTACATCTTTTGTTGTTAGGTTTTGTTTAAGTTCTATTGTATTGTCTATATTTATTATAGTATATTCTTTTAAAATAGCAATTAACATTTGAAATTCAATAAAACATTTGTGGGGTATTATTCAAGTACATAGAAAAATTAATTTTTTTTACAGATCCACAGAATATTCAAATATAAAAGTAATTCTACTTCGTTTAAAATTAAATTTCATGCATTAAATCAAATTGCATATTATGTAATATTATTTAGTAATTATTTTTTTCCTTTTCTTTTTTAAAGTTTGTTCGTGAAATAATTTATATATCTCCGTCTCTCTTATACTACCGTTGGAAAATATAACCACATACAAAATTAACAGCCCCAAGCAATTATCTCCGTCCTTTCCTCTCTCACAATTTATACAGGAAAAGATTCGTACATCTTCGTCTGACATCACGAATTGAAAAAAAAACAGTCCAATCGTGAATTTGACTGAAAACAGTAATTACTATTTTCACTCTCTAGTTTTTTGACTATAGACTGTTTAGACTGTTTTGTGACCATCGACTGTTTCGACTGTTTTCAGTCGATAGTTCCCAACGTTACAAATTATCAACCGTCCATTTACGGTTTATTCATTTGAATGTAATATACCTCAGTAAAGACTAATGAACGTTTATTCAAAAAGGAAACACAGTCATTCAACGATGGCGGTACGTTTATTATTTATATGTTGCTGTGGTAATTCAGGTGTTACATAAAAATCGGCAAATTATCCGGTAATTTAATAATTAGCGGCTATTAATTAAATCGTGACTTATAACTTAGCCTTCTTTACATAAATTGCAGGAAAGCCGATACACGGTTATAAAGAGAACCTGCAATTACCGATGACTGCTTTATGCCCCATTAAGAGAAGGATAATATATTATTTTTCCTCTGATAGATTCGCCGCGATAAAACTAGTTCGGTTTGTATAAACAGAAATAAATAAAATGTCGTTCCTTCCTTATCAGGAGTCAGCAATGATCTATAGCGGGTTTGCGTATAGTCCACATTCTGGTCGTTATTTTATTCACTAAATTAGCTGGAATCTGCCCAAACAAAGGTAATCGCGATTATCTTATTTGTTCAAGTTTAAATAGAGTAAAAAAAGTAAGTGGTCCATGGGTCAACATCACCCGTTATTATCAAAAATGGCTTAATTTCATTTTATTTCCATTAAATTTATCAATAATAATTCATGGGAAACTAAGTATCAAGCTTTTGATGGCATCCAGTCTTTTTAAAAAGAACTCTCTAAACTTTATTAACACTGTTGTATTTCATCTAAGCTGTTACTTATTTGATAATAATTCTGACAGATGGAGCTGGTGTTTCTTGAATTAATTTACATATAGTTTTTTATTATTATCGTCCTTAGTGTTATAGACAGAAAAAGCCTAATACCAACACAATAGTTTGGGTTTATTAACAAATATTCAACAATTGATCAGGTGCACAAAATAACAGATATTGTTACTAACAGATAACTATATTATTAAATACAGCAAAAGTCTTCGATAAGGTTTTCATAAGTTACAGAAAATGTTACCAATGACAATATAAATGAATGAACCCAAACCTGAAAATAAAAATTAAACAGGTAAATGTGCAGTTCACCTATAATAAGACCGCATATACACCAATAACAATAACAGGTGAATTGAAAAGTCCCCGGCCTACCATAGTAAAACACATTTTTTTGGTAAAATTAGTTTTTTTTACTCAACATAATTCCCTTCAGGGTGATACACTGATTATAGCGACCCTCGCTTTTCCCAACTTTTCGGTACCATTTTTGTAGCAAGATTTCTCCATTGCTTCAAAAGAGGCATCAGTTTCGGCGATCACCTCTTCATTTGACGAAATTTTCTTCCCGGCGAGTATTCTTTCGTAATCTAACAACAGGATGGATGAGGAAGCAACTCGAAGCCCAATTAATGGATTTTTGCCATCGTTTTCACTAACTTGTGACACGGTGAACTGTCTTGGTGAAGCAGCACTTTCTTTTTCTTACAAATGCGGCCGTTTTTCGGCGATTTCGTCCTTCAAACGGTCCAATAACGCTATGTTATAGTCTCTGTTGATGGTCCTTCATTTTTCAAGGTTGTCAATGAAAATTATTCCATGCGCATCCCAAAATACAGACGCCATAACCTTGCCAGCCGACTATTGCGTTTTCCCACGCTTTGAAGCGGGTTCATCGTGTGCAGTCCACTCAGATGACTGTCGATTGAACTTCGGAGTGAAATGATGGAGCCATGTTTCATTGTCACATATCAATGCAAAAACTCGGGTTTATTACGCTTGATCATCTTCAAACACTGCTCCGAATCATCAACTCGTCGTTGTTTTTGGTCAAAAGTGAGCTCGCGCGGCACCAACTTTGCAGAGAGCTTTCTCATACCCAAATATTCGTGAATGATATGATGTACACGTTCAGTTGATATCTTTATAGTGTCTGCTATTTCATTCAATTTCAATTTACGGTCATTCAAAATCAGTTTGTGGATTTTTTCAATATTTTCGTCGGTAACAACCTCTTTTGGGTGTCCACTGCGTTCACCGTCTTCGGTGCTCATTTCACCAGGTCTAAACTTAGCATATTAATGCTTGATGGTTGATTCTCCTGGGGCAATGTCTGGAAACTCGGCATCAAATCAAGTCTTTGCTTAAACTGAATTTTTTCCCTTCAAGAAGCAATATTTTATCAACACGCGAAATTCCTTTTTAACCATTTTTTTCGCGATAACAAAAGTTGTTTCACTCAAAATGCTATAATTCACACACTAATGATCCGACCGCTGTCAAATTTATACACGCATCTTTTGAGGGTTAGTGCTAACTAAAAAACATGGATTTAATTCTAGTAGCGCTATCTATATGTCAGGCCTGGGACATTTCAATTGACCTGTTATATATAGAAGATTAAAGAACAAAACATTCATTAAAAGAATGCTAAGTAGGACGAAATAAATAATATTTGATTAATTTGTAAGGATTTTACATACGCATATTTTTTTTAAATTAAAATAACACAACAAATATCATTTAACGTAGCTGAAATCGTTAAAGATGACATTTAAAACGTAAATCCGCGAATACTAAATATCGATAAGGTCGCGACAATCACTTCTATCGCATTTAAAGTTCACCGTCACAGGAAATTGTTTACCTAAATGCATAAACTTGTCCAAATATTAGAGTAGATTTACAGTCAAACAGGTGATATATTTAAATATCTTTTATCCGGTCCCGCTCGGCAAACACTCGATCTCCTAGCTTGTGTGTTGTCGTTTAAATAGGCAACGTGTAGTTGGGCCCCTATAAATGCAAATAAGTAAGTCAAAGAAGCTTAAGCTTAAATCTCGAGAGCTTTGAAGACGACGTCAAGTATATCAACAGAAATCCTACGACAAACAACCAGTCGAATCTATTGTCTTAGTTAAAAGGAATAACACAGCTTGTCTAACATAAATTCAAAACGTTATAACCCAACTTGACATCTTATTAGGTGTTTTCGTGATCATTTTTTCACTTTATAGAGGCATTTATTGAAAAATATTTGTACAATTTGTATAAATAAAAATATTTCACACCGTTTTCTATAACTTTTTCCCATATTTCTAGCAACATCTAGATATAACGTTGCAATTCGATTTTGCATTTCTTGTAATTGCATTTTGCGATTCAGCCGTGCTGCTTCGATCTGAACAAGTGGTAATAAGAAGGCGCCATGTCTGGTGAGTGAGAGGCTTTCATTTTATTTTTTTTCTCTATTTAGTGTTAGATTTTTACTCAATAAATTACACAGTTATTTTATTAAGGATTAAGCATTACGATGGGTAGGCCAAGTAAAGGTACAGCCCGTATGAGGAAAAATAGGAATAAAGAAACAATGATTAAAAATAAGTAACGCTTCAGGCCCAGGGGTGCGCTACCTAACCTAGTTGATTTGACAAATTTTCTAACCAAACTAGAACAACAACAAAAAGTCGTTGCCACCGCCGAAAAAAGAACCCGCGACCTCCGCGTGTGAGCTGATCGCTCTAACCACTACATCATAGAAACAGTTGCATGCAATATTTCTACGGCTTCTCATATGATCGACGTCACATCAGTTCATCGATAACATTATACACAAATATCAGATTACTTTACATAAAAAATATGTAAAAACTTTGTATGTGCCTGGGAAACTTGAAGGTTTCCGTCGATTTCCCCTCATCAGACCCTGACTTGGTTCCAATGGGACCACCTCGGAAGTGCACGTTTTCGAATAAAAAAAGAATTTTGAAAATCGGTCAATAATTGACGGAGAAATCGGCCGAACATACATTAAAAAGAATATATGTACAGTCGAACATAGAACCTCCTCCTTTTTTGAAGTCGGTTGAAGAGAACGAATGCGTCAAATTGTATGCATTTCCTTCCGCAATTATATCTCGATGAAACCGAATCGCCCCGGGACGATATTTAATTCGTTTTATTCGAAAAAAATCCGCATCAGCCTAGTTTAACGGGCTGGCACTTTGAAGAAAATTAAGGCTCGGAGCCATAAATAATTCCTCACAGAGAAATGGTTATAACTGTAAAGTTAGCCACGAAAATAACGATCTTTATCGTATCTATAAGAGCCCGCGGCCGTTTGGACAACAACCGGCTATTTTATCTGAGCTAAATTACATTATTGTTGTAAAGAAGAAAACTGGCGACGAACGGACGGTTCGTTTTCTATGCCCGTGAGTCGATCGAGGAGGAAGTAAACGACGGATATTAGTGGCAGAAGGAACGGGTTTGATTGATTTAATATGTGAGGGTACAACTTCCCATACAAAAGGTACGTTTGACTTTGGAATTGACAAGTCTTACTAATCTTAAAATGTAATAGCCACCATTTTTCTGACTATAATTAATTTATTTTCTATTATTTACATCTTACATTAAATATGATTAGTATAATGTTAATCTATAAAATAATTTATAACTATTGTTCTATTGTAGGTGTGTCAATACACAAGCAGACAAACCGAAAATTCGGCTTTGCAAGATTCTCATTGGTTTGGTAGTACGTATAACTTTATGGTAACGTACTGTATATTTATGGATTTTTTAGGTACTAATATGAGCACTGTTAACGCAAAAATGCAGATGTAAATACATGGCAATAGAGCCTCTGAAGATTTATTACAATTTATTAAAGACAAAATACATATCATTATCTTAATCATTATCGTGTGATATTTCTATGACCATTTTGTTACCTATATTTTTGCAATGGTCAGCTTTCTGGATGTCTTGGATGTTTATTAACTATCTAGTTACATTTCTGTTTATGGATTTCACTTATCGTATTTCTTAATGTTTAGAACGATGTCTTATGGTCCTTCAGTTTATATTATAATTTTTAATATTTTATTTATTTATGCTTATATTTTTTATTAATAGCATACCTAAACTGGAGGGTTAAATGATATACTTTAACAAATAGAAACATTAAGTTTTGAGTAAATAAAGTGAGAAGATGAGATATTTATAATATATATATATATATATGTATATATATATATATATATATATATATATATATAATACACATATATTAACATGATATTGAAATAAACTATATTTTACAATATAATATTTGTTTTATTTCTATTGATAAAAGATGATATTTTCAAATTCTTGTTGAAATATGTATTGTATGTTTCAGATTTTGTTTTATTTAATAATAGTCTAAGTAATAATAAGTCTTAATAATAATAAGTCATTTTCATCACAAATATTTTGAAATACACAAAGGAATAACTAAGATTTCTATTGACTCTTAATCTTTTTTTTTCCCACAATCTGCCCTATAGGCAATAAGTATTTCTTATGTCTATATTATATTTACATGGCATGCAGAAAATCACTTCGTTAAGCGATCTTCTGTATAAAATATTATCTTAATTAATTAGTCTTATTCTAAAGCTTATTCTCAAGTCTACATATGTCCAGTAATCATATCAGGTTGTGATAAACGTTTTAGTTTACGCACTTCACTATCACGTCGCATATTTAGTTGATTAGCGAGTACATTGGGATGCAATGATACTCTTTCGAAGTACTTCACACAAACACGTTGAATTACACTCGTTATAGGTTCTAGAGGAATATCGTGTTGTATTACTTTATTTGAAATATAGTGCGGAGCATCAACAATGGCAACACTTTATTTTGGAACTGTTGAATGATGGATATATTAGATTTGCTAGCGGTGCCCCATAGTTGGATTTCATATGACCAAATAGGCTTGAGTATAGACTCATACAGCAACACCTTGTTATCTAATGATAACTTGGATTTGCGCCCGATGAGCCAATACATTTGATATAATTTCAGTCGAAGTTGTTTTCCTTTATATAGTATGTGCTTCTTCCAGGTTACGCGTCGATCTAAGTGCATACCAAGATATTTAACTTGGTCTGCTTGGGGGAGTTGACGATGATTGATATTCACTGGTGGACATGTTCTTCTACGCAGGGTAAACGTTACATGGGTGGATTTTGTTTCATCGACTTTAATGCGCAATGTCTTCAACCACAATTGTATTTGATCCAGGTGGTTTTGTAGGTTTATTGATGCTGTGACCGGATCTTCATGGGATGCCAAGATTGCTGTGTCGTCTGCATATGTTGCCGCAGTAGCTATCTTTGTGGTGGGTAGATCGGCTGTATACAGAAGATGCTGGACCCAGTATACTACCTTGCGGAACTCCTGAATATATGGGATTTAATTCGGTATGCTCATCGCCTTGATTTACAATAAAATGTCTATCAGCAAGATATGATTTTAGTAACTGATAGTCCGGATGAGGGAGAAGTTTCTTTAGTTTAACCTGCAAGCCCATACTTTGTCAAAAGCCTGAGATATATCTAGGAAAGCAGCCGAACAATATCTTTTGGCATTTAGGTCAGCGTTTATTTTGTTTACAAGTCTGTGCACTTGTTTTAATCTTGTTAATAACATATTATTCTTATACAAGATACACTTTTCTGTTTCCATTTTTTCGATGTTTCAGAAGCATTGTTAAATATTACTATTATTATGACTTTCTACCAAGTTCTCTTTTAATCCTACCTATTAGAGTGACGCTTTAGCTGATAGTAAATTGTTCTAATAGCTTATACCATCATATAGTTATGAAAGAACAATATAGACGGCAACTTAACCTTAAAATTACTATTACTATTATCCCTTTTATTAAGAAGAAATAATTTACACAGAAAATGTATACAAAATATTATATTAATACTTGCCCACAACACAATTTTAAACAATACCACGAGATCATCTAATCATGTGACTATTCCAATCAAAGGCTTATTATATTAACATGCAATGGGAAAGATCCAAAAGAAGGAAAAATAGGTACCACTTAAATTAATTGTCATCATTACAGTTTCATTGCAGGTCAGTAAATAAATTGAATTTTCTGGAGCCTATTGTTGCCAAAATTCTATGGGCAGAAAGTCATGGGAGATCCATCCGGTCTTGCTATGCATATCTGTGTTAGTTAGTGCTGTTATGCAGATTTCTACCGACGTCAGTTGAACAAATTTATCGACGTATTGTTGCAAAAAAGACCAATAATGACTAATACATGCAAAGTATTTTTTTGAATCACAACTATCGGCCACATGTTGCAAGAATTGTGAAGGATACACTATTGTAGCTCGAATGGAAAGTTTCATCATACCCAGCATATTCACCAGACATATCGCCTTCTGATTACTACTTGTTCATATCGATGTAGCATGGCTTGGTTGGCAAACGGTTTAGAAATGCTAAAACTAACATCGTTCTATCGATGTTGCCAGAAAATATGTGGAAAGTGAGGGAAGCATTCTTTTTAAACTGAAAAAATAATCGGCATACATACAAGCACCCATTATTTAATATTATATATAGGTATATACAAGTTTCTTTTGATATTCTCGTCAATACCGAGAATTCGAATCTCGTTTAAACTCAAACCGCCGGTAATGGTGGTACTACATCGCATTTTGAGAGGCGCAGACGCGAAACAATGGGCAAATTAATAAGTATTTGCACTTGGTTGGCCGCCCACGCGCCCTGTAATGCATAATGTAATCGGAAATTGTTTTACCGAAAGTGAGGTTATAATTCCAGGGGATTTCTGCTCGGACAGTTAAATGGTCGTGGGTCCGACTCGGAGTTTCAATAACGTTCCTATTTTCGTTGTCGATATTTTTGCTATATACATATTATAAACCGGTTGGTTACTTTCGATTTTTGTTTTTTTTTTGGCGAAAAGAGACCAGCAAGCTGGTTGATTATTATTTACTGTTACCGTAACTTTAAATTCACGACATATTTACATATTCCAAATGTGCTTCTCGCATTGGACCGGGTTTGAGATTATTTAGATGGACAATACACACAAATTTTTCGTGTGCCTGTTTGAATCAACTTGTAACTTAGAGTACAGTATAATTGAATGTCTACTTTGTCCAGAAAGTTTTTTGTTTTTATTTGAGAAACCTTTTGATGCGCTTTGATAGTGAGAAACATCTCTCGGCCTCTGATGTTGTTATGGGAGTTTTTAACACGATTTCTAATAATTGGTTAGTATCCTTCATCGTGTTTTCTATATTGCTTGCTATTAAAAATTATAAAAGAGGTAGTGCATCATTTAATATTCTGCAATTATTTCTTGAATAAATAACTATCAGTTCAGTTCGTAATCGTTCTTTATAAAATGTGGGATAAAAGGAGCATATGACAGCCCAGAGGCAGTCTTCACATAATTAGTCCAGCTCGCTTATTCTTGCGGGTCTTCCCGACCAGGTATCCGTAACAGAATTCCCCTTATCGGCTTCAGGCCAAAAAAAAAAGATGGATAGCGGAGTGCCACGTGTATGAAGGAGCTTCCAGAACACGTCCGTGTGGCTCAGATAAGTAAAAGCGATAGCGTGAGTCGGTAGACTACCGATGGTAGATTATTCCATTGGTCCACGTTACTTTCGTGGCTCTCACTTCCATTATAGTTTTTTTTATCATTTATTACAACAAGAATTCGCGAATGTTAGGTGGGATTTGCTTTTTGGTAAGTAATAGAAAATATTTTAGTATTTTAGTGAGATTACATAATTATTTTTTGGGAGCTCTCCAGCACTGTAGCGCTTATGCGCCAGCTGCCACTGATATTAGAGCAATAACGATATCTAAACCAGTTGAGGCAGCATTGAGGAAATCAATGCAGCAGCAACTTTGGAAAGGTTCAAGTCTCCCAAAAATCCTGACGACCTGTAATTTTTTCCATATTATTCTCGTATTCAAGATACCAAGAAATCAGTTGAACATATTCAAACCCCTACTTTTGTATGCAGATCTGTGTTACCACTGCCAAAAAACACCTGTAGGGTAATCTCGATAGATGAATCAAATCGATGTAGGAAGTTATAACCAACTTCAGTGTAAAACATTAAAGAAGCTCAGTAAATTACAGTAGTGTGGAAGCGCAATATAGTTACTAGGCAACGCGACGAAACAACCATGAAGTACAGACAAAATATCACAACTTACAGTGCCTAAAATTATTCTGAAAAATAGTTAGGTTGTATGTAATCGCTTGACTCGAAAGATTCAACGGCGATTAACCACTACCCACGCACCAAAAGAAACAAAATCAGGAAAAAAAACTTACTTAAAACCCGATTATCGATTATCAACCACGTATCTGAGAATCTGTATAAATCAACTTCTCACTGGCCATCTTCGATCGACTCGGTCGATACGTCCACCCCTATCCATATTGAAAAACAACGTAATTACAAGGCACACGAATTACAAGAATAGTTTCTTTTTTAAATCGACTCTGCGATGGACCTACATAAATATTCACGCCCCATAATTTTATGACTGTATGACGTACCCACAATCGGACCAGATTATCATTGAATGGCTTTTGGACAATAAATAATGAGGAGGCTTAGTTTGGCTTTTGTTTTCCCCGGCCTCGTGTTCATTACGGATTAGTTAGAGTGGGTGATGTACTAGACATACTATATATACTACTATATATATATATATATATATATATATATATATATATATATATATATATATATATGGAAGTGTGTAAGGATGTGGTATATGAGTGAAAAAGGCATGGAGCGCTGTGAACGATGAGGGAATATAAAAATAACAAATCCAATGGCTCCATTCTCACACGCGCTCCAGTATTTTCTTCTTGAACTTGTTCTTCGGTTCTTTGGCTCAAATTGGCCCCTTTGCGTTTTGTTGCCATTGTTCACTGTACAATACAAAACACATATAAATAGAACTGATTGAATTATTTAATGATGCAAATTATTATATTAATAATTTCATTTGTCTTTGATTACATTAAATAGACATGTAAATATTAGATAGTTTCACGAAAGCGATTTTACGAAAATAATTGATGTTATCGAGCGGGATAAAAATTGATAAAATTATTACAATGGCTAGTAAAAGCAGGGGTTGGTGATAGAAAAGTGAAAATTTAGGATTGTGTGTATTTTTTAATGCTACATAAATAAATGTATCCAAAAAAAATTTGGGGTGGACACCCCTTATCACTTTGGGGTTTGAAGAATAGATAGTAACCGATTCTCAGACCTACCGAATATGCATAAAAATTTTCATAAAAATCGGTCCAGCACATTGATATAAAATGATTGAAATGTCAGAGTGCCAGAGTACCATGTAAATAAGTGTTCTATTGACACAAATATTGAATATTCATCAACTAATCAGTAAAATGGTAAAAGGATTTGAAGTTCTAATATAAAAATCAACTTAATTACATTTATACTGGTTGACAAAACTTTAGCACAAAACATATTTTTCATATCAACTCTTAATAAAAATACAATTTGGGTTTAGATAAAACCTACAAACAGTAAATAACAACTTCGTTTTCGTACTCTCTTTGTCATTCATAGTCTAAATCTCTGATATCCTTATAAAATATAAATGAATTGACCATTTTTCACTATTCCCACAACTTTTCATAAATTAAGAAAACGACATAATACCGAATATCTTTTTTTCTATTAAGCACATTATATATATATGGATATTCCTAAGGTCTTTATATGGATTCTTTTCTCATGTAAATTCAAACGCTTTATGTACATTTTGCTTAGAAATTCTGAAGAACCCCCTCGAAGACCAAAATAAGGCTCAACCGTTTACAATAGGTATCTTCTTTATCTGAATTGTAATTTTTGTATTAGAATATGCAAATTAAAACAAATAAAGTCATTTTCTTCATAAGCTCTGGGAGATAATGATAAAAATTATATATATTTATTTGTACATGCAGTAGATATATATACGCAAGAACATTATATAAAATTGAATTGAATTTATATAAGTTAGTTGACTTATTGTTGAATTTATATTAATGCTAATTTGTATCCCTCTATTCAAAATTTTAATTGCCGGCTTGATTACCGCTGCAAAGGCGACAGGACGGTCCTCCTAGACTGGACCTACAGTTTAACGTGGGTTCCGAATCACGGTCCTTAGCATTAAGCCTACCGACCGGCGAGTGACCAGCTTTACAAATCATCCCAGAAGACATCCGGTCTTACCTAGCCTGGTTACTGGCGTGACTGGGATCATTTACCTTGTCGGATTTTATACTCTTGCCTAGGTCAATCAAAAATTTTAAACAATTTAATTTTTCAAAATTTACAATTTTAAACAAACAATAACATAACGTTTAACACAATCACCTATTCCTGATATTTCGTATCATTATTTTTGAAAAACATAAAATATCAAAGCGAATGCTTCCATGGCATGGCCAATCCAACGGCTGTGTATCTCGAGTGTTTCTTCCATATTAATTAATGTTAATTTAGTCACGATATTTAGTGAAACATTAAATTTCCAATAGAATACGTTACTAAATGCACAAAAAGAAACAGTATTCAAACGGGCTTGTTCATTTAATATAAACGAAATATCGGTACTTTTACTGTTTGAGGAATAGCAATAAATAACGCAAGTACGGTCGTTCAGGGAACTGTATGGGTAAAATAGAGGCGGTTATTAAAAAAATCCCACCGTGAGCCGTTTCTATTGTTTAGTCACATCAAACTGTCACATAAAACAGCCAGACGGTTTTAAATTTTAACTAATATGTCTAAACGTGTGTACGAACTATTGGCGAATACCTATTACATAGTTTTCCGTGAATCGTCTATTAATTTTTGGTGAGTTTCAGTCCATTTACGAGATATTGTCTTCGATAGGAGCGCGGTCATTTGGAAAGCTATAATACTTCATTCATTGTAAGGTACGAGATCGTAAATACTACTGAATGAGGTAGAATAAAATTAAAATAAACTGCATGCATTTTTTAAATATATTAAAGTCTCCTTTTAATCTGGACTGGACCTACTATTTAACGTGGGCTCCGAAACACTGTCCTCGGCATTAAGCTTACCAACTGGCGAGTGAGCAACTTAGAAATCGTCCCAGAAGACATCCGGTCTTACCCAGGTTACTGGGATTATTTTCCTTGTCGGATTTTGCACTCTTACCCAGGACAGCGACTAGAAACAGCAGGAGGACTGTCCTGTAGATTCTGGATGTAATCAATTTGCGATAGCATTTTCCAATATTTGGGCGTCGTATATTCGTAATCGTATTTCGACCACAAGAAAATAAACAAAAAGAGATATTGTGGACCACAAGAATGAGACATGGAGCAGCAGAAACAGGAAGTGATCACTTTTTATTAATAATGACAATAAAAAAAGACAATCAATATACGTTGTTTGAGAATTGTCGTGATCGGAGAATGATTCGCCTTTTCTTCGGTCAGGAAATAGTCGTATACCATTTAGAATTGGCCGTTCGATGTTGGTTTGAAATCGCTCTTAAGAAGGTTATGTTCAATAGTGTCAAGTTCTAATTAATAATGAAAAACGCCATGCTACATTCATCCCTTAACAATATTTAGTGCTGCCATCGCCACAATTATAAAAAGCAGCCATTGTAAGAAAATGTTTGTGTGATATACAGTAACTGACGATGAAAAGTAATCTGTTACAGCATGCGATCGAAGAAGAACCATCAACAGCCTGATAAAAGTCGATTTTAATTAAATAAAAACGTGTTTAATTTTAATATCGAGAGAAAGGTGCTATATTTGGTAAAATTTCACCACTTACCTATGAGGTTAATTGTGGAAGTCGAAATCTGACAATCATTATACCTATTTCCGGTTGGTACTAGATACATTTAATTATACTGAAAATAAAATGACCACCTGTGTTTGGAAAAATGATCGTAAACTAGAGGAAACCAATTAGTGTTAGAGATCGTTTAGCAATAACTTTAATAGCGCTTTAGTTAAAACGATAAAAAGTACCTATAGCCGGCTTGGTGGCGCAGTGGTAAAGGCCATGGCACGGTCCTCCTACCGTTGCGATAGCCGCGGGTTCGAATCATGCTGGGGCATGGTCGTACATTTATGATTGTGTGAAAAATTTGAAAAATTGAAATTAGTGATTGTTTAAAATTTGTGAATGTTCTAGGCCAGAATGTAAAATCTGACAAGGAAAATAATCCCAGTCACGCCAGTAATCAGGCTGGGTAAGACCGGATGTATTATCGGATGGTTTCTAAAGTTGGTCACTCGCCAGTCGGTAGGCTTAATGCTGAGGACCGTGGCCCAGTCCAGATAAACCCATAGTTGTTAAAAGAAGACTTTAAAATATATATATATATATATATATATATATATATATATATATAAAAGTACCTACATCAATATATTTATTATTATTATTTATTATTATTAATGGTGATACTCATAACCAGTCCCTAATGTGTTAATGTTACTGTTTCCCTGCTGTAATTCATAGAAAATGTTACAAACGACTTCTTATATTACACCCAGATCTTGAATTAATTTTAAATGATTTTTTTTTAGTAATCCATATTGTTTATTTGAAATATTTATTAAATTAATTTATATATTTAGTACCATATCATTTGGTAGATGCCCGATTCCTCAAGCATAATCAGAGAAATATTTCGGTATCCATCTAATGGTTGGTTAAATTAAAAACATATACAAAACGCAGAGCAGATCAAATTCAAAATCAAACAAATGTACTGGTTAGTTGGAATATACTTCCAACTTTAACGAAAATCAAAGAGATTTAAGGTTTATCAATAAATTATAAAGCTTATTTGGCTTATGGGGTTCAAGTATGGGGTTAAACATTAAATCAACTAACGATCCAACGATGGCAAAACACAATTCTTCGATTCATTACTAATTCTTATCGGTACGTAACCAATGAAGAACTACACGCTGACCTCAAAGTTATATGGCTTTATGAAGTTATTCAAGAATTCATTCTAAAACATAGAACCAATACAGCTACTGGACAACATGCAGGAAATCAGAAGATTGATAGCCTAATTTAATTTTAATTTAGGAAATACATACTGATTTATTTATCCCACATTCGTCTTTATCTTTTTTGATTTACTAAGCATATTTAATGTAAGATGTAATAAAAAATATAGTAGCGTATGTGCTTATTCTAGTTTGCACACTCGGCAGATAGTTTTCCTGTGTTATCTGATTGCATGATTCGTATATTTTATGAATATTTTTCTGCTCATAACGGTTTCTTAATCAACTTTATCTAGTAAAAACTTACGTAAAAATTATGTTTATTTCCACTGGCGATTTTTAAATTTGCTAAGAAACTATGGAAACGTTTAGGTTTTCGAATTCGACTCTGTAATTTTTCTTTCGAAAAATCGCTCAAGAAGCAAACTTCTTTGAGTATTTTCAACTGATTTTTATATGCTGAATGCCGAAAATGAAAATAATATGGAAACAATTTCAGGACCTCAGGATTCTTCAATTCAAGATGATTAATAGATTCATTAAAAAGAAGCTTTAAAGAGGTTCTGCTTCACAACACTCCGTACACCTCCAAGAACCTTACAAAAACTTGGAATTGGTTCTTCGAAAATTAAACTGAAACTTACGAAGACCACGCATGGCAGCTGTGCGACGATTTTGGGTCTAGTCTATGGAATAGCAGAGACCAAGTAAATCATTGGATCAAGAAAAGTTGGCCACCGAGAGAGCTTGATGAAAAGAACGTCCTTCAAGAAACATTAGTACCTTCATATAAAGTTCTATATTGACCTTGAGGCATGTCGAATTTAACATTTGACAATAGCGGTTTACAAAATGCCCAAAAATATTTTCCCAGATGATCCTAGGAGAGCTTGAATGATTGGATCAAACTATTTGGGGCGCTTTAGATATACATTCCAGATTTTTCCCATGAGCGAAAAGGTACAAAAGGAGCTTCGTTGGAAGAAGAAAAGATTTTAGTCTTTTAGTATGAACTTCTGTTAGATAAAAAATATGTATTGTTAATAGTATGTACATAAAATAATATTTTTCAAGTCCGTTCTGTTTTATTTTAATGTAATAACTCGTTTAATATAGTTTCCGAAATTGTCAAGAAACATGTCGTACTATGACAAAAAGGAAGTCATTTTCGAATTCAGCATACTGAAAAATATAAATATTACATCATAAAACTTTGCACTTAGCAGACCTGTGTAGTTAAAAGTTTGACGTAAAATTAAAGGCAAACTGTATTGGGCATGTGAAGATTAGTGGATATAACATGAGCGATTAACTGTCCCGATCGACGGTTGCCGATTGATAAATCTTCTGATCCAGACCCGACCTTATCGACCACGTTTGCGTGTATGCGCATATCCTCAGAACCGGTAACAAAACCAACTGGTCTCGTTTTTTGTGTCCGTTTGTTGCGGTTCCCAGCTCCCAGGCTCCGTGTGCCCGATCGTGGCCGTTCGATTCGAATGGACGGAAAAAGATTTCGCAGTTCCGCGCCGTCGATTGTCTATCGATAAAGCGACGCTGTCGAGCGATGGACACCGGCCCCACACGACGCTCTTCTTACGTTTCGCCGGTGCCCACACGTCTTCTGGTCCAGCTTTCTTTGCGCCGATGATTTACTCGCCTTCGTCCCTCGTTGGTTGGTCCGAACTGGTCGGGGTGGTGGAAGAGAGGGGGACGACCTGGAATTATCGATGTCTTTATTTGCAGTAGGAACAGGAAGTTCCGCCGTTCTAACGGTTAGTTCGGGTTTCATATTGCATTGATTGGTCAGTAAATTTGCGGGAAAATGTATCGTATTAAAATCTGATGTTTATGTTTTATTTTTATATCAATACAGTGTGTAGAGAAGCTGTACGTAATACATACGAAAGAGTGTGGGATTTGACATAGTTAAGATTTATTTAGAATAGAAGCATAGAAAATAGAAGAGAGGACCAAGTTTTTACCAGTATACAGACTTAATCGAGTAATTTTTTAAATATGCAGGAAATTTGGTATATTGGCGAGGGCCATATGGTTTATTTACTGGGTATTGTCCCATTAGTTTCTAGAAAAACGGATTTATACCGAGTCGTTTATAGATCGAGAGAAGAGAAGGCTGTTAAGTGTTTTAACAGTTCAATTGAAAAGTCCCCGGATTGACAAATAGATGGTGCTACTAGAATTGAATCCATATATTTTTTAGGTAGCCCCAACCCCAAAAGATGGGTGTATAAATTTGACAGCTGTCGCATCATTAGTTTGTGAATTATAGCATTTTGACTGAAGCAACTTTTGTTACTGTGAAAAAAAAAGCATAACAAGGAATTTCGCGTGTTGATAAAATATTGCTTTTTGAAGGAAAAACATACCGTTTCCGGACACTGTCTCAGGAAAATCAAACATCAAGGTTTGGTATGCTAAGTTTAGATGTGGTGAAATGAGCACCGAAGACGGTGAAAGCAGTGGACGCCCTAAAGAGGTTGTTACCGACGAAAACATTTAAAAAATCCACAAAATAATTTTGAATGACAGTAAATTGAAATTGAATGAAATAGCAGACACTCTAAAGATATCAACTGAACGTGTAGATAGTATCATTCACGAATATTTGGGTATGAGAAAGGTCTGTACAAAATGGGTGCCGCGCGAGCTCAATTTTGACCAAAAACAGCGAGTTAATGATTCGCAGCTGTGAAGGAGAGTAAGCAAAATAAACTCGAGTTTTTGCGTCAATGTATGAAACATGACTCCATTATTTCACTTTACTCCGAACTCTAATCGACAGTCATCCGAGTCTACTGCACACGATGAACCATCTCGTGGGAAAACGCAACTGTCGGCTGGCAAGGTTTTGGCGTCTTTATTTAGGGATGCGCATGGAATAATTTTCATTGACTACCTTGAAGAAGGAAGGACCATCAATAGCGACTATTACGTAGCGTTATTGGACTGTTTGAAGGACGAAATCGCAGAAGAACGGTCGCATTTCGAGAAAAAGAATGGGCTGCTTCACCGAGACAATGCACTGTGTCACAAGTCAATGAAAACGACGACAAAATTCATGAATTCAGCTTCCAATTGCTTCCTCATACACCGTATTCTCCAGATCTGATCCAGCGACTAGTTCCTTTTTTCAGATCTCAAAAGAATCCTCGCTGGGAAGAAATTTTCGTTGAATGAAGAGGTAATCGTCGAAACTGAGGAATATTTTGAAGAAAAGGACAAATTGTACTACAAAAATGGTATCGAAAAGTTGGAGGGTCGCTATAACATCGCCCTTGAAGGGAATGATGTTGAATAAAAAAAAAATTTTTCCAATAAATATGTTTTACTATGGTAGGAGGGAGACTTTTCAATTGACCTCTTAAGAATAACGTCTCTCTGGGAGATAAATTCAGAAAAGTATCAAATAACCAGTAAGAATAACAACGGATATATTTATAATTATAATAAGTTACATTAATAAACAGCATGGCGGTTTTGGTACAACTATCCACCAGCTTACCGGAAACCATGTGAGAAATGTTTAAACAGCGTCCCAGTAAATTCTTAATTATTATCACAACAAGGTAATAGTAGAAATCAGATTCCAGTTGAAGATAAGAGGTGATCCATTATATAGTTGATGGCATTTTGGACAATCTCCATGGATTTATCTCCAATCATATTGGAGATAGAAATCTACTGCTCACTCTACTCTAAAATTCCCCACAATAATTCAATTATGTTGACGTTTGGCGATTGTGCCGACCATTGAAGATGTTTGATGATATTCTGATGATTCCCCTCAAACCGATACTGCACATTTTTGGCCATATGTATGGGCGCTATATCATTTTGGAATGTGACACTGTTTAGCAGCAATATGTTAGTAATAGTAAGAACCTGATCATTGAGGATGTCGAGATATTCATACGCAGTAATCCTGCTAGTGGCGTGAACGAAAGACATGTTAAAAGTGAAGTAAAATAAGTGCAGAAGAAATTAAGACAAAAAATTATATCTTTATCAGCTTATACTTTCATTAGCATTGCCTTTTTTATACAGTTTTTATCATACTCCTCTTAAGAGAATTTTTAATGCTCTTGTACGTTACTACATATTGCTATTTTCCTTTTCCCTGAGTTTTTTTATCTGAACCAGAATTATTATTATTTGTTCTTTGAGTATCTATATAAAAATTAAATTATATTTTCGGTAAGATAAGATATAATACCCATCAGATGCAATTGTAAGAATAGATACATCCCAAGTGATAAAACAATAATATTAGATTATTATTGTAACTTATTGGAGTAATTATATGAAAAATTCGTAGAAAAATAACGGATAATGATAATAAGGTAAAAAAATCAGAGGTAGGAATTACTTCAACAGCCAGATTTAAGTCTTTATAACTTCTGACTCTTTTCAAAGCTTAAAATATTCTTCAGCAGATCTTCAGCTGGAGAGAACCACTGCAATAATGAAATTATTGTTTTGTCAAGGAAAATTATAGCGGAAAATAAGACAATTTTATAACAATCTTTTAGTTTCTGTTTAAATTCTAACTTCTGTGGACGTAAACTTATTAAACAATTTAAGAGTAACATCGTTTAACCACGTTTATCAGAAAGAAAATTCGCCGTCATCAGCTAGAAAAGCAGAACCTCCTAAAACTGAGGAGGAAGTTATAATAATCAATAATATATAGGCGGCAAAATAAAAATTATAACTTAAAATGTTTTTTTAATTTGTAAGGTCATTTCCGTTACAAGTTTACAAAATGCCGGTATGTGATTCCAACATTTATCATTAATTCATCGCTGGTTTGTTACTACACGAGCAAAGAGTTCTTTTTATGAATTCATATGTTCGAACGACCGCCTTTGTCGTTCTTTTAATGGGTATCATTATATTTTTTAATGGACAACGTGGAATGCATAGTATTTTTTAATTAACAGCTACTAGGCCTTGCTACCAGACAAACGTTGACATTTTTCGATGATGATATTTGATTAGGAACTTGGTAAATATCGTAAACAAATCGTGATGAGTGAGAGTAATTTATATTATGTCTTTTTTAGTGAGATTCCGTTGCAGTAGCGGTCTTAGTATGGGTTAGTAAAATAGACTGTAGTTACTTTACATTAATTTTTATATCGCATTTATTTATTTAATGATTCTTAACAGGTTTAAAAATTAATAAATCTTATGTAAGTATATATTATATGGTGTCGCGGAAAATATATTATATTTTCGGATCAAAAAATGTATTGTATCAATACAATAGTATATTACACCACAGGGGCCGAAAGTTGAATTTTCGAGATTTCAACTTTTGGCCCGTGTGGTATATACGATTTTTTTCATAGCCTGTCGAATGTACGTTATTAATTTAACTTTAAATTTTGATCAGTATGTTTTTGATGCCGATCCCGGACATCCATAGACTTCTTCGGCAACGTTTTTGTATTTATTATCAATCGCGCTTCTGTATCAAAATTTCCTAAAACAAAATTTTATTTTGAAAACTCCATGACTGAATGTGTGCACTGAATGACTCAGTAATATTAAATGGAAAACAGTTATTTTAAATAAAGAAAGGTTCAAAACCATCAAATTTAATAGTTAGGACCATATCGGTTAGGAATACATCGCCATCTGAGTAGACCAGAGATTTAAAAGACTAATCATTAGAGTACCGCCTATCAAAAATGATCAAAATGAATGTGTTCGACGCAACGATGAAAAAGCTGAATTGTTTCCACAACATTTAGTTAGCTTATTCCAACCAAATGATAAAATTGACAACAACCTCAATTCTAAAATGGCTCCTGTAATTGCTGATATTTCACCTTGGTTATTAAAAGAGCTGCCACGAAGAGCAATAATTATGTTGTCATATATATGCTGCTCGTTTGAGACTAATTAAGCTTAAAAAACCTGATCGGCAGAAGAAGTTGGAATTTACAAGCCTTCGGTGCTATCTGCGATATCAAAAATTATTTGACAAACTGCTGTTTGGATTTCACCACTCGACAATCGACCAAGTGCACCGAGTAATTGGGGTTGTTGAAAAGTCATTAGAAGAAAAGAAATACTGCCCTGCAATATTCCTGGATGTCTCACAAGCTTATAACCGGGTATGGCATTTTGGATTAATCTACAAATTGAGAAAATTGCTGCCGCGGAATTGCTGTCGACTATTGGAATCATATGCTTTCGAAAGAAAATGTCTTTCATGTGAAGTCTCGCATGAAATGGTATTCTCAACACTTAAACCTGTTTCGGCTGGAGTTCTACAAGGTGGTGCCTTGGGACCATTTCTATATCTGCTCTATACTATAACCCAACAACAAAAGAAACAGTACTTTTGCTGACGACACACTTTTAATGGCAAAAGATGTATCTCTGTATAAGGCTATAGACAAAGTACAAGTAGCGGTCAACAAGATCTACAAATGGACTAGACACTGGAAAATACAGCTTAATAGCTCGAAATATGTCCATGTTGATTTTGCGTTGCGGGGAATTGACAAAAACTTAATTATATCACTTGACGGATGCCCGATTCCTCAAGTGGTATCAGCTAAATACCTCGGAATATATCCCGATAGTAGGTTAAACTGAGTAGGTTCACGTGAAATAAAAAGCAGAGCAATTTGGACTCAAAGTCAAGCAACTGTACTGGTTAGTCGGAAGATACTTTCAACTTGATCTAAAATCAAAGAGATTTCCGGAACTTTTCAGCTCATGTGTTAGGTTAAGGTGTTTAACAGTTACTTACATTGATAAGTATGTAATACGTATTTTTATTAGTAGATATCGCTGCCTGAAATACGTGTAATTTATATTATATCATAAAATAAAAGTATTTTTAATTCGTTGGTGTAACGTTGAATGTAACGGTGACCATGACCTATGATATAATGACATCTTTCAATATCAAGAAGTGCGAGTAATAGTTATTGCTTTATTTTCACAGAGGTAAGGCCGAGTGAGACCTAATTAATTACTTCAATTGATTTCCATAATCAGATGTGAGTAAACCGGTGAGCTCCAAATACGTTGGATTAATGAAGCATTCAGGTTAAATGAGCTTCATCGCTTCATTTTGTCCTAAAAATCTGCGTCCATTTGTTGAAGTTCAGTAATGCATACAACGTACTTGAGTGTGAGTTGTCAGAGCTTCTAGAAATGTTTGTCAACTACATCGAACTAATGTTATTAGAATTTCCCTAACACCTTGACGCACTGCTACTGATACTAACAATTGGACATCTTCTTATTGGAGGGTCATTGAGTTTGGTAGGACCAATTTATTCTATTTTCTTAAAGTTTTCAATTATTCTTTGTGCAGTTTACATAAATTCGATATTCTGACCATATTTTTTAATAAATTTACGAACTATAATTACCAAACTATTGGTTGGTTTTGAAATATTGTTTCAATATATAGTGCATTATATATTTGTTTATTTATTGTATAGTCCTAACCGTAATTTACCATTTGTAAACCGCTTTATTTTTTGCTAACAATTTACCGCACAAATGACAGCATATTTAATCATTTTGGATTAATTTAAAACTTAATTATATATTTTTTTCTTTCTTTTTTTAGTTTTTTTTGGGGACATTTTATATGAAAGCTGATGAATCATGAGTCTCTAGATGACGGTGTGATTCTCTTGCTATATAAAGTATTAAGACCAATTATTGAGAAACTTTGTAAAATTATCTGAGTCCCGTAAATATGCCCATAAAATGTTTTATGATTAAACACAGCGTATTTAAGGAATCATACATTAATTAAGTCCTTCGAAGAAAAAGCTTGACAATTATGACTGGATCTGTTGAATAAAAAGACATTTACTCGATATTTCAAAGAGATATCACATAAAAATCGCAAAAACTCCAATAATCTTTATGCCTTAATGGACGGTGTAAAGAATTGGCGTTAAAACTCGAGATACGATTCAACTAATTCTCCCTTCACTATCGCACTTCATTCAAGCAACCGGTGACAATAAAATGCATCCCAATAAACATTTCAAAAACCCATTAATATATTAATGTATCGATGGAAACCCAAGTAAGAAGAAGAATTTTCGATAAGCCGTGACGCGCTGGTCCCTTCGAGCACTACAAGAAAAAAATACGACAAATTGAAACTGTGTTCCGTTATAGCTGCACGTCTCCCATGGAGAATTTCGGATTTTATTGAATAAATTTAAGCAGACAGTAACGAGCGGAGATTTATTCTATTAAAAACACAGCGAGTTCGGTTGATTTTTATTTGAAGAATAAATGAGAAAGTTATGAATTATATTATACTACAACTAAAGACTTTTAAAATTATAACACATAAGAGTATATTAACTAAATTCGCAGACCGAATATCAAAAAAAAGAAAAAAATTAAATATTTTGAACAAAAAAAATTTAACCAACTTCAAAAAAAGGAAATCACTGAAAAGTAAGAAATACTCAAACTTAGATTTTTAACACAAAAAATGTTTTAAAATAAAATATGTACATAATTATCCTTGTAATAACTAAATAAAAAAAAACGTATTTAATCTATCTGTGATACGAATTTTATATTCTACTATATACACACCATTTAGCTTAATACCTACATAAGCCAATATATCTATTTAAAATATTATTTTATCTACTACCAACTGATTACTTTGAAGTCAGTGCCGAGCAATAAATTAGATTTGTTTTGTTCGTAATTTAATTTTGAGTAAATGTCACAAAATTATATTATTATTTTTTTTATTGTTTAGGCTCGGCACGGCCATCAAAGTGATCTGTTGGTAGTAGTTAAAATAATATTCTAAATATATAAACAGGAAATTTTATCAAAGAACTTTTTTACATTTTAATGTGATAAAACTGAAAAACTGAAAAAATATAAAAATCATTCAAATAGGTTGTTGGTTCGCACTTTCATGAAATAACAGCAATGAGTCTGTGGCGACCGCCATGACCCTTTAGGCCACCATGAATTCATTATCAGCAAGTACAAAGGTTGGCAACGCCGGTGGATTGGTACCATGCAGTTCGAGGCGATAAAAGACCATCACGACAACGTCTGGTTCTCTTTTCTTTTCTCCATCCCCTTGTAGTAGTACCACTTCCACAGCGCTACCGTACTTCCTCTACCTAACCTAATATCCTGTCAATTCTCCCGTCGACCACATGTATAATTTAATATTAAAATAAACAGTACTTCTGCAACCAGTATTTTCAGTTCTCGTGCAAATTCCTTCAAAAAATAGTAGTGAGTGTTCTGACAAATAATCGCAGCGGCAGCCACACATTTCGACCGACTGACCGCCCCGACAAACATTCCTACAAGTCTAAAGCTTCAGGAAAGTCGATTTGCTTAATAAAATACTTAGGGCATCTACTAAATTTTTATCAGGAAATGATGTATTTCTCCAAAAATTTTTGGTGTTTTTGCAATTTTTGGGCGACTTTCAGGTGGATTTGAATCAAACTTTGTACGGTCATTTTTTACTAACATGTTTACGATTTCGTGATGACTCCGACTTCTGCAGCCCTTAAACCTCTTATTACAACGAATTTGATCACTCATTGTCATCATCATCATCATCAATCCACAGCTGGCACTTGGGGAGGATGTCTACTTCTCAACCATTTGTTTTTTTACCCTTAAAGGTGGTAATTTCTCTACTGGGCAATCACTCGCCATCAACATCCTTGAGATTTTATCCTCGTTAACCCATTTTTAACGTTTTCATCTATAGATATATCAGACAGGAAGGATTTAAATACTTTTTTAAAATTATTAGGAAATATTTCAGGCCTTTTGTTTATTATTTCTAGCCTGAATATTATCATTATTTTTAAAGGGCGAGTTTGCTGGAATCTTTTGAGCATTCTTGCTGGCGTCTGAGTTTCCTAGTATTCTTGGAATTCGTATGAATCATCTGTTTCAGATTTTTTATTGCTTTATTAAATTTTCTCTAACAAAAAGATGAAGTGGAACGACGGTAGGATATTTTTAATTTCTTGTAATGATTGTTTTAAATGTGCCAGTTCTCTAAGTTTGAAGATTTTATAGTTACAATGGTTAAACTAAAAAAATTAACTTAAGGTTTTTTGTTTATCTTAAAATTAATGAAAAATCTCTCAAAAAACAATTCACAGTTCTTATATTAACACATAAGTATATTTAAATGATATTTTTGTATTTAACAGATGGAAAAAATGTGAGGTATCCATTTAATTCTTGTCTTAATTCCCTATATTATTTCATAATATTTTTCGTGACTGTTCAGCAGTTGTTATTCTATTAATTGATAATATATCTTGAATATGTTAATAGGGGATTAACACGTGTTAAAACTAAAGCTTGGGATTATGTTTACACACGCTCAGTAAGCAAAACACGGGCAGAGTGTCAGATTTCGGTTTGGGCGATATCAACCATCAATCAGACAAGAAACCTCTTCACTGCCATTGTTTAATGGGATTTTTATAATGCCATTAAGGACTATTCCGGTCGGTTTACAGCGTTTTTTTTATTACGGAGCGTTATTTATCGATAATTTTATTGAAGCCAGTGAGTTGTGCCGTAAACGTGGATGTGTGAATGCGTAGAAGCGACGAGTTTCATAACCGATAATTACTAGATACTTTTATAACTGTACAATTTCCCCGAACATAAAGTAAACTCGCATGACACAACATCAATTTATTTTCATGTCGTGCTGTTATGCATTTTTAATTTTATCTTATCACCTATCTGGTTTGAATAAAATAACAGATTACCAGCTCTAAACGATATCCTTAAGGTTATTTAATTTTCCTGTTAATCACGATTACAAGATCTCGGGAAATGTTGATGTTTAATGGAAGTTATAAAAATTCTCGCTTTCTAGTTACGATGTTCTTTAGCGTTTGAAGTAAACGTTCCCAAGTCAGCAGGACATTTTTTCAAATTGGTATATAGTCTGTCCAACGTTTTTTTGTACATACGTCATCAAGATATTTAATGTATTGCCTGCCGCAATTTGTAAATCTGTTTTACAATCAGACAATATTTCCTTCCCATTTGATTCTAATCAAAAAGAGAGACAATTGGTTGTTTATTATTACTCTTATTCAAAATGCCGAACCCAGTCATAACAGATTGCGCCTCTAATCAGTTACTTTGAATAGAACGAGATAATGGAGTAAAAAATTGCAAAATTATTTAGAGAGGTAATCATTTTTACTGTTAATTATTAGAGTGTTGTCGTTTTTATTGAAAATAGTCTTAGCGTGTTACACTGAATATTATACAGTCACTGAAGTATCTCAAAAAAATAAAAGTATAGTCTTAGATTAACCGAAAAGAGACCGTTCTTACTAAGGAGGTGACGAATCAAGATTAGTTTGATGTTAGCTCTATCAGAGATCAAATATATGACATATATAAAAACAGTGATTAGTTTCTTGAACATAAACCTAATTTAATACAATTATTTCAGAGGAAACTGTTTATCTTCTGAAAAGTATCCATAGAAAGCTTAGAGATATGCAGCTTTTTGTAGCGCATCGTTTCATAGAATGTTAGGTATTATAGCATTTAAATGATGTAAAGATAACCTACGAAGAGGTCAAATGGTACTTCTAGATAATGCTTTTAAAGGAATACAATATTTAAAAGCATATAATAAAATGAAGGAAGACTTATTACATCAATATGCATTAGATGTACTGTAATCTTATATTAAATTATAGTTTATAGCAGTAGTTATAATTTAATAATAAATTTTTTATTTTTAACAGTTTCATTATTTTATTTAGATCAGAATTTTATTATACGTCATAGCCAAAATCAACTAAAATTTAGAGTTCATGCGGCAACATTGACACGTTTAGATGTCATTAATTCAGATGACGTGAGTTCACTGCTATTTTGAATACAGTATATATAATACTCTAATGGTGATTTTGAGGATGTAAAGGCTAAATTAATGGCCAATGGAAAATGAGGTTAAGATGCAAAAGGTAAATATAAGAAAGAAAACGTCAATTCAAATATCCAACCTAAAAAAACTATTAATTACGATGAAAACTGGGTACAATGCTCCAGCCTCCATGTCAAGGATATTGTTTTAAAGGTGGATACTGACATATGCCATCTATGCACCATGTTGCATATATTTTATTTTGCTAAAAACTTTATGATTATTAATATTTCTTAAGTTGCTTTTTAAGTATTCACTCTTCCAAAGGATTGCTTGAGCGTCCTACCAACAATTGAAAATACTTACGTAATAAATTACAACTCAAATATTCACTAAAATTGCAAGGCCATTAATCGATAAGAAATGAAACCTTATCGACTCCTTTTTGTTTAAAGCTTTTGTTTATTATTCGAGCTACTTTTATACTGAATAGTAAAAAAACAGAATTACCACAACTTTTACTAAAAAGTTGCTTTTGTGAACTCTGAATATTTGTAAAACATCCTTAAATTCTATTTTAAATAGATTTCAATTTGTCTTAACTAGATCTTAAATTTATTACTTACCAATTTCTCTAAAATTGGCCAGTTGTTGCCAGCATGTTATTAATGAACAAGACCCAGATACTCCGTGACATTTGCAGGTTACTTTTGATTTTTTAATAACAGCCTGAAATGGAAAAATTAAAACATTATTCATTATACTAACATTTTCACATTTTTAACATTTTAAAAGTTGACATTCGTAAAGTGAAAACAACAGAACGCGTCTTAAACTTAATTTAACGCACAGTTTCGTAACATAAAACTATTTATATCTAACATTTCCCTAAATTTTTTGGATTTTATGATGCATATCAAACAATATAAAGAACACATATCGTAAATATCACGAATCAAATTGAACTAAATTACGTATAAAGACTAATTAATAGTTATGTCCAGCGTTATTACCATAAAACTAAAGAAGACACTATAAAATTCAAACAAGCCGACCTATAAAATGAAGGAAATACAGAATAGTATGGATAACGGTATATGTAGTTTATTATTACAGCCTACTAATACGCGAATAATTACGTTATTATTATTTAAAGAAATATCATGAAGCAATATATGTGTTAAATATATTAAACCTCGGTTTATTGTCTATTTAATATGAAATTATTAAAAACCGTTAAGCCTTAACTGTTGATAAAATAAAATAGAAATAATTCCAAGTTAATTATAATGGTACACATATACTAATAATAAAACTATTATTTATTATAGAGGATAATGAGTGTTCCAGATTGTTTCGAGAGACGAATAATCCGTAAGTATAACCAATATATACAGGGACTGGGCAAAATAATATCAACACCTGACATATATACAATATTTTTTAAATAATCAGGTGTTGAGGCACCATTTACATTTAAAAAATCTGTCAGCAAAAAATCAGTCAACTACTTTAGTGATATTGGAGATGGACCTCCTCACTCTCAACTCTAAAATTCCCTATACGGCTTCAATTATATTGAGGTCTGGCGATTGTACTGACCAGGTAAGAGGTTTAATGATATTTTGATGCTCCCCAAACAAAGACTTAACCTTTTTGGCTGTGTGTATGGGTTCATTATCATCTTGGCACATGGTAGTGTTTCGTAGCCACATGCTGGTCAGTATAAAAACTTCAGTATCGAGGATATCGATATACTGATTCGCAGTATTTCGGCCGATGATGTGAATGAGAAGACCTGAATATCATATGCTGAATACCACGATATTGTCGTCCAAATTTCCCCGTGCCCCCGTGGGAAAAAATGTAAACGATGATTCATCAGATCATCATCATCAAGCATCATCGCCACATTTTATGATTGTTACGCCACTTATTTCACAGATTAGCGTTGGCTTCAGTTAGAAAAGGTACTGCTTTATGAATCTCCCATCCTACTGTTTTTATTCGAATTTAAGGCAAAAGTCCCGCTACCAATTTGAATGCGTGCCATCTTGGTTATGTGATGTTTAGCTCAGTTTCTCTTTAACCATTGTGTTGTGTGGACGTCCAAATTTTATTATGGATAAATATACGCCACAGGAATGAGTAGAAATAGTGACAATATTTATTGAAAATAATCGTTCCATTATTGCCAATTAGCGAAAATTGCGTCAATGACAGGGATACTTTTGCTCCACCCTATTATACTATTCAAAGTGAGTGGAAAGTTCTGCTGTGACCTTTCCCCTGGTAATTTTATGTTGTCCAGTCACAGTCATAGTTTTTTAATGCTCGTCGGCCTCTGTCAGTTAATTTTGAGTTTCACCGACTATTCCTCTTCGTTGATGACATTTTACAGTATTTTACCATGTATGCTATAATTATCGTGAATACTGTTGCTCATAAAATCCGCATCAATGATTTTCCCTATTTCAAAATCTAGGAGAACTGAGCAATACATACGCGTCGCATTATTTACACGATAGCATTGTTGCCAACATCCAACAAGATGGTGCATGGTGTTCATATTATTTTGTCTATCCCCTGTATGTGCAGTGATTGATAAACTATTATATTGATTCAATAAATAACAAGAAAGAATTCAAGAAATAACGCTATTTTATACATCATACTTCATACGTCAAATTTCTTTGAGATCAGAAGTTATAGTGATAGTTCAGGGGCTTACATGTCCATTTATTAATCAATTGTATACTTTAAAAATGCATATATTGAGAAATATTGGTAAAATGTTTTTATGGAGAATATGAAGATACCGTGTCGGAAAAACGATTTTGTTTTGGCCGTGATCTAATTATTGATATATTTTGCGAAGTCGATTGCCAACTGTGGCAAGATTTGGTGAATAATGTTCGAAGGTTTGCGGCATCAACAGCAGCGATTGGGAAATAGACAGACCCCACAAGGGCCAGATATAAATGATAAATGAAGACAATGCTGCATCGATCCTAACAAGTGGTTATCAGAAGGCCCTATGCCTGGGGGTATGCTGGGTATGGTAGAACTCCCAATGACTTTGGTAGACATCTCCAATAACACAATATTGAATGAAGATTCCTCTTCGGTGTTGATGTGGATGGCACACCTGGACTGACCGATGAATATTTGCGCTTGGGATTGTCATAGTAGATTAACTTTTCATCATCAGTAATAATAAACAATAACACTCTTCGTCTATTTCTGTCAAGCAATGAACTCGCAATGGTAAAGCGGTTAGAAATTGCATTTGCATTCAGTTCCTGAGGTAGATTCCTTTTCGATCTTTGCCATCATTCGTAAATATATGTATACATTTAATGCTTCAATACAAAGTCTGAAAATTCTTGAGATCTTGTGTTTGAGATGGATTTTAGGCTAATCATTCTTACAATTCATTGTCATCGAACTTTCTTGACCCACCAGGTCGTTCTTTGTCATCGACATCATGCTTTTTAAGACTTAAGACAAAACTGACAGTTATAATATGACGAAGCAGCGTCACCATCAGTTTTTAAAAATTGCTGGTTGGCCTCGCCAGTAAACTTCTTAAAATCAAACAAGAAAAATAATGAATGTTCAAAATTAGAGCGTAACTCAGTCAAAAATACAGATGGCCGGATAGTCTGGGCCGTATTATATAACACCTCGTAAAGAAACGGCCACAGTGGTCGTTTTTCCGTCTTATTCAGCTTATAGTTGTTGTAAAATTATATTAGAGTAACGAGAGCACCTTCGTCAGCCAGTTTGACTTTGAATATCCTCGATATTGCACAATTCCTATCCAATTTTCTATGGCATCCGTCTATGACCCCCAGATTCCAATAGTCAGCTGCTAAGAAACTGAGCTATTGCAATCCGCATTTGGTGGCCATTCACTCTGAACTGTAAACTTCTGTTCAAATTCCAGTAAACTATGTTAATTTAAGCAACTTCAGGCCGCCTTTGGTGGCCTTGCACCTTGAACTGTGATGCATGTGTCGGAAATCCACGGACTAGGGTGTTTTTCAAATCTTGAATGTTTCTTACTTGGAATAGTTTGTGGCTAGGGATCATTGAGCACCTTCAATCTGTTATTTGTGACCTTAAGCTTCAGATGAGATACTTTTGCCTGAACTCCACGCAACTACATCAAGAAACACTTCGAATATTTGGAATAGATTATGGCTAGAGGTCGCTGGACACCTTCAATCCAGCTTTTGTGACTTTACAGCTTAGCTTTAGCTACGATACTTTTGCCCAAACTCCACTTAACTACACCAAGAAATGTTTCGAGTAACTTCTGAACGATTGCCATCCAACGCCAACCTGTTTTATATTCTTGATAATTAATTTCGGTTAATTGAATGAATTCAAAAGAGAACAGTCTTATAAACATCCGGGAATCCTATTAACTGCGCCAGTTATAATGTGTGAAAGGTTTTGAAAACAGAGACTATTAATTTACTTGAAAATATTATTTTATTTAACGGACTTGTTGAACGGCTATGTAAAGCGACACTGAGGGTAAAAACAGATGAACCCGTCTCACTCGTTCACTAAAAGGTAGTCAATAAAGCAGATGGCCGGATAGTCTGGGCCGTATTACATAACATCTATATAGTTAGAAAATAAATATTAGAGAAAAATTATATAAATAATCAAAATACAATGCACTTAATAAAATGACGAGTGTTCCCGAATATTACCGAATTTAAACGATATTGGCCAGGCTTTAATGTTGTAATTAAAATGAATCACAAGTGGAGTATTATTTAAAGCCGCTGAAACGACAGAGGAACTATTGCGTGTTTTTGCGACAGTGCGTCCCCGCAAGATCGATGACGGCTCGGCTTCGAAAAAAGACCTGCTAATGGTGCGCTTTCCATAAAAGCGGTTACAGTCGGAACGAGTGACATTTAAGGCTGGTCGTACGTCATGTCGCTGTAGGAGTGAGGATGGGTACGCGGAGATGGGCAACGTTAAGTGAATGGCGTTCCTACATGCCTGCCCGATCTTTGTTAGCGGTGGTGTAATAAATTCACCACATCCAAGGTGTCGACAACGCCACGATATTTACCAGGTGCAAAGATCTTTAGCCGTGCGTTATTTGCATAACAGGAAATAAATGATCTTAAATGGGACCGATTACATTACAATACGATTAAAACGCCTCGAAGGAAATCGAATATGCGACCGGCTTGCGTTCGATCTCCCACAGAAGGCAAAAATAAGTTTCGAGTAGGTTTCTCTTTCATTTTTCGTCAGTTTAAATTCTCTATAACGATTTCATCAAGAAAATATACTGACACATACGATCACCTGAGTTATTCGATAATGTTCTTCATTATTGATATTTATTTTTATTATATTATCACCAACCAACGAATTGCTATTAATACTCATAGCAAAGTTAGACAAACAGGAAAAAATGATTGAATATTTCTCCGAAACAATTTAAAAATTAGAAAAAAATAAGCCTGTGGCCTCAAGAACCAGAAATGGCAAACAGAGGTATTCGAATTGCAATTTGAAATACTGATGGAATCCAGCAATTCTAAATCACATCATGGTATATATCCCATCATCAAAAACATATATTTGCCTAATATCTGAAACCCGCTTGGTAAAGAAATCCTTTATAAAACTTAAGGGATGCATTATCACATCATACATCCCGCTAACATCGTAAGAGGAAGAAGAGCCAAAATAATAAAACAGAACATTTGGCGCTATCAAGAATCCGGGATCAATTTAGAAGAAAATCAAGTAATAGCAGTGACTGTTAAATGAAGCAGACACAGAGTTACATTATCTGCAATTTATTGTCTTCCAAGTTATAATCAAAATAATTATCATTATTTGAATGTCCTAAATAACCTAGGTAAAAAATATATAATTGATGGTAATTGTAATGCAAAAAAATATAAGATGGTTATCAAGAATGACGACAACTTAAGGCAATGTACATCATAAAGCAGTTGCTGAACTAAGATGTGGTTACATATTAACTGGAAAACCACCTTATTGGACGACTGATCTAGAGAAAACTCCAGATGTGTTAGATTTCTTCATAGTTAGAGACATAACATCCAACTATAGGAAGTCGAAGAAAACTTTTATCTAAATTCAGATCACACACCAGTGGTTCTGACACTCACTGAAAATATAATAAAAAACAACAAAATACGACGATAACAAATAAGAGACCAGACTGAACATAAAATATTTTAAACAATATAACCCAAAGGTTGAAGAAGGTAATACTGCAAATTAAAAACGAATCCATAAATTACTCTATGAGAAATCAGACAACCAGAAAACAGATTATTAGCTCTTCCACCAAATAACTAAAACGATCATGTCTAATTATAAGAGACCTACGTGAAGTTGGGCAGGCAGCAATCAAGAAAAAGCTGAAATATTTGCTGATCATCTAGAAAAAACATTTAAACCAAACGAAACTGATATTGAATATAATTTTCCGACCATAGAATGTGAAAATCCGACGATTCAGTTAGTCAATGAACGTCGAAAGAAAGCCTGATAAAAACAGAAGTTGTATCTATTGTAGATTCTATGTCATTCGATTGGAACGTTCGTTAGCTAAACGTGCGAATGATTAAGCTTTTTTGTCATTGCGTCGAACCCATTCATTTCGATCATTTTTAATAGGCGGTAATCTAATAATTGGTCTTTTAAATCTTCAAGTTGATTTCCATAGCGAGTAATCTTTGTTTACTTCCTAGCTTCATTTACTTACATATTTTTCGAAGCAATTCTGTTTATATTATTTAATCTTTTGATTTGTCTGATTACTAATGTTGTTGAACATTGTTTCGTTTACACTATTTCTTCTTCTCTACCATTGCCGTTCATCTTTCTTTTATCAATACAAATTAAATATACAAAAGTCATCCTCTTGAATGACTGGGCTGGCACACGGTTTCGAAATCTTGTACAAATATGGGTCGCTGGCAAACGTAATAAAGGAAAATTTTGTAGAAAATGAATTTTAATGTTGGTGGTACTAATTTTTCGGATCAGGAAATTCCTAGTCAGCATCGAAAGTACCAATTTTTAAAGCGTAGAAATTAATTCCAACATATTTTTGTAAATAGGCTTATGTCCTTTTCTTATAAATTTAGAATAATCTTATAATATACAGAAATAAGCAAATATGGTAAAAGTTTCGGCAAATACTGCTTTCTTGGTCATTTGATATAGTTGTAGTATCTTTATATAATAGATATATAGATATAGATAAAGATAGATTGAATAGATAGAGAACTGTTAAGAGCTTTAAAATTAATAACAATTAACGACGTCACTAACATTTATTAATAAAAGTATTATACATCAATATTTGTGTGAAGCTATTTAAAACGTCTCTCTCTCTCAGGTTCCCCAACCTAAAAAACTGCTTTGGGAATGCCGGCAAATAGATTTGGAAACATAAATGACCCATCTTAATATAATTTCAAAAGTCTTATTAATATTTGAGAATAACGCACAAAATAATATATTAAAACAATTCTGTCTGGGTTTTGTCCAGATTGGCCTGACAACCGATTGTATTTTTATTTCTTAAAATATTTAAATCGGGATACGTTTGAGGCTTATAGCATTATCCAATGAAAACCATTAAAGAACACTTTACTAATAGAACTAGTCGATTGTTAAAAGAAGTCTAGCCGAAGAGAGTCTAAAAACAAGCAACAGTAACGCGAAAATATATAAAACTCGCGAGCTTTTCGCAGATCAACATACTGTATATGGTCATGGGCGTTCATAAGCAAGAATTCATGTTCTGCTTTTTATATGAGCAGTAAATAATGGTTTAAAAAGTTTCTTAACTTGTTACGTCCTGTGTCTTTAATGATCCTCAAATATATCTTGTGACATTTGTCTTCTATTCTATTTTTGAACAGTTATTTAAAAAACTGAAGCCAATATTGAAAGAAGAAGAATGAGCATGCAAAATAATAATTTTGTTAGTAGAAATAAACTGCATCAGAAGGAAAGAAAATATATTCAATATAAAATTAAAATAACTACACGCTATATTACTATGACAGATTATTAAATATGTAAAATTTTATTTGGCTTATTATATTTAGCATATAACCAGAAAGCTCAGAAAACAATTTATATTGAGATATTCAAAATATATTTAAATACTTTATGGTTACAGTTTTTTAATTAATTAGTTAAATTAGAGATTAGAGTTTAATAGTTTTTTTTTGATATTCGTTTTGGTCCAAGAGTTACACCAACTGCTGTTATAGTCTGCTGTTATTGATGGTTTTAGTTAGACCTTGAGAACTTTTGTAATGTTGGAAAAAAATTGAGGTAGAGAGAAACAGCCACCAGGCTTTTGAAATATTATGATATTGATGGACTGAATGTAAGGCTGATATATACAACAACGCTTGATATCATGCTGCGAAACCGGTGAAAATATACTTAGAAACATTAAAATGGTAAGCGCTACTCCATTGATATTGCCTCTTTTAATTACTATTTCTTCCAATATATAGTCAAAGTTTTTTTTAGTAATGCGTCATGGATATTTGTGACGTTGAAACATTGCAATGTTGCCGCATCAACTCTGAGTTTTAGTTCAGTTTGGCTTTGACATACAAGAAAATTTTAATCTAAATAAAATAATTGAACAAAAATGTTATCAAATATAATTTATTTTAACATTATTGTATATCTGAAAACTACAGTTGATTATACAGCCACAATAATTTATAGTTATAGTGTTAGAACCTGTTAACACTATTGCATTAAAGAATTTTGCATACGTTTGACAAACGGACGGCGACCGGTTGTCAGACGTACTTCATATTAAATAATTTAAGTTCCTACAATTTTATGATATTTTTAGTGATATTGGAGATGGACCTCCTCACTCTCAACTCTAAAATTCCCTATACGGCTTCAATTATATTGAGGTCTGGCGATTGTACTGACCAGGTAAGAGGTTTAATGATATTTTGATGCTCCCCAAACAAAGACTTAACCTTTTTGGCTGTGTGTATGGGTTCATTATCATCTTGGCACATGGTAGTGTTTCGTAGCCATATGCTGGTCAGTGTAAAAACTTCAGTATCGAGGATATCGATATACTGATTCGCAGTAATTCGGTCGATGATGTGAATGAGAAGACCTGAATATCATATGCTGAATACCACGATATTGTCGTCCAAATTTCCCCGTGCCCCCGTGGGAAAAAATGTAAACGATGATTCATCAGATCATCATCATCAAGCATCATCACCAATTTTTAAAGCGTAGAGATTAATTTCTACATATTTTTGTAAATAGGCTTATGTCCTTTTCTTATAAATTTAGAATAATCTTATAATATACAGAAATAAGCAAATATGGTAAAAGTTTCGGCAAATACTGCTTTCTTGGTCATTTGATATAGTTGTAGTATCTTTATATAATAGATATATAGATATAGATAAAGATAGATTGAATAGAGAGAGAGAGAGAACTGTTAAGAGCTTTAAAATTAATAACAATTAACGACGTCACTAACATTTATTAATAAAAGTATTATACATCAATATTTGTGTGAAGCTATTTAAAACGTCTCTCTCTCTCAGGTTCCCCAACCTAAAAAACTGCTTTGGGAATGCCGGCAAATAGATTTGGAAACATAAATGACCCATCTTAATATAATTTCAAAAGTCTTATTAATATTTGAGAATAACGCACAAAATAATATATTAAAACAATTCTGTCTGGGTTTTGTCCAGATTGGCCTGACAACCGATTGTATTTTTATTTCTTAAAATATATAAATCGGGATACGTTTGAGGCTTATAGCATTATCCAATGAAAACCATTAAAGAACACTTTACTAACAGAACTAGTCGATTGTTAAAAGAAGTCTAGCCGAAGAGAGTCTAAAAACAGGCAACAGTAACGCGAAAATATATAAAACTCGCGAGCTTTTCGCAGATCAACATACTGTATATGGTCATGGGCGTTCATAAGCAAGAATTCATGTTCTGCTTTTTATATGAGCAGTAAATAATGGTTTAAAAAGTTTCTTAACTTGTTACGTCCTGTGTCTTTAATGATCCTCAAATATATCTTGTGACATTTGTCTTCTATTCTATTTTTGAACAGTTATTTAAAAAACTGAAGCCAATATTGAAAGAAGAAGAATGAGCATGCAAAATAATAATTTTGTTAGTAGAAATAAACTGCATCAGAAGGAAAGAAAATATATTCAATATAAAATTAAAATAACTACACGCTATATTACTATGACAGATTATTAAATATGTAAAATTTTATTTGGCTTATTATATTTAGCATATAACCAGAAAGCTCAGAAAACAATTTACATTGAGATATTCAAAATATATTTAAATACTTTATGGTTAGAGTTTTTTAATTAATTAGTTAAATTAGAGATTAGAGTTTAATAGTTTTTTTTTGATATTCGTTTTGGTCCAAGAGTTACACCAACTGCTGTTATAGTCTGCTGTTATTGATGGTTTTAGTTAGACCTTGAGAACTTTTGTAATGTTGGAAAAAAATTGAGGTAGAGAGAAACAGCCACCAGGCTTTTGAAATATTATGATATTGATGGACTGAATGTAAGGCTGATATATACAACAACGCTTGATATCATGCTGCGAAACCGGTGAAAATATACTTAGAAACACTAAAATCCGCCGTATTATTGATCTTGCCTCTTTTAATTACTATTTCTTCCAATATACAGTCAAAGTTTTCTTTAGTAATGCGTCATGGATATTTGTTACGTTGAAACATTGCAATGTTGCCGCATCAACTCTGAGTTTTAGTTCAGTTTGGCTTTGACATACAAGAAAATTTTAATCTAAATAAAATAATTGAACAAAAATGTTATCAAATATAATTTATTTTAACATTATTGTATATCTGAAAACTACAGTTGATTATACAGCCACAATAATTTATAGTTATAGTGTTAGAACCTGTTAACACTATTGCATTAAAGAATTTTGCATACGTTTGACAAACGGACGGCGACCGGTTGTCAGACGTACTTCATATTAAATAATTTAAGTTCCTACAATTTTATGATATTTTTAGTGATATTGGAGATGGACCTCCTCACTCTCAACTCTAAAATTCCCTATACGGCTTCAATTATATTGAGGTCTGGCGATTGTACTGACCAGGTAAGAGGTTTAATGATATTTTGATGCTCCCCAAACAAAGACTTAACCTTTTTGGCTGTGTGTATGGGTTCATTATCATCTTGGCACATGGTAGTGTTTCGTAGCCACATGCTGGTCAGTATAAAAACTTCAGTATCGAGGATATCGATATACTGATTCGCAGTATTTCGGCCGATGATGTGAATGAGAAGACCTGAATATCATATGCTGAATACCACGATATTGTCGTCCAAATTTCCCCGTGCCCCCGTGGGAAAAAATGTAAACGATGATTCATCAGATCATCATCATCAAGCATCATCGCCACATTTTATGATTGTTACGCCACTTATTTCACAGATTAGCGTTGGCTTCAGTTAGAAAAGGTACTGCTTTATGAATCTCCCATCCTACTGTTTTTATTCGAATTTAAGGCAAAAGTCCCGCTACCAATTTGAATGCGTGCCATCTTGGTTATGTGATGTTTAGCTCAGTTTCTCTTTAACCATTGTGTTGTGTGGACGTCCAAATTTTATTATGGATAAATATACGCCACAGGAATGAGTAGAAATAGTGACAATATTTATTGAAAATAATCGTTCCATTATTGCCAATTAGCGAAAATTGCGTCAATGACAGGGATACTTTTGCTCCACCCTATTATACTATTCAAAGTGAGTGGAAAGTTCTGCTGTGACCTTTCCCCTGGTAATTTTATGTTGTCCAGTCACAGTCATAGTTTTTTAATGCTCGTCGGCCTCTGTCAGTTAATTTTGAGTTTCACCGACTATTCCTCTTCGTTGATGACATTTTACAGTATTTTACCATGTATGCTATAATTATCGTGAATACTGTTGCTCATAAAATCCGCATCAATGATTTTCCCTATTTCAAAATCTAGGAGAACTGAGCAATACATACGCGTCGCATTATTTACACGATAGCATTGTTGCCAACATCCAACAAGATGGTGCATGGTGTTCATATTATTTTGTCTATCCCCTGTATGTGCAGTGATTGATAAACTATTATATTGATTCAATAAATAACAAGAAAGAATTCAAGAAATAACGCTATTTTATACATCATACTTCATACGTCAAATTTCTTTGAGATCAGAAGTTATAGTGATAGTTCAGGGGCTTACATGTCCATTTATTAATCAATTGTATACTTTAAAAATGCATATATTGAGAAATATTGGTAAAATGTTTTTATGGAGAATATGAAGATACCGTGTCGGAAAAACGATTTTGTTTTGGCCGTGATCTAATTATTGATATATTTTGCGAAGTCGATTGCCAACTGTGGCAAGATTTGGTGAATAATGTTCGAAGGTTTGCGACATCAACAGCAGCGATTGGGAAATAGACAGACCCCACAAGGGCCAGATATAAATGATAAATGAAGACAATGCTGCATCGATCCTAACAAGTGGTTATCAGAAGGCCCTATGCCTGGGGGTATGCTGGGTATGGTAGAACTCCCAATGACTTTGGTAGACATCTCCAATAACACAATATTGAATGAAGATTCCTCTTCGGTGTTGATGTGGATGGCACACCTGGACTGACCGATGAATATTTGCGCTTGGGATTGTCATAGTAGATTAACTTTTCATCATCAGTAATAATAAACAATAACACTCTTCGTCTATTTCTGTCAAGCAATGAACTCGCAATGGTAAAGCGGTTAGAAATTGCATTTGCATTCAGTTCCTGAGGTAGATTCCTTTTCGATCTTTGCCATCATTCGTAAATATATGTATACATTTAATGCTTCAATACAAAGTCTGAAAATTCTTGAGATCTTGTGTTTGAGATGGATTTTAGGCTAATCATTCTTACAATTCATTGTCATCGAACTTTCTTGACCCACCAGGTCGTTCTTTGTCATCGACATCATGCTTTTTAAGACTTAAGACAAAACTGACAGTTATAATATGACGAAGCAGCGTCACCATCAGTTTTTAAAAATTGCTGGTTGGCCTCGCCAGTAAACTTCTTAAAATCAAACAAGAAAAATAATGAATGTTCAAAATTAGAGCGTAACTCAGTCAAAAATACAGATGGCCGGATAGTCTGGGCCGTATTATATAACACCTCGTAAAGAAACGGCCACAGTGGTCGTTTTTCCGTCTTATTCAGCTTATAGTTGTTGTAAAATTATATTAGAGTAACGAGAGCACCTTCGTCAGCCAGTTTGACTTTGAATATCCTCGATATTGCACAATTCCTATCCAATTTTCTATGGCATCCGTCTATGACCCCCAGATTCCAATAGTCAGCTGCTAAGAAACTGAGCTATTGCAATCCGCATTTGGTGGCCATTCACTCTGAACTGTAAACTTCTGTTCAAATTCCAGTAAACTATGTTAATTCAAGCAACTTCAGGCCGCCTTTGGTGGCCTTGCACCTTGAACTGTGATGCATGTGTCGGAAATCCACGGACTAGGGTGTTTTTCAAATCTTGAATGTTTCTTACTTGGAATAGTTTGTGGCTAGGGATCATTGAGCACCTTCAATCTGTTATTTGTGACCTTAAGCTTCAGATGAGATACTTTTGCCTGAACTCCACGCAACTACATCAAGAAACACTTCGAATATTTGGAATAGATTATGGCTAGAGGTCGCTGGACACCTTCAATCCAGCTTTTGTGACTTTACAGCTTAGCTTTAGCTACGATACTTTTGCCCAAACTCCACTTAACTACACCAAGAAATGTTTCGAGTAACTTCTGAACGATTGCCATCCAACGCCAACCTGTCTTATTTTCTTGATACTTAATTTCGATTAATTGAATGAATTCAAAAGAGAACAGTCTTATAAACATCCGGGAATCCTATTAACTGCGCCAGTTATAATGTGTGAAAGGTTTTGAAAACAGAGACTATTAATTTACTTGAAAATATTATTTTATTTAACGGACTTGTTGAACGGCTATGTAAAGCGACACTGAGGGTAAAAACAGATGAACCCGTCTCACTCGTTCACTAAAAGGTAGTCAATAAAGCAGATGGCCGGATAGTCTGGGCCGTATTACATAACATCTATATAGTTAGAAAATAAATATTAGAGAAAAATTATATAAATAATCAAAATACAATGCACTTAATAAAATGACGAGTGTTCCCGAATATTACCGAATTTAAACGATATTGGCCAGGCTTTAATGTTGTAATTAAAATGAATCACAAGTGGAGTATTATTTAAAGCCGCTGAAACGACAGAGGAACTATTGCGTGTTTTTGCGACAGTGCGTCCCCGCAAGATCGATGACGGCTCGGCTTCGAAAAAAGACCTGCTAATGGTGCGCTTTCCATAAAAGCGGTTACAGTCGGAACGAGTGACATTTAAGGCTGGTCGTACGTCATGTCGCTGTAGGAGTGAGGATGGGTACGCGGAGATGGGCAACGTTAAGTGAATGGCGTTCCTACATGCCTGCCCGATCTTTGTTAGCGGTGGTGTAATAAATTCACCACATCCAAGGTGTCGACAACGCCACGATATTTACCAGGTGCAAAGATCTTTAGCCGTGCGTTATTTGCATAACAGGAAATAAATGATCTTAAATGGGACCGATTACATTACAATACGATTAAAACGCCTCGAAGGAAATCGAATATGCGACCGGCTTGCGTTCGATCTCCCACAGAAGGCAAAAATAAGTTTCGAGTAGGTTTCTCTTTCATTTTTCGTCAGTTTAAATTCTCTATAACGATTTCATCAAGAAAATATACTGACACATACGATCACCTGAGTTATTCGATAATGTTCTCCATTATTGATATTTATTTTTATTATATTATCACCAACCAACGAATTGCTATTAATACTCATAGCAAAGTTAGACAAACAGGAAAAAATGATTGAATATTTCTCCGAAACAATTTAAAAATTAGAAAACAATAAGCCTGTGGCCTCAAGAACCAGAAATGGCAAACAGAGGTATTCGAATTGCAATTTGAAATACATATGGAATCCAGCAATTCTAAATCACATCATGGTATATATCCCATCAATATCCCATCATCAAAAACATATATTTGCCTAATATCTGAAACCCGCTTGGTAAAGAAATCCTTTATAAAACTTAAGGGATGCATTATCACATCATACATCCCGCTAACATCGTAAGAGGAAGAAGAGCCAAAATAATAAAACAGAACATTTGGCGCTATCAAGAATCCGGGATCAATTTAGAAGAAAATCAAGTAATAGCAGTGACTGTTAAATGAAGCAGACACAGAGTTACATTATCTGCAATTTATTGTCTTCCAAGTTATAATCAAAATAATTATCATTATTTGAATGTCCTAAATAACCTAGGTAAAAAATATATAATTGATGGTAATTGTAATGCAAAAAAATATAAGATGGTTATCAAGAATGACGACAACTTAAGGCAATGTACATCATAAAGCAGTTGCTGAACTAAGATGTGGTTACATATTAACTGGAAAACCACCTTATTGGACGACTGATCTAGAGAAAACTCCAGATGTGTTAGATTTCTTCATAGTTAGAGACATAACATCCAACTATAGGAAGTCGAAGAAAACTTTTATCTAAATTCAGATCACACACCAGTGGTTCTGACACTCACTGAAAATATAATAAAAAACAACAAAATACGACGATAACAAATAAGAGACCAGACTGAACATAAAATATTTTAAACAATATAACCCAAAGGTTGAAGAAGGTAATACTGCAAATTAAAAACGAATCCATAAATTACTCTATGAGAAATCAGACAACCAGAAAACAGATTATTAGCTCTTCCACCAAATAACTAAAACGATCATGTCTAATTATAAGAGACCTACGTGAAGTTGGGCAGGCAGCAATCAAGAAAAAGCTGAAATATTTGCTGATCATCTAGAAAAAACATTTAAACCAAACGAAACTGATATTGAATATAATTTTCCGACCATAGAATGTGAAAATCCGACGATTCAGTTAGTCAATGAACGTCGAAAGAAAGCCTGATGAAAACAGAAGTTGTATCTATTGTAGATTCTATGTCATTCGATTGGAACGTTCGTTAGCTAAACGTGCGAATGATTAAGCTTTTTTGTCATTGCGTCGAACCCATTCATTTCGATCATTTTTAATAGGCGGTAATCTAATAATTGGTCTTTTAAATCTTCAAGTTGATTTCCATAGCGAGTAATCTTTGTTTACTTCCTAGCTTCATTTACTTACATATTTTTCGAAGCAATTCTGTTTATATTATTTAATCTTTTGATTTGTCTGATTACTAATGTTGTTGAACATTGTTTCGTTTACACTATTTCTTCTTCTCTACCATAGCCGTTCATCTTTCTTTTATCAATACAAATTAAATATACAAAAGTCATCCTCTTGAATGACTGGGCTGGCATACGGTTTCGAAATCTTGTACAAATATGGGTCGCTGGCAAACGTAATAAAGGAAAATTTTGTAGAAAATGAATTTTAATGTTGGTGGTACTAATTTTTCGGATCAGGAAATTCCTAGTCAGCATCGAAAGTACCAATTTTTAAAGCGTAGAAATTAATTCCTACATGTTTTTGTAAATAGGCTTATGCTCTTTTCTTATAAATTTAGAATAATCTTATAATATACAGAAATAAGCAAATATGGTAAAAGTTTCGGCAAATACTGCTTTCTTGGTCATTTGATATAGTTGTAGTATCTTTATATAATAGATATATAGATATAGATAAAGATAGATTGAATAGATAGAGAACTGTTAAGAGCTTTAAAATTAATAACAATTAACGACGTCACTAACATTTATTAATAAAAGTATTATACATCAATATTTGTGTGAAGCTATTTAAAACGTCTCTCTCTCTCAGGTTCCCCAACCTAAAAAACTGCTTTGGGAATGCCGGCAAATAGATTTGGAAACATAAATGACCCATCTTAATATAATTTCAAAAGTCTTATTAATATTTGAGAATAACGCACAAAATAATATATTAAAACAATTCTGTCTGGGTTTTGTCCAGATTGGCCTGACAACCGATTGTATTTTTATTTCTTAAAATATTTAAATCGGGATACGTTTGAGGCTTATAGCATTATCCAATGAAAACCATTAAAGAACACTTTACTAACAGAACTAGTCGATTGTTAAAAGAAGTCTAGCCGAAGAGAGTCTAAAAACAGGCAACAGTAACGCGAAAATATATAAAACTCGCGAGCTTTTCGCAGATCAACATACTGTATATGGTCATGGGCGTTCATAAGCAAGAATTCATGTTCTGCTTTTTATATGAGCAGTAAATAATGGTTTAAAAAGTTTCTTAACTTGTTACGTCCTGTGTCTTTAATGATCCTCAAATATATCTTGTGACATTTGTCATCTATTCTATTTTTGAACAGTTATTTAAAAAACTGAAGCCAATATTGAAAGAAGAATGAGCATGCAAAATAATAATTTTGTTAGTAGAAATAAACTGCATCAGAAGGAAAGAAAATATATTCAATATAAAATTAAAATAACTACACGCTATATTACTATGACAGATTATTAAATATGTAAAATTTTATTTGGCTTATTATATTTAGCATATAACCAGAAAGCTCAGAAAACAATTTACATTGAGATATTCAAAATATATTTAAATACTTTATGGTTAGAGTTTTTTAATTAATTAGTTAAATTAGAGATTAGAGTTTAATAGTTTTTTTTTGATATTCGTTTTGGTCCAAGAGTTACACCAACTGCTGTTATAGTCTGCTGTTATTGATGGTTTTAGTTAGACCTTGAGAACTTTTGTAATGTTGGAAAAAAATTGAGGTAGAGAGGAAGAGCCACTAGGCTTTTCAAATATTATCATATTGATCGACTGAATGTCAGGCTGATATATACAACAACGCTTGATATCATGCTGCGAAACCGGTGAAAATATACTTAGAAACACTAAAATCCGCCGTATTATTGATCTTGCCTCTTTTAATTACTATTTCTTCCAATATACAGTCAAAGTTTTCTTTAGTAATGCGTCATGGATATTTGTTACGTTGAAACATTGCAATGTTGCCGCATCAACTCTGAGTTTTAGTTCAGTTTGGCTTTGACATACAAGAAAATTTTAATCTAAATAAAATAATTGAACAAAAATGTTATCAAATATAATTTATTTTAACATTATTGTATATCTGAAAACTACAGTTGATTATACAGCCACAATAATTTATAGTTATAGTGTTAGAACCTGTTAACACTATTGCATTAAAGAATTTTGCTTACGTTTGACAAACGGACGGCAGCCGGTCGTCAGACGTACTTGATATTAAATAATTTAAGTCCCTACAATTTTATTGAAAATGTCTTATTTAGCGAGTTGCTGTCGCGCTAAATATTAGTGTGGGTACTGTGAATAACATCGCTTATAAAATGAAGAACGATACTTTAGATTCACCCAAGAAAACCCATCTACGTATAAAGTGGGTGGCCTGAATCTTGACCATTTTGATATTGGCTCTATTCGAGACCAAATATACCAAATGTATAGGAACAGTAAGTACACAAACTATTTTTGTAGATATAAACATAATTTAATAAAATTATTTTAGAGAAAATTTTCTGTCTAGAAAGTATACATAAAAGAGTTAGGGACATACAGCTTTTTGGGGGATGTAAGATATACTTTCATACACTCTTACAGGGCATAGGGTTTAAATGGTGTAAAGATAACCCATGGAGGGGTTTAATAGAATTTCCAGACATTGCCTTAAAAAGAATTCAATTTTTAAAGGCATAAGATAAGACCAAGGAAGATAAACTATTTGAATTTGTGTATCTTGATGAAACTTAATTATTTCAAAATAGTTCATTGGGACGCTCTTGGCAAGACAGTAACAAAAAAGTGCAAAGACAATTAAAATTGATGGAAAAAGGTAAAAGTTACAATAGCATTCGATTAGGCTTTGTTGGTCATTATATTTATTAATAATTAATTGAATATATATTGCTGGTCGAGAAAAATAGTCCATCAAAAACTGTACGGATATGTAGAAGGAAGCTTTGTCAACCATAACACCTTCGGTTTGGATGAACTCGATAAGACATACACAGGAACTAATTGATAAATGGTGGAATTATGAATCTGTTTTAGATAGATTAGAAATTAACTGTTTAGTGAATGAATTGGACAGTGAGTAAGAAAGTTAAAGTGACTGTAGGAAACTTTCAGGGTATGTGATAATGCTGTTTTGCAGATATGGTAAATGCATTAGACAGAATTTAGTGATTAATTTTATGAAGAATGCTGTACACAGATAGTAGCAGAAGAAATAAAATACACAGTAATACCAAGATGACTTGACAAGTAAACACACCATCGAAGGAAACAAAAACTAAACGTAAAAATGTTTATTATGTACTATATATATATATATATATATATATATATATATATATATATATATATATATATATATACTAACTTTTTGATAACATTTTTGTTCAGTTGTTTTGTTTAGAACAGTATTTTCTTGCAAGTCAAAGCCATTGATGCGGCAACAATGCAATGTTTCGACGTCACAAATATTCACGTCTTATGAACATGGTAAAAAATTGGTCGATTCGTGCATAGCCCCTAAAGATACATCGTTCTTTCGAGATGGAATCCGTAAATTGCCTAAAAGACGGAAAAAAGTGACAGCTATCGATGGAAAATATTTTCAATAAAACACACTGTACTGATTTTCATATTAAAGCTTTAAATTAAAAATCCTTTAAAACTAATTTATAGGCCTAATATATAGAAGAGGAAGCAAGAAGCAAGAAGTAGATCTAAAGCGCAAGAATCAATTTGTAGTACTCTTGACGCCGATACTTAACAAAATAAAAAGAAATTATGAACTATTTACTGCCATTTCGAAAACAACGTTAATTAACGACGTGATTAATTGTAGACTCTTTTAACCACTAACCTTTGTGCTAGTTATTACGAAATTTTAAATATCGAATATTAGTCTTTTTGACCTTTCACTACAACTTAAGATGCGATAACATCTCGGTTCACGAGTGGTTCGATAGCAATTCGCAATATCGTTACGGGACGGGAATAAGGCTGCACACAGATTATTAATTAAACTTAAGAACTCAATTATATGACAAGATCTTCCTCACCGTGTAACAGGGCCCGTCGAGTGTTAGAAGTGAACCGTGTCAGAGTTATCTGTAAAATGAATCATACCACTTTTGAAGAAATCCATCAAGATACTTCTGATTATTTTTAATGGCCAATGGTTAATGAATCAGAAAACGTTTTCTTTTATCAATTTAATTAATTATACATTTGATATTGGGTGGGGATGGTGAGAAATTCAAAAGTAATATAAGATGATATATATCACAAATAAATAGAAAAAAAGAAGAGCAAGAAAAGGGCAACGGGAAAAATCGCTTATATTTACCATTATAATTTACCATCTTTCCAGTTCAGAGTTCGAAATCGCCTTAAGATCGTTTTAATTCTTAAGATCAGCAAATTGTTGCCTCGGAACTATTATTTACAGCTGGAGCCTTATATTTTTGAATAAAAAAAAATATATGGCGTGGAACATTGGTTGACGACAGACATTATAACAAAATGTACCTGCCTAGAGCTTATACGAAGCATAAGTGGACTAGGCTAAAATAAACCACTCTAACAGGTCAATTGAAAAGTTTTCGGCCTACAATATTCAAATACATTTTTTTGCAAAATTATTATTTTTTTATTCAACACAATTCCCTTTCTGGGTGATACACTGTTTATAGCGACCCTCCAACTTTTCGATACCATTTTGGTAGTACGATTTGTCCTTTGCTTCAAAATATGCCTCAGTTTCGGCGATCACATCTTCATTCGAAATTTCTTCCCAGCGAACATTCTTTTGAGATCTGAGAACAGGAAATAGTAGCTGGGGGCCAGATCTAGAGAATAGGGTGGACGAGGAAGCAATTCGAAACTCAATTCATGGATTTTTGCCATCGTTTTCACTGACTTGTGACGCGGTGCACGATTTCGTCCTTCAAACGGTCCAATAACGCTATGTAATAGTCGCTGTTGATGGTCCTTTCTTTTTCAAGGTAGTCAATGAAAATTATTCCACGCGTATCTCAAAATACAGACACCATAACCTTGCTAGCCGACTGTTGCGTTTTCCCATGCTTTGGAACGGGTTCATCGTGTGCAGTCCACTCGGATGACTGTTGATTGGACTTCGGAGTGAAATTATGGAGCCATGTTTCATCCATTGTTACATATCGACGCAAAAATTCGGGTTTATTACGTTTGATCATCTTCAAACACTTCTCTGATCATCAACTCGTCGTTGGTTTTGATCAAAAGTGAACTCGCGCAGCACCCACTTTGCAGACAGCTTCCTCATACACAAATATTCATGAATGATATGATGTACACGTTCAGTTGATATCTCTAGAGTGTCTGCTATTTCATTCAATATCAATTTACGGTCATTCAAAATTATTTTGCGGATTTTTTAAATATTTTCATCGGTAACACCCTCTTTTGGGCGTCCACTGTGTTCACTATCTTCGGTGCTCATTTCAACACGTCTAAACGTAGGATACCTATCCTTTATGGTTGATTTTCCTGAGGCAGTGTCCGGAAACTCGGCATCAAGCCAAGTTTTTTCTTCAACTGTATTTTTTCCCTTCAAAAAGCAATATTTTATCAACTCGCGAAATTCCTTTTTATAAATATTTTTCATAATAACAAAAGTTGCTTCACTCAAAATGTTATAATTCACAAAATAATGATCCTACAGTTGTCAAATTTATAAACGCATCTTTTGAGGGTTAAGGCTAACTAAACATATGAATTTTATTCTAGTAGCAGCATTTATGTATAAGGCCGGGGCTTTTCAATTAACCTGTTACAAAACAAGGGGATATATTTATCGATCAAAAATAAAATTAATTTGGACTTATGGGCTGCTAATATAGCGTTGCACTATGTTATGAAATTGTGTAGTAATCCAAGACTGTCATAAGTGTGTAAGTGTAATGTTAATAATCTAATTTTAATTTGAGACATACATACTGATGTACACTCATCTTGCTTGTGAATTAATTAATTAAAAAATACAATTGAAAATCAGTAATAAGTTACATAATTATATATAATTACATTATACTAAGCATGTCTAATAAATGATGTTATATTAAAAAATGCATTGCGTTTGAAATTATTTTAATGATTGAATGAATTTCTCGTATTGGCCCAAAATATTAATCTTTTTAAGCTTTTTCCTGTTCTGTGTGATATATTGTATTTAACCCTCTTGTGGTAACCTGAATAGAATCTGAATATAATTAATCATATAATGAATAATAACCTAGAACTTATGTCACAATTACATAAAACTAGCTGTTTTTCAAAGATAATTCCCTTAGAATCGCCCTTAGTATCTTCAATAATAACATTTTTGTTGTTAAATGTAGTTCATTGAGATCAAATGATATGGTTATCTTGAGTATGAGTATTACTTCAGTGTTATCCGAGTCAAAATGCCGCATTGGTGAAATTAGTGAGTATTTAATTCCCTTTCTTGGTAAGTTGTGAAGCACTCAAATTCTAATAATTAATTAATAATTATTAAGTTTATTAAGTCATAACTTGGTTGCTCATGTTGATTTTTTATAACTTTGGTGACTCTTTTGGTGAAACTAGAAAATCGGTAAATTTTCAGTGATCGTATCTCTTCAGCACAGTTCACTTTGTTTTGATTTCAATCTTTATTCTAAATAGCCAAGTTTTCTTTTTTTTGATGACTTTGAATCTATGCTTTAGATTTACTTTATTTTCTTTGGATATTTATTTTCTTTATCTTCACTTTGGATTTCTGGTGACTTTTCAGAGTGAGAAGTCTATTTTCTTGTCATCGTCAGATCTTGTAGATAATTGAGATCCAATGGTTCCTTTTCTCAGCTACCATTTCCTTAATTTCTTTGGTGTGGTTGATGGCTTTCATTTTTCTCTTGATTTTAGTGGTAGTATTAGTGGTATATATATATATATATATATATATATATATATATATATATATATATATATATATATATATATATGTATATATATATATATGTCATATTGTCAAATCTTGTTTAATAAGTCTGAATCCAGTAATATGATGATTTTATTATTATTATTTACATATGAATGTTTTCAGTTTCGTTACTTTAATCAGAATGATGGAATTCGTTATACACTGTTTAAAAACTAGTCTAATAATGTGAAACGCTTTAACTAAAAAATATTTTTAACGAAAAAATTGAACCGACTTCAAAAAATAAATAAGGAACTCACTAAAAATAAAAAAATAATAAAATTTAATTTTTAACACAAAAAAAATTTAACATAAAATATGTACGCAACAATCATTGTAATAATCTAGTTTAAGTGATTTGACGAACGTTCTTAATAAACAACAACAAAGAGTTGTTGTCCCCGCCGGGAATCGAACCCGCGACCTGCATTAGAGGTACTTGTGTACAATATTTCTACGACATCATACATGCTATAGTTTGTAGATAAAAAGTAAACTAAATGGCTTTTGCACTGAACGACTTCCGATTTTCCGTCACATCAGCTCAGCAATAACATTATACACAAATATTTGATTATTATAGATAAAAAATATGTGAAAACATTGTGCGTGCCTTTGAAAGTTGAGCGTTTCCCTCGATATCCCTCCTTCCCCCAACAGATCCCGATTTGGTCACAATGGGATCACCTCGGAAGTCCACTCTTTCGAATAGAAGAAAAATTTTGAAAATCTCCATAATCGATGGAGAAATCGGCGAACACACATTAAAAAAAATATATACAGCCGAACATAGAAGGTCCTCCTTTTTCGAGGTCGGTTAAAAATCTCTCAAAACTGAAGCATCTTCTGAACCTGCCCCTGTAACTCTAGCAATTTTCCACCGGATCATGGCCGGTTCAAGTGTCGATGTTTTCATGGACGTTTTCGCGGCGGTCTTCTTTGGAACAACTATGTTGGCTACTTCAATCAGTTTTTAATGGGTACTAGTTTAATAAGCACACACACTTATTAGGACTTTCCAAGTTCGCAAACCTGTCTCGTTCATCCCGATAGTAATTCGGCAGGCTTCACGTAATTGCCTCTTGTTAAGAAATTAACCGTAATACTGTTTCGTGGTTACTTTAGAAAGTCGACCTTCGCCGAAACCTTTTCGTGGTACCTTTTTTGTTTTACCATAATATTTAAGCTGTATTATTTCGCATGACTTAAATAAAATAACTAAATTAACTGAACATTTTTTGCATTAATAGTATGTTTGTGAAAGAGTATTTCATGTTAATTTATATTTTGTTGTAACTAAAAGATATTTCTATAATCAAATGATATTTTTAAAGCTACAATTAATAGATGGAAAGGAATCTGAAAAAAAGCATTCAACAGAGTAAGAAGAGAAAAATAAGGGGATACGTTCGAAAAAAAAAGGAGTAACTGTCAAGTCCTTTAGAAGCTAAGCGATATTAACACAACTCGGATTTCTAAGCCCAATTTTTGGTTGAAAATATTGGAGGAAATAATAGGGAAATGTCAGATCGGAAAGAAAACACTATATAACTATTAACAACTGATTGTTCAGACCATCTACAGGAAACTATAAGCAGATGGGACATGATATAAAAGTAATATTGAATGATGTTGAACGATAACAGAACAGCAGGGCAGCCGTTATTAGGCACGAGGACCTGGCGATTCTATTGATTCGCGAACTTAAGTTAACACACGACCGGATACTGTCGTATGGGGGCAAAAGTTATGACTGCAGCGACGTATTAGGTCGTTTCAGCCTGGAAAAGGGGGAGGTTAGCGGTGACGAGGTGTTAAGCTCCCAGCATGTCGACCAACTCGCAAACAAGCGCGTTTTCAGAAGAACTTGAGCTGAGTTGTTGTTTGTGGAATGATTGAAGATGAAGTGCTTGATTTCTGGAGTGTCAGTTTCCCTATGAATTAGATTATTTCTGTCAAACCATGGAGTGTTTAAGATTCTATTGAGGAGCTCATTTTGGAAAACTTGAAGCCGTTTCACCTGGTTGTTTGTAACAAACTTGAAATACACATTAGATTCGTAGTAGATGAAGATGGAAGGTCTGCTAGAAGGGCAGATTAGAGAAGATAGCAGGTTTGTTATCCCCAAACCATTCTGGATTTGGGAATGCCAACCGAACCGTCGGTAAAAGTGGAGACCTGAGATAGATGACGTTATCCAGTCACGGAATTGTTGCAGTGTCGATCGTAAGTTGGGAGATGCGCAGTGCATAACCCTTCTTATGGAAAATGAGGGCCTGACCTGATGACACTTGACCGCACGAATTGCTTCTGTAAACGTTCTTAAATTGCAAGCTCGAACCTAGATGCCGTGACAAAAGCAGTGTCATCAGCGTAAAACGCAACGTGTGCTCTTTTCTCGGCAGATCTGAAATAAAGAGGTTAAACAAGGCTGTGGCCAGCGGGGAACCTTCAGGTACGTACGCCAGCGTCGATTTGTTCTCGAATGGAAAGTGTTTAGGTTAGATCTTCTGGGAGACCTAACCACTATGTATTCATTCTACGGTATGAACAGTACATTTATCAGTAAAATTAGCTGCAAGACGCGGTAGTATCACAAAAATAATCCTAGTAGCTAACAGAAAATATTCTATAACAGTGCAGAGAGTAACAAAGATGAACAAGATGAGAAAAACAAAATAAGTGAAAACATTAACCTCAAAATGGAACCATTAGAGAGTCTGACTAGCAAGGGCCGAACGGAGAATAACGGAGATATCCGGAAGAAAGTACTAGAGAACAGAGGAAAAACACCAGCTAAAACAAGAATAATGAGCAGAATATATTGTAACAAAAACCCTGAAAAAATTATGATATTCTAGATAAATGTAATTCCTCATGCAATTTGTTCAGACATTAAACTGTAACGCGTAAATTAATTAAGGAAAGCAAAACAATGGATATTTTAAACATTTTAAATATTTGGTTATAGTATCCAATTATGATATGAAAATGATTGTTGTTCTAGATCTCGATAAACTGTTTGGTCTGAACAGGACCAAATTGAAATGTGCTTCTTCCACATACACCACATAGTCTAGACATTTTGGGGTATTATTTTCTCCAGAGATGGTATCGATTGCAAATAACTTACAGGGGAATTTCAGATTACAATCACAGCACTGGACGTTTACATACAATAATGTACCAATACAATTTGTTGCACGATAATGGTTCATTCACTTTGGATTTTGATAATTTTTATTTGATAAAAAATTGGAACAAAAGAAACTATTAATACTCTTGATATTGATGAGCGCAAAAAAATATGCTAAGGTGAATTAATATATGTGAAAACAAATTTATATAATAACAAAGTTTTAAGATATTAATTGAGACTGATTTGACTATCATCATTTACGACATAAATCCTTTAGATGAAATTAAACCGATTTCTAAAGAAACTAGGAAAAACCTTCTGGTTCAGTTACAACAACAATCTTCAAAATGAACGATATTTCCATGTTAGCTTTGAATTAAGAGGTTCGGAGGACGTTCTGTCTATTACATGTACGTTGTTAGATCTAGTAAAATTGCTCTTACTTACTCTTCTTCCTGCTTCGTTATTGTGCAGGTTCATGAGGGCTCGACCTTGCTCTCTGGAGCCTCTCTTAAATTTTCTCTCTTTTTCTCGAACATCGACAAAATTCTGTGTGAATCTGAAAACAAAAACTTTATCTTAACCTCATAGTTACTACCACAATATTTTGCGAGCTTAATCTAGCAGTCAAATATATTACAAGCATTCAATTCAATATAAAGCGTATTTCTCTATTTGGTATTATATTTTAATGATTTAATTCGTTTTCTTATCGAATTTGAGTTATGTATTGCAAGGTAAATATCTAGAATCAAGTGTCAAGGGCCCAGTCAAGTACAATTTCTGACAGCAGTAACAACTATAACAATGGAATCACGCATACTTTAGATTCTGGCATATAATAATAACGCTTGGAATGAACTTTTGTTTGTTGAACGTTTTCTCGCGATTCCAATTTCTCGTGATCCTGATTTGGTGCCAATGAGACTACCTCGGAAAAAAAAATTATGTAAAATAAATAAAAAAATAATTCTGAAAACCGGTCTATAATCGGTGAACATACATTAAAAAAATATATATACAGCCGAACATAGAACCTCCACCTTTTTTGAAGTCAGTTAAAAAGGGATGAACTGGAGTTTTGAGAGGTATTATATATGCACCCAGATACTACAGAAATGATTACTTATACAGAGACCTTCATATACCAACTGACACTCAGGAAAGTAAGGGAATTGCAAGAAGACATACTCGAACTAATACAACTTTTGGATAACATAAGGACACAGACTCAAAAGAATTAAACCATTTGATCTTGTGTAGTGTAGTGTAATGAGGTGCACTTAATAGAAAAACACCCAAAAGCCCTAATCCTCAAAAGATGCGTGTATAAATTTGACATCTGCCAGATCATTAGTTTGTGAATTATAGCATTTTAAGTTAAACAACTTTTGTTATTGTGAACAAAAATGTATAAAAAGAAATTTCGCGTGTTGATAAAATATTGGTTTTTGAAAGGAAAATATATAGTTGAAGCAAAAACTTGGCTTGATGCCGAGTTTCTGGACACTGCCCCAGGAAAATCAACCATCAAGGATCGGTATGCTAAGTTTAGACGTGGTGAAATGAGCACCGAAGACGGCGAACGCAGTGGATGCCCTAAAGAGGTTGTTACCGATGAAAACATTAAAAAAATTCACAAAATGATTTTGAATGACAGTAAATTGATATTGAATGAAATAGCAGACACTCTAAAGATATCAACCGAACGTGTACATCATATCATTCACGAATATTTGGATGCGCATGGAATAATTTGCACTGACTACCTTGAAAAAGGAAAGGCCATCAACAGCGACTATTACATAGCGTTATTGAACCGCTTGAAGGACGAAATCTCCGAAAAACGGCCGCATATGAAGAAAAAGAAAGTGTTTCTCTACCAAGCCAATGCACCGTGTCACAAGTCAGTGAAAACGATGGCAAAAGTCCATGAATTGGGCTTCGAATTGCTTCCTCATCTACCGTATTCTCCAGATCTGGCACCCAGCGACTATTTCTAGTTCTCATATCACAAAAGAATGCTCGCTGGGACGAAATTTTCTTCGAATGAAGAGGTGATCGCCGAAACTGAGGGCTATTTTGAAGCAAAGGACAAATCGTACTACAAAAATGGTATCGAAAAGTTTCGCTATAATCGCGAATCGCCCTTGAAGGGAATTATGTTGAATAAAAAAAAACTAATTCTGCCAAAAAAAGTGTTTTATTATGGTAGGCCGGTGACTTTTCAATTGACCTGTTAGAATACATTTTGTTTACATTTAGATTATTAGACGATTAAAGACTGTTATCCACGGAATTTCTTTGATAAACTAAATAGAACTTAAATCTAGAATACCGCCACTAAAACAAACCACCCTATATTTTAAAGTTTCGCTATAGTTGGAAATATAAAATTGTAATATTGCTCTATAACTACAGATCTATTAGTAATAATTCTAGATCTGATTGGGACGACTTCCACTTGATGTAACAAATTATAACTTAATTATATCACAAGAGTAAACATTTATCATTTCCCACGATCGGCCATTTCCTCTCAGAGCAACAGCCACCACCCCACGGCCGCAAAGCCGGCCAATTTGTCTCGCTGTCACAATGACGGATCGCGCTAGGGGTGGGCGCGTCGGTTTTATTGCCGAGGGGTGCTTCGATGTCGGTAAATCCCCCAAAAGATCCGTAGCGAATCCGCGTCGGATTTTTCATAATGGAAGGCACCGGCAACAGAAGCGACTTTGCCACTTCAATTAATCAGTCATAAAATATAAATCTTGTACGGATCATCGAGCCGGAGCGCTGGAATTGATGGAATTAAGGGTCATAATTTCCGGGGTTGCGGGGATATTGTTTTCGTCATATATTACTGTGTTTTTTTTACTAGGAAAAACAACAAAATGTATGAAGTGTTACTTTTTCTTGTTTTTTTGGTTGGGCCAAGTTTATAGTTTAAAAAATAATATTTTATGCTTTTTTAAAATTATTAATTAGGTTCCCATATATTTATGGAGTTTATGAATTCATTTCTAGTGTTGTTTTTGTAAATTTAAAGTTTAAATTGTGAAGAATTATGCAAATAATATTTTTTAAAAATAATTGTTTTTTATCAATAATGTTAATAAATCCATATAATTTTGGAAGAAATAAATGTATTTGTAATTTTGCTAATTATATACTATTTTTAGATAGCATTTTATGTATTTGCTAAAGCGTTGAATTAATTTAAGGGTTGTTATTGTATAATCAAAATTTTAATTGTAAAAAATATTTACATTATGTTAGACTTGATCCTTTATGCACATTAAGTGTTTCTATGAATATGAATCTGTGAAGTTGTTTAAGATGTCGTGGGAAAGCACGAAAGGTTTGGACAAATATTGGATAAGGCGCAGGAAATCAGAAAAATCAACTAACCAAATCAGTTGAACTTTTATAGGGTTACTTTTAACTTTAGCTTAAGCAGTTTAATTGAATTTTAATTTGGGAAATACATATACGTCAGTATATGTGTTATCCCGCACTTGTCTTGGCTGTGTATTGATGCAAGTAGAACAAATTTGCAAATTAAGAGTGTACTAAGAATATCTTATCAAAAATACTATTTTAATCCATGTTTCACTCATTTATAAAGATTAGGAATTGCTTTTTCTGCAGCCTATTATTTATTATTTACTTTGAACACTAAATTCTTCTAATGGTTTTTCAAGAAATACTTTTTTTGGATATTATTTATCATTAATGATAATTGATTATTCCTATAATTGTAATGATGAAATAATTTTGAGGGTTGCTTTTGTAAATCCAAGGTTTGAATTACGAAATTTAAGGAAAAAAATATTATTTTTATGCATAAATCATATAGTTTTAAGAATATTAAATGTTTAATAGAGTTTTAGAAGGAATAATTATATTATTAATAATATTCATCGTTATTTTCTGTTTTTAAGACACATTTATACGGAATATAAATTAATTTTTAGGGATTTTTAAAAATCTAATATTTTAATGCATAACAATGTGTGTATTATTAATTTTAAACATCACTCCTTGCCATTATGAGTTCCTTTTTTTGTACACAACTTTATAATTCTTTGAATTTAATCTCAGTATGTATTATTTAACGAAATTGTGTTTTGCTGTTGTCTGGTAGTCCGGCATCTTTCATACTATTTATTCTTCAACAAAATAACACCTACGTAAAAGCCAAGCCTAATGACAGAGTTATAAATATAGTCCCAAGATTATTTCGCATAAGTTACGCTAAAGATCTATTTTAAAATTCTCAAAGTTGATTTACTAGGTTATTCAATAAGTTTGCAAAGCACCATCAACTCGATAACGTAGAACTAATTCAGCTTCATTTTAACACTACATATTTTATAAAAGCATCCAAAGTTTTATTTTAATTTGTCGATAAAATTTTTGTAACTTTTAATATTTAAAGTTAATAAAGTACTTTTGCATGCAATCACACTAAATGGTATACTATTATAATAAAAATATACTGTTATTTTATGTATAAAAAATGTCAAAACTGTCGAGTTTAACAGGTTGTTTACATTAATATTTCGCATTATTACCAATAGATAGCGATGATCATAATCACAATTCATACAAGCTTCTAATATAAGCGTTTTTTTACTTCCGTTAGATTTAATTTAAGCGAATTTGTCGGACAACCTAGCATAATTTTAGTAAATACAAAAATACAATATGAATTAATATTTTTTAAATATTTTAAACTCTCCTTTTTACCAACGAGGGTTTATCTGGACTGGACCTACAATTTAACGTGGGCTCCGAACCACGGTCCTTTAAGCCTATCGACTTTCGAGTGACCAAATTAGAAATCATCCCAGAAGATACTCGGTCTTAGCCAGCCTGATTACTGGCGTGACTGGGATCATTTTACTTGTCAGATTTTGCACTCTTGTCTAGGATAATCACAAACATAAATTTACGGCCATGCCCAAGCAGGATTAGAACCCGCGACTATCGCAACAGTAAGAGGACGTCCTATCGCCTTTACCACTGTGCCAACCAAGCCGGCATGAATTATATTTAAAGGTACTGTTAATTAATAAGATACGTATAATTAACATATGGAGATATTATCAAATAAATTAGCAGAACAAACAAAAAAATCCTTAATTTTAAAAACGGATTGGATCCATTAAATTTCACGGTGAACGTTCCTGCATTTCAGGTGGTTGGTTTCCATCTTAGGCCGTATGCGAAGCGAAATGATATAATATATACAGTTATATGTCGGAAACACCAAAGAATATATTTCGTTAACAATGGTATTATAAATCTCGGAGTTCTAAATAAGCTACCTGGTTACAAAATACGCAACTAACATTAGCCTTAATATGTTCGACTTTATTTATTGTATCATTGTTATATTTAGCTCGAAGATAAGAGCTTTGATTATTCGCTAGAAAAATATTTATACAGCGTTTCTTCTTTATATTGTTTAATTTTTTTAATGGGTATCTTATTGACTGTAATAATATTGTACAATTCACAAAGTAAATCTCATTATTTCTACATTGTCTTTATCTCATATTTATTTTTAATTTCTGGAAATAACGTGTTATAATTATTTATAAGTTTGGTCTAAACGGTTGATCCGATTGTGATGAAACAATATAGTGTGTTGTGATGAATACGCCTGTTAAAATTTGTATAAATGCTTCTTTTTAACCGACTTCGAGAAAGGATGAGGTTCTATGTTCAGCTGTATATATATTATATATTTTTAATGTAGGTTCGCCGATTTCTCCGTCAATTGTGGGCCGATTTTCAAAATTATGAGTGCATTTCTGACCAAATCAGGATCTGTTGGGGGAAGGGGCGAAATCGAGAGAAAACCTAAAATTTCAAATGCACGTACAATGTTTTCACATATTTTTTATCCAAAATAATCAGATATTGGTTTATAATGTTATTGTTGAACTAATGTTCGAATGACGAAAAATCGGAAGCAGTTCAGTGTAAAAATAACTAACTTTACTTTTTAAGTACTAACGATATCATCTGAGATGTCGTAGAAACTTTGTAGGCAACTGTTTCTATGGTGTAATGGTTAGGACGTTGAGTTGATACGCGGAGGTCGTGGATTCGATTCACAGCAGGGTAGCAACTTTTTTTGTTCTAGTTTGATTGGAACTTTGTAACTACTGTAACTTTGTAAATACAAAAATAATGATAGTTTGACATATACATATACACAAAATTAAATTACGAACAAAATAAATCTAGTTTGTTGCTCGGCACTGACTTCAAACTTTTCAGTTGGTAGTAGTTAAAATAATATTGTAAATAGATAAATAGATTTAGATGGGTTTTAAGCTAAATTGTGTGTATATAGTAGAATACAAAATACATGTAGCAGATAGGTTAAATAAGTTTTTTGCTTATTTTTATTTAGTTATTATAACGATTACTATGTACATATTTTATTTTAAAACGTTTTTTTTTTTGTGTTAAAAATCTAAGTTTGCTTATTTTATACTTTTTAGTGACTTCCTTATTTATTTTTTGAAGTCGGTTCAATCTTTTCGTTATGAAAATAGTAACAATTAAACTTTATTTGACATTTGTCATATATGGTGGTTCCTAAATTGTTGGCCTCTAAAATATTTTTAGGGTTATTTTTTCACTATAACAATAGAAACAATTTTAAAAAAATGCGACAGAAATTGAATGTCTAGCTGTACCCGGAAATGCTTAAAATATAACGCTTAATTAGAATTTTCTATCCTTGTATCCACCGGATTCAATCTCTTATCAGTAACACTTTGGATTAAGTTCTTGAGAAATATATTAAATCAATATTAAATATTAATATCATTTGCATTAGGTAAATTATATCTATATCTTAAACGATTTACAAGGAAATCTATAAATTATAGAAACGACAAAAATCTAATTATATTACTTGAAGGATAACCTATTCCCCAGAAGTAGAGTTAGCGAAATGCTTTGGCATCCATCTCGATGGTACATTAAATTGGAAACGTCACATTAGAGAAAAAGCGGAGCAGATTCAGAATCAAAGAACTGTACTGGTTAGTTGGAATATACTCCCAAGTTGACTTGAGATCAAAGAGATCAGTCAATAATGAGCTTATTTTAACTATTAATCCAACGCTGTCAAAACAAAATTCTCCGATAAATTATCAATCCTTACGAAACTTTATAGGTTCCTTCTATAAAAATATGATGGATAAACTTGCTTATTATAAGATTAACACGGTTTTGATAAAAACGCTAAAATATCTATTACAAAATCCATGGTTAGCTATGGAGATATTAAAAATTAATATAATTTTAAATAAAACGAAAACGTTTTTTTTAATACCAAGTCATTTGTACCAACGTTTTTCCAGTTATAGCAGCAGACCTTAAAATGGGTTTCCGAAATTGCTTTTTGAAAATTTTCTCTAATCTCTTAAAAACGTATTTAAACCACTAACTTTTGTGCTCTCTACAGGTAAAGAAAATAAAATTACCGACTACCTAAATTCCCCATTTCCATCAAATGAATCTACCGCCGGCTTTGTTGTCGCATTGGTAAAGGCGACAAGATGGTCAACTTACTGTTGCGATAGTCACTGGTTCAAATCATGCTGGGGCACGGCCGTAAATTTATGTTTGTGATTGTTTAATGTTTGTGATTTTCTTAGGAAAGAGTGCAAAATTCGACAAAGAAAATGATCCCAGTCATGCCAGTAACCAGGCTGGGTAAGACAGAATATTTTTTGGGATGATCTCCAAAGTTGATCACTCGCAGAAGACATCCAAAAAAAAAACGAATCTACCCCATGAACAATTTCCTGTTAAGGAAGTTAAGTAAATAATAATTAAAGAAAATAACCATAAAAAATATCGCATATGATCTAACAATAGGAAACATTTTACAAGAATTATTGGAAAAGGAGATACAGTTAATAACATTTAAAATAAGTGAAATAACTTCCCCGTATTTGGAAAGTGGCGGAAATTATTATGATCTTCATACCCGGAAAAATTACCTGAATTCTCCTTAATACATTTGCCATATTTGCAAAACAGTATTATTTTTCTCCTCATACATCTTAACCAAACGTTCATGTATATTCTGAAAAATAACACACATGCTCATAAAGCTTTCACATTCTATAATATAATTTCCTACAATTAAACAATATTAATTATATACTGATCTTTAGTTGTTTCCTCTTTCATCACCCTGTATTTGTAATTGTCAGAATTAAATCATAAACCCACATTCATAAAGTTTTATTCAATCACTGTCACTTTCAGAAACACTAATCAAGTGAATAACTAAGTTGTCTTTTTTCTCTATTATATTATATGTTTATTTACAATTTATCTAACACTTGTTCACAATTCCATCATCTGTCAATTTCTTCTTCAATGTGTCTGATCGAGATCAGCCAAACCGAAGGTGCTATTTTCCACAATGCCTCTTTCCATAAATCCAGACAATTCTGGTTGAATATTATCCTCGATCTGAATGACCGTTGTGATAATTCTTTTTTTATAGATACTTTCCAGGCTAACAATTTTTTTCTGAAATATTTGCTGTTCTTATACATTATATATATTTTTAAATATTCGTATACTTGTAATTTGTTATGATTCGTCACCTGTTTCGCATAAAGACGGTTTCATTTTGGCGAATCTAAGGTTATATTGTTTTTATTATTTGAGACATTTTAATGACCGTGCCCGTGCTAATATTTAGAGCAGCTGCAACGCGCAAAAATTTTTTTTAATAAAAACCGAGGGTGATTTGAAATGTCGTGTGTGTTTTGCCGGTTTGTAACCCGTAATTATAATATTTTGAAGAATTTTGCAGACGTTCGACAAACGGATCTCTTTTTAAATAGAATAAAATGAGAAGGAACTTTCGACAGGCACATATTGATGACGTGCGTCATTATAGTTTTGAATAGACTATATATATTTATTGATATGTGAACAGTTTAGTTGTAGGTGAATATGCAATGAGTACTCTTGTTACCTTTTATTCTCTATTTCTTAGTCCATTTATATATATATATATATATATATATATATATATATATATATATATATATATATATATATTATTACTGAGCTGCAGTTTTCTAGTTTCTAGTCCCCTAAGACTTGCAGACTATATGATAATACAATACAATCAAAGATAAAGAAATGCAAGAGTTGGTTAAATGATTCAAATAAGGAAATATGCAAGGTTGTTGAAATTTAATAACGTAACCGAATTAATTTCAAACCCTTAATTAAATTAATAAGGTCGATAAAATATATTGCTTTCATGTTAAAATTGAGATAAGGAACAGTGTCCGCTTAAAAAGAAAGTTAATAAAAAACATTAAAAATACCTAATTATAATTTAAAAAATATCACATAAATTCGATACAAAATACAGGTGTTGTATCCATAAATCTTCATTTTCTTCGTACAGTACGGACATTAATGAACGATGGTGCTTTTTATCGAATATATAATTGCTAATAAATAAAATTAATTAAGATACAAATCAAAAAAAAATCCACATAAGTTATTAAGAGTCTTTAAAACCATTCTATTACGAAATATTATCAGGATTAATACGATGACCAGTTTTTGTTAATTAAAAGAAAAAGTACTTAATATATTTGATATAAATCGGATCATTCTTGTAATAATGGCTTGTTATTTTCTTATGAAAGGAATAATATTTATAAGGCTAGAAAAAAAAAGGTTTCGGTATTGTTCTTCCTGTCCAAGTTGTCTTAGTTTTACAAGTATGTGCTTCTACAAGTTAGGTGTCTGTATGGATGCATGCCAAGGTGTTTAGCATCGTCTGCCAGAGGAGGTGACAATTATTGATACTCAGTGGTAGGCATGTTTTTCTATGTAGAGTAAATGTTACATGGGTAGATTTGTTTCTTTAATTCGTCATAATTGTTATAATGTAATTCGTCGGTATGTAGGGGATACAATATAGGACCCAGTATACTGCCTGTGGAACTTCTGAATATACTGGATGTAGTTCAGTGTGTTCATAGTCTTGTTTTATGGTAAAACTAGCGATCCGCCCCGGCTTCGCACGGGTGCAATGCTGATACTAAATTAAATACACTACAGAAAAAATATGAACGTTGTATATAAAAACATAGCGGCCCGCTCCGACTTTGCACGGGCATAAAATATATATGCCTATGTCACTCAATGAAAACATGATTAAAATCCATCCAGTATTTTTGGTTCATTCATTACTGCCCTTGGCCTGCACGCATTAAATTTGGAGTAAAACAATTCCTCTTCCCCTATACTTACTATGAATATTTCCTGCTATCTTTGGAATATCTAAATTCATACAATTTTTATTACATTACACATTTTTAAACGCAAATTTTAAATTTATAATATCTCCGAAAATATTTGTTTAATTTACATGCTGTAAGGAACCATATTGATCTATATTAATTGCACACTGTATTTAAGGTACTTAATTCGATAAGGATTAATGCCGTATTGCTTAAAATAGCTTCGTAAATAAGCCATTTTCTCACGTAAAAAGTAAACAATAAAAATGGTTAATGTGGGTTATCCCTAAAAGATAAACATATACCATCGCGGACATTTTTGTAGACCTTTTTATGGTGTACAATACTGTAGTACATTAATTTGATCTAACTCGTAGGGTTAGGCAGCGTTTTTGTTAATTGCTAAATAAGCCTAAAAAAATAGGTTAATTTACGACATCACGTTAGAAACCTCTAAAATTAGCAATGTTGCCTTAGTATATTATGCATGTATTATACATATGAACCTTCCTCTTGAATAGAGTGATTCATTGAAATTCATCATTCTATTGAAAAAAACCGCATCAAAATCCGTTGCGTAGTTTTAAAGATTTAAGCGCACATAGGGATATAGGGACAGAAAAGGCGACTTTGTTTTATACTATGTAGTGATGATGTCTATTTGTGAAATAAGAGTTTAATGAGGATGGGGGAGAAGCTTCCTAATGTAACCTGTAAACCCGTATGGTACTGGCGAACAATATATTTTGGCATTTATGTCTAGATTTATTTTGTTTACCAATCTATGCATTTGATCTCTATAGATAACGGAACTATTTCCGTACTTACCACAAAACCCAAGCTGTAATAATATTTCTTGTTCCTATTGTATTATTACGCCTCTTTATATATAATTGTTCAAGAACTTTGGATATTATCGGTAATAAACTCAACATTTTTTCCTTTTTTCTACTTTGCTAGGAAACTAATTAATTCGTAATATTGCGTTAAATATCTTACACTTCTAATAGTTCTTGGAAAAGTTTCTCGGTTATTAGATTATACCTGGTAGCTTTTTTAAAATTATTTTTCTTATTATTAATTATTTAACTTCTCTTATAATAATTTTCTCATGGGCTAGATACGTTTGAAATGAAAATTTAGGATATTTGTAAATTTATTTTCTTCACCTTTAATGTATTTTTCATACTATTCTTTCTAGCCCATCTGTTATCATTGTTTTTAATCTTTTAGCCTCAGTATTCTAGAATTCCTTGATTTTGGATCAACTCTTTCAGTTCTTTTAATGTTTCATTAAATTTTCTTTTGCTTTCTTGAGTTCTTCATTGTTGTCAAATTTTCTTTTGATTAAATTGTATATTATATATAGTTTTTTTTGTAGATGTCTTACTGTTGCGTACCATGCTGCCTCCTTGTTATTTTTATGCTTATTGCTGTTGTTTCTATATGAATTTCCATTTTTAAAGGTACATTTAGAGACATAATTTTAGTTGAATGATTATTTTTGAAAAATCTGTTATTATTATTGGTAAATGATCAGATGATAGTTAAAAATGTGATGACACTTTTGCCGGACACTTTCTTGTATCAAAAATGTTTTAACACAAAAGTTTAGAGTATCGGGTTGTTTGTTTCTATTTCATCGCCAATATGTTGGTTCATTAGTAGAGGTATGTTGTAAATTATCTGTCTTTATCGCTTTATTAATATTTAGCATTGTATCCTACTCAGGAAATACATCTGTGGCCTAACTTATTAAAAAAGGTTTGGAAATGTAATGAATGTGTTTGGAATGCCTTGTTATGTTTGGATGGAAAATGAACTTCAATAGTTCCAGTAGTTGCTTGTAAGTTGCTTGCTGTTCTTTATTAAATGTTTCTCTTTCGTAGTGCTTTATACCTAGTTTTCAAGGATGATTATGGCTGTGCCTACATGGACTTTATCATCTGGGTGTTTTGTATAACAAAGTTTATATGTGGGAATTCGCAGATAGTATTTATCTGCGAAGTGTGGTTCGGAAACCATCGCTACGTCAATGTTTCAATCTGTTATACATATATTTAGCTCCCTGGCGTATTGTTGTAAGCCAGTTGCATTCCAAAGGGCGATTTTCAGTCATTAGGCAAGTCTGTTGGCAATAGTGGTGAGTTGATTAAACATTGGATTCATTTGATCCATTACTTATATTAATTTACTCATCATCTCTTCCAGTTTAGTATTGTTATTGGCAGCTTCAATAAGTAGTGGTGTTGTTTTTATATTTTGTGTTTGACATTTATGGATTACGATATGTATGGTTGAGTTGGTCTACAAGGAAGATTGGTTGGTGTGGGGCAAGTATAACTACCAAGCAATTTTAGATTGAGCCTGGCCGCATTATTCCTTTTCGGATGTAAACTAGCAAAATATGACAAAAATTATATTCCGGAATCTTTCTTTGAATTTATTCAAAAGCGCAATAACTTTGGACTGCCTAAATGAATGACTTTGCCGTTATATCCTGAATATTTTATGAGCAGCTACCTTTGAAAGGCGTTCTAGTTTAGTTTCATCGAATAAGTAACGCTAGGAATATGCAACTTATAGCCATCTATTAGAAAAAAAAACAAAATTACTTGTATTTATCAATAAAAGTGTCTTTATTTTATATTCTACCGGAAATACAACTACATTCTCAATATAATCACCGCCGTAATAAACATGAAATCATGTTTAGATAATAAATATGAAATATCTTTGTCCTATATATTATGTCCAAAAATATTTCATGTTAATGTCGAAATTTATCCACTTATGTTAATAAATACAAGTAATTTTTTCTAATAGATGGTTAAATGTTGCATATTCCTAGCGTTATTTATCCATCAGTGTATAACTTGAAACGGTTTCTTAATTCTCAGCGTATATTTGACTGGCCAATCTGACGTGTACATCCAAATAATATTCTATCACCGTTATTTTACGCCCGAAATAATTTCGTGCCTATTAGCCCGGTAGAAATCAACACACACCACACGCTAAACGGCAATAATTAAAAAGCTTAAAATTAAGACCGCTACTTAATTATACATACACTCAATAAATTTATCTTAATCCCCTTTGAATAAACATTACTTTATCTAAAGCCGAAAAAAAAGAAATCTGTTTAATTATTTTCGTTAATAACCGGCTACCGTTCATATCAACCAATTAAATGTGTATATTAAGCCAGGATGGGCCATTGTTGTGTTGCGGTGGTAATTGAGAGCATCTCGGCGGAAAACCGGGAAAGATTAAATCAAAATAAAATATTTTTTCAAAAAAAAAATTGAACTGACTTCAAAAAATTAATAAGGAACTTAAAATGTGAAAAATAATCAAACTTAAGATTTTTAACACAAAAAATAAACGTTTTAAAATAAATTAAGTACGTAATAATCACTATAATAACTAAATAAAAGTCAGTAGTAAGATGTACCTAGTCTAGGTGGTTCATATGTTCCAACCAAACTAGAAAAAGAATGTTGCTGCTCTATTGGGAATCGAACCCGCGACCTTCGCGTATGGGCTTAACGTTCTAACTACCATACAAACAGTTGCCTATCCTGTTTCTACGTCTTCTCATATGATATAGTTAGTGCTTAAAAACCAAACTGAAAAGCTTTTACACTGAACTACTTCCGATTTCTAGTCACATCAGTTCACCAATAACGTTATACACAAATATCTGATAATTTTAGATAAAAAACATGTGAAAACATTGTACGCGCCTTTAAAATTTGAGGTTCTCCGTCGATTTACCCCCTTTCCCCCCATCTGATCCTAATTTGGTTCCAATGGGACCACCTTGGAAAGGCACTCTTTCGAATAAAAAAAAAATTGAAAATCGGTCCACAATTGATTGAATTGAGAAATCGGAGAATATACATTAAAAAAATGTATACAGCCAAACATACAACCTCCTCCTTTTTGAACTGGGTTAATAATGATCGAGCTTGAACATTTGAAGATTTATTAGTGACAGAGGTTTGAAAAAAAGGTAAATCAAATATATGTTTTTTACTTGATCCATATTAATCGAAGAAAAAGTCTAGTTCTCAAACTAATGTATGTATCCTTATCTTCAAACTTATGTAAAACATTCTTCCACAAGTCTCGAAACTGTTGACTCTAGAATTTCTTAGTATATGTCTATTTTGGCGCTGACCATTATGTCTTTTATCAAAAAGTCATAGAACTCACTCTTCATTGGACGAGCATGTTCAAACGACAATTTACAGAACATAGAATAGTTAGGAGAACCATGCCTATTTTGCCCCAAATGTAGCATCTGAAATACTTATTGTGGTCAGACTATAGAAGCGTTTTGGAGACATGCAGAAAAATTAATTGAAACTCTATACTTAGAATACTTAATTAGTTTAAGATACTCAGTGCTAGTGGGTTGTCGATGCCCCATATTACGTGTCCAACAAACTGATTCAGCGTGATATCCGCATTAACGACTGCGAAGTACTCTGAAAAACTATTATTGCATCTTAATGCATTCGCCAAACAGTTAAATGTACGCGATGCTAGTGAAGTGCGTAGGCTCAAACGCAAACTGCCATATGAAACGATTAGTAGACATAGAGTGAGATTTAATAATCTCTAGAATAAGCTAGAATAGTTTTTAGAATAAGTTAGAATAGCCTTTAAAATAAGATAGAATAGTATTTAGAATAAGATTTAGATTATAATTAATTTAGATATAAGTTGTACAGTAGATTATTTCATGAAGTGAGCTACTACATGTCAGGATAGTTATGTTATATAACTGACATGATATAATAATACTTATTGCCCACGGGCAGATTGCTGACGTTCTAGGAGATTAATAAAAAAAGTCTTGGTGGGTATTATTGATCTAATAGCTCAGGAGATAGAACAGCTACTGTTGATCAGACTTAAAATTGTGTTTTTGTGTGTGAAACCAATTTAGAATTGGCCTGGATGCCCTTGAAGTGAATGCGTGGAGAGACTAGTTGAATTCAACACAGAGTACTGAATATACTGCATTGATAGTACGGTTTAGTGGTTTTTACAAAATGCTCAATATTGTAGCCATAAAAATACTGGCTGTGGCTTTTTTAATAGTAATTGCTATGATCTCTGGTTTTGACAGTTCTAGCAATATAAAAATGGTCGCTATTATAGCATTTGCAGCTACATTTCTATAGCAAAAAAGCAATGAAATGACACTTCAAATCAACTTTCGATAATTTATTGTTGAATAAAAAATATATTTAACTAGCAATACTTAGAAAGCACAATTTTTTTTAGTAGATTATATAATCTTTTTAAATAATATAAACTTATGGTTAGCTTTATGTTTATATTGTTCTTTTATTATGTAGCAGAATTATGAGATATTTCAATAATACAATAACATACCGTAGACAAAATAAAATATAAGTTATTATTGTAAAAACGTATGGAAATTGTTTAAAAAACACAATAAAAGTAATATTTTTAAATTGTTATAACTAAGTGTGCAACGCAATTTTTCTTTTTATTTGAGGTATATCATTAATATTCCATATCATATACATATCATATAAGGATCCTTAAATTTGATTTTTTTAAGCAGTTATACAATTATTTAATACAATTAATGAGTATATTATTAATAAATATACAATTAGTGGTCACAAACATATTAAAAATAATTACAAAATGATATTAAACCATAACAAATATAACATCATTTTGCTCAAATAGAAGAAGAAATAAATAGTATACAATAATACAATACATACAATCTATAAACTATAAAATATCTATAAAATATACTCTAAAAATTACAAAAATATTAGAGAATAATGAGAAATAGAATACAAATACTGGAACAAGGGAAAATGTTATGAGAATGCATATCTACAGGATTATAAAATTTTCACATTTCATATGATTAATATCTTGAATGTTACTTTTTATATATCTGCATATTTAAATTGTTCCTGTTTAACTGTAAAATAATTGCTACATATATAAAATATTCGGAACCTAACCTAACTATAAGTTATATAAACCTTATAACTAAGTGCTAAGACCAACACACTTTAAATTATTAAATTTATTAAAGAAATTCAAGAAATCAAGACACCTGAGGAGAGACAAGACTTTAACATTAAACTAAGACACACAGAAGAAAATATTATTTGACTTCTTATTAACGAGGAGTTTTTAGTAGAAAAACCACAGGAAAGTGTTTCAACAGCTCCAGGTGTTGCTCATAAAAATTTGTCGTAATCCTAATTAAAAACACGTGGCATTCAATACGATGCTATAAACTCTTACGGAGAAAATACGGATCGTCTGCTAGGAGTTGAAGTATTTGACTGAATCGGTCAAGCTTCAAGTCAGTCAAGTCAAGTAGAAAGCTTTTGATGCTAAAATGATGGGTGTTGAAGAGATAAAATATTTCCCTATAATATTTATTAAAATATATTATAGTATTTACACTTAGTAACACTTTGTCGATTATTGCAAGTTAATGTAAATTAACTAGATTTGATTAAATGCTACTTAAAAAATATTAATGAGTGTTAGTTCTTGAGATAGTTTGCATATATTTTAATATGTTTTAATATATAGAGATTTATTATTTTAATTAATGTAATATATCAAATATATTTTTGATCTAATATTGAAAATACTGTGAAAACAAGTTTTAGTAAAATATCATTTCTAAATTTTTCCTGATCGATTTCTATCACAGGGCGATTACTAGTTATCATATTGTCAGTAAGTTAATAAAAAGTTAAGCGCGCATAAGTTATTAAAAATGCTAAAAATAATAAAAATATTTATAGTAATATTCTCCGTTTAATATTATTTTAAAAGTTTAAGTAAACTAGTACCGGAAAATCATACAGAGTAAATAAAAAATACTTCATAAAAATAAACACGAATTACTGCTTTATACAAAGTTAATAAAACGGTGTTTAACATGTCCACTGGTTTAAAGTGAAGAGACCGAATAAAAAGCGACACTTAAACTTCTTCTGTCGATAAAAAGTCGATAAATCAACACCTGAAAAAAGTCGTAAACAAATTAACGAGACGCGTGCTGTATTAATAAAGAGTCTGATGGGAAACGGTTCGAGAACAGGTAGCGCGGAAGTGTACAACAATAATTTTGCAAGAACCAGTTAACTTGGTTGAGTGGTCGGGATCCTATATGGTAGAGAGGATAAACAAAGGCGTGGTAGCGCTACGTTATCAGACGGAGCGCGGTCGTGCATCTTGCTGGAAATTGTTGAAATGCGCCCGGTAGGTTGTTGCGGATTTTGTAATGCTCTCGATGAAGAAAACCCCATGATATTTATTCAACCTGTTCAGATTGTGTACTTGCCGTTTCGTCGTAATAAGCTTTAATTAATTGAGATGTTTTGAGCGTATGTTAAAGTCATCTCTTAAATCATTTATCAATTTTAATACTACACAATTTGAATACATTTTTGTAAATCAAAGTGTAGGAATGTTCGTCTGGTCGGTCGGTTGGAATGTGAGGCTGTCGATGTTATTGTTTGCCCGAACTCTATTTTGTGGAAGGAATTCGCACGGGAACTGAAAACACTGGTTGAATAAAAACTTGTTTATTGTGATATTAAATGGGTGATGATAAGGTCGATGTGTGAGAATGGACAGGATATTAGGTTAGGTAAGGAAAGTACGGTAGCGCTGTGCAAGTGGTACTGTTACAAGGTAGAGAAAAGAAACAAGAGCGAGACGTTTTTTTTCTTTTTCGATAATTACCGGCTGGAAGCAAATGGTCTTCTGCTGATTTCGCTTCGGGTTCGGGGTAAGATTGTTTTGCGGGCGAGAGAGACTCTGGGTTACGACTGGGATTGTCGTAGTTGGTTTTCTATCGAGGTTTGTGGATGGGTAGGGATTTATTCAAGGTGTTGTCATGTTCTAAGGTGCCGAGAACCTTACACTGAGCATATTCGTGAAATTCTTCACAAACGGGACGCGTGATTCGAGGTGAGTGTTGACGTTCCTCATAAACCATGGAGCATTGAGTAACGCGGATCTTTTTGGATTGGAAAACTTAAGTGGTTCAAGAGGCAGACTGACGAACTAGCATTTTATACAGAGTCGCTTTCTGGGGGATTGGCAGTTTACTTTTTCTGTAGAGGAGTGGAAATAGTAGGCTGTATACGCCATTGCCTTTGCAAATAACGTGCTGTATTTGGGCTGACCATTGGAATTTGCGGTCGAATTGGAGACCGAGGTATGAAACTTTCTGAAGCCAGGAGCTTTATCAATTTGGAGACGATAGGTGCGGAACTCCTTCTTGGGGTGGAACAGAATAGCCTGACATTTGCTCGGGTTTATCTGTAGCCGCCAGAGTTTGTACCACGCAATCGTCTGGTCAAACTGGCTTTGAAGTCTATTGCGGATAGCGTCGGGACTATAACTGGTTGTGAAAAAAGCGGTATCATCTGCATACAAAGCTGTATGGGAAAGTTTGTGGAGTGGGAAATCAGCCATGTAAAGGTTGAATAGTACTGTGGCTAGTGGAGCACCTTGCGGGACTCCTGCGGAAACCTACTTATGCGAGGAGACTCCGTCACTGCGTAATATTGCTTTTTCGGTAAGTTTGAAGAGAGCGAGACGTCGTCGTGGTGGTCTTTTATAGCCGGGAACCGCATGGTACCAATCCACCAGCGTTGCCAACCTTTGAACTTGCTGTAGGTAAATGCGTGGCAGCCTAAAGGGTTCGTAGCGGTCGCTACAAAAGGCTTGGCGAAAAATTGTCTTCATTATTATTTTACGTATTTTCCATTACTAGCCCTATTTGAAACATTAGCCATATATTACATTTCCACTTTATAAATTCACAGAAATAGACGTTTTTGTCAGCTATATTGAGTAGCTATATCCGGTAGCAGTATCGATTAGAAACAATAACACATAAGTAAGTAACAAAGTAACAAAGTATACATAGTAAGTTAACAAATTCGGGTCAACTTCTGAACCCGAACAAATGAGAACGATTCTGAACGTTGTTTGATGGCCTAAACTTCAATCACTTATTTTTGATAGTTTATAACAGATGTAGAATAAAAACTAAATCAATAAAATTTGCCAAAGAGATAATTAGAGGAAGAGCAGTTTAGCTGAAATTTAGTAATTAATTAGTGGCACGTACATATTTTTTTAATATTATTTCAATGATATCACTTATGAGCTTTATATAGAAATCAGAAGTAATGAAATTCCTCTATGGTATAATATTATGCATATGCATATGTATATTATCTCTAAGGTATAATTATATAATATATATATACATATATATATATATATATATATATATATATATATATATATATATATATATATATATATATATATATATAACCAACTGTCTGTGAATTAAAATCATCTGATCTTTTCTTAAATTATCTTTTATTTGTTGATGTTTTTTATTGAAAGGTTTTTGTAAAACATTTTTTCTTCTTAAACGACTAGCATCAGATTTAACATTTCTTTTTTTTATGCCAACTGCAGAAGCGATTTCGTTTGCTGCTATTTAAGAAATATATAATATAGTTTTCGATGATAAATATATTATAAAGATACTTATACTATATATATTCTGTAGTTATTTAGGATACTTAACTTCATGGTATTTGCAATACAGATAGATATAGAAAAAGGAGTAAGGTTATTTAGGACAAAACGAATTATTTCAAGATTGATTATAACGGCCTTTTACTTATCTGAAATAGAACAGAACGAAACCTTTCTGCTGACTTCTGTTTTTTTTTTGTTTCCGCACTCGATAGTTATAAATTAACACCAACCAACTAATAAGGATGTTATAATTAACAACAATCCATATAAATCACTTTATTTATAATAAAGCGAACACAGAAACAAACGGAAACGCTGAAAAATTAATTACCTCTTTAGGGATTCCATTTATGATAACTAAGGTTTTAGCAAAACATTATTGAGTTTCCCTTTTGGCCGATAGCAAATTAGGTCAAACCACTAGGAATTAATTGGTTATATTTCATACTTACATTCAGGCTTTGTTTACATGGAGAGTATATTATGGTGTTATTATTATGGTTACAATATTTCATACACGATATAACATACACATTTTGACGGAAAGAAGTGGCAAGTTGCTAAATCACCAGTACCTGCTGTTTTACTAATGCAAGAGTCAAGGGCTATTTCAATAACTTTTAGTGGCAGCAAGAATAGATGTTTCCTCAAATTAAGAGTTTCCAAATCGGATGCATTCATATTCCAATAGTTTATAGCAACTTCAGTGCACCTTTGGTGGCTTTACATCCGGAACTCTGATTCTTATGCCAATAATCCCAGCTGATTTTCAAAATATGATTATTTCCTAATACTAATAGTCCATATCTAGAAACAGAAGACACCACCAACAATCCACCTTTGGTGACCTTATAGGTCGAACTGTGACGCTTTTTTTGGGTACCCACGATACCACTGTTCCATTGTTAAACTGTCCTCTTTCAGTTTATTGGATTCAAAAGAATTTATAGAGTATCCAGTATCGTTATAAGCCGCGCGAAAAAGTTTTATAAAAGGTCTATGATATCTATTATAAAACGTTCTCAATGGGTTGAAAAATCATCATATTTTCCAAACGTATTAACCAGTAACAATTCTCTGTTATCTACGTATCTCTGTAACAGAACTGGAAGAATTGCCTACAATATTTTATCTTTAACAAAGTAAAGCTATATATGTTAAAAAGTATACATATATCGTATTCGTAACTTTTGTTTATTGCTAGTTGATTCAAAAATAACGAATACATTATTTCTATATAAAATAGTAATAAGAAAATTAATTACCCAATACATATCAATAAAACGATAAACTAATATATACTAATGATCTAGGTAAGATATGAAATTACCATAGTAATACAGGAATTCTGCAGACACGTTTTATGACATCTGCGGTCATTTAACTATAAAATCACAATAAAGTAAAAACAATAGTGATTAAATAGTAAAAATGACCAAAATAAGTTAGTTTAATCCCTGGAATCAAAAATGTTTCTGAAGAGCCTTTAGTACAAAATGAAAAATCAGAGATACTAAATTTAAAGATGTAATTTCTGTAAATCCACAAATAAGTATGTAAGATCTTATAAATACTAATCAACGATAAAAAAACGCTAATTTCTGTTTTATTTCCTTTGTGCTATCCAGAAAATAGTATTATAAAAGTCGTATTACTTACAAGTTTCTCACAGTTTATCATTTGAATATTAATACAAATTTAAATTATATATATTTGCATAATGGAAATGTTAATACCAAACCAATAAATTGTCCAAACAACTGTATGAAGATTTAAACATTGTTTTCATTCGTCTTAGTAAATAAAGAGTTTGCAAGGTTTTTATGTTTTGTACTAAGTGGGACACCAGAGCAGGGGATCAATATTGGTCGAAGAATAGGTTTTATTAAAGTTTTAATTTTTGTTTTATCGCATTCTAATTTAATTAGCTATGATATATGTTTGTAATATACTCACTTGTATCCATATTCTAAATTATCGCCACATCCACCCCAAACCCATTCCTTCCTTAAATCCTTTGGTCTCTCCATTCTCGAGCACCCGCACGATGACAGCTGTCCATCTCTGCAAGCTCGGGAAATTGAATGAGCTACGCCAGCGGCAGCCAATGCATGAGCGAAAGCTGTTTCTCTACTAGCTGAAACAAATATATATCATTGTTTGATGATTTACACCTTTATATACAATCCAAATGTTAAAAATATTTATCAAACTTTAACACTGTTCTTTTTACTAGTCACCAATGTAATATTAACTTTCTATTTATTTTGTTTCATTGTCTTTCATTTTCATCTGGTCTTTGTTTCTCCACTTAGTCCAAGATTCAAAGAACATCAAACTAAACTATTAGATAATAGCAATATAACTAACAAAGAATGAAAAAAGCTGAAGAAATTCAATAAGAATTAAATAAAGGTATAGCTATGCTTCTGAATGTTAGGCCTTTAATATACTTCCATTAATTAGACCAATTTGTGAACTACGGCAATTATATGTACGTAATATTAACGAGAAAATTATTTTTATCCATATTCGTTTAGTTAAACATTTTATTGTAAAATTAGAATATAGTTACTATTATGCTATCGTTTTCACCTACGCTCCATCTTTAATTTTTTAATTAGGAAGTACAAAGTAAAAGATTGCGAAAATCAACTTCTAGAATTTTTATTCTTAAGCCGCGATATCTGGGATGTCCTGAATTCTTATAGATCGGATGGGACATATCGGCTGAAACCTTTGTTATGATAAGTACAATCCCTAAAGAGGTAATGCTCAGGCTTTCATTTGTTATTTTTTGGATAGGCTTTCTCATTAAAAACTTTCTTATTAGTTGCTGTGTCAAATCATATTTACTGGGCCTAACAACCAATTGGAATAGTACAAAGGTTGTGTTTTAGTTAAAGCAAGTACATTGTATACATTTTAAAAATCTCACAACAAACTTGAGATTAATTGATAAAATCGATCACCGTAAATAAACTATAATAAATAACAGATGACGTTCAAACAGATGTTTGGTGTATAGGACGATTATACCAACTAAGCGGCAAAAAAATAACTTGCCCAAAAAACTATTTTATTTCAAGGAAGTTTAAATTAAAATTTTTTGATATACACGAAATCCGTATCTCTAGATATCTCACTCATCACACCACTCAGACTTAAACTAAACAAATAGCTTTGTTCATTCGAATGCTTATTAGTCGGGCGAAGTAACACCTCCATCCCAAAGAAACGACCAATGAAATGTAAGTAGTCCCGCTTGGACAGCTTATGAGTGTATTAAAACTATCGCTTGTAAATTCGTACACTAGTTTGCCCTGAATAAGTTCTTGAGTAACACTCTTTTTACCCAAAATGTCTGTGGTATACATTATATGGAATGATATCTTAAGTTTTGGTGGATCCAAATTCCAATGGTCTACGGCTGAGAAAGTGAGCTTAACTGAATTGACCTTTGGCCATAAAACGTATGCCAGCAGGATTGTCTTTAGATAAATTCGCTAAATAATAATTTAATGCACAACTAATCTGGCCCTATGTGACTTTTTATTATTCCCAGAGCTAAAAAGCTACTAAAACATAGGGAGGATGATATAGTTATTGACAACAGATGTTATATAGTCTATTCAAAGTTTTTTTAGTAATGCGTCATGGACATTTGTGACGTCGTAACATTGCAATGTTGCTGCATCAACTCTGAGTTTTATAAGTTATCCCTCGGAGAGGTTTAATGGAACTCCGTCCAGACGCCGCCTTAAGATAATTCAATTTTTTAAGGCATAAAATAAGACCAAAGAAGATAAACTATTTGAATTTGTGTATCTTGATGAAACTTCAGAAATATTTCAAAGTGATTAATTGTGGAACTCTTGACAAAACAGCAACAAAAAAAGTGTAAACACAACAAAAATTCATGGAAAAAGGTAAAAGTTACAATAGCATTCGATTAGGTCTTGTTGGCCATTATATTTATTAATAATTAATTGCAGATATATTGTAGCCGAGAAGGATATTCCATCAAAAACTGTTTGGGTATATGGAAGGAAGCATTGTCAATCATAACACCTTCGGTTTGGATGAACTTGATAAGACATACAGAGGAAGTAATTGATAAATGGTGGAATCGCGAACATGTTTTAGGCAGATTAGAAATTAACAGTTTAGTGATTGAATTAGACAGTGTGTCGGAAATTGAAAATAACTGAAGGAAATTTTCAGGATATATGATAATGTTGTGGAATGCTGTAAATTCCTGAGATAGGGTGATGAGAGTGGAAACAAATAAAGGTAAGCACATAATTAACTGAATATGACTGTACAAAATTGTATTGTAGGGCGTGAAAAATTTGTGTGTCCAGATATGATTGTAATTGTTCAAATTTAAATATGAGTATTAGGTTAGAACGTATGAGGAGAGAATGAATACTAACTGTTTTGTGGATATGCTAAATGCATTAGACAGAATTCAGTAATTAATTTTATGTAGAATGGTGTACACAGAGAGTAGCAGAAGAAATAAAATATACAGTGATGCCAAGATGACTTGACAAGTAAACACACCATTGAAGGAACCAAGAACTAAAGGTAAAAAGGTAAATATGCTCTCGAATGAAAGTAAAATACGTTTCTCAGATATACAATTGTTAAAGACGACAAAATACATTTTGATGAAAATAACTGGTTCTTAGGAAGTTATTTAACAATCTCAGATAACCCTTACACATAATATAAGAGCGTGGATATATTTTACAAACGAAGTGAGTTATTCATTGCACATTAAGAACGTCATACCCTTCTTTAGGTAATATGCTGGCGGATGTTCTATATCCGGCATATTCTAATCCTCCACCTCCCATCAGTAATTATCTGAATATACTAGACACGCGATTCGGCGCGGATTTCTCGGCTTCTAAACCCCCAGAGGCTCGACAACAGGAAAACCGCGCAACAAACTGTTCAAGTCTTATTATATTTTTATACGGTTGTGGCTCGTACTTTGCAGGTATTTATTATTCCACCGGGAATGCGATGTTGAACGTCTCAAGCTGCAAAGTCCCATGTAGATGTCTATGGTCGTTTCCATTTATTCCCATTATTCATTCGTTGTTAAATTGCAGTTTATGCTAATGGTATAGTTAGAATACTGCGGATTTTTTGGTACAATCTCTATTCCACTAAGTTTAGTTCCTATCGTTCCTGTGTTTTCTATATATAATATGTTTAACTTGCATTGGGAAATATTAAACAATGGAGTGCAAAACATTTGAACCTGCCGATACACAAAAAAAGTAGTCGAACTGAAATAGTAAATACTTTTTCAGTCAAATGTGTGCTTCAAATATTTTTTTTCATTCCTTATACAAGACGGAGATGTATTTCCCGGTCTTAATTTTGAGCGAGGAAAGGACAGATATAATTATTTGGGTCACTGTGTATAATGTGTGTCATATAATTATATGTAAGCCTACATTGGGTATATTTTTGTCAAGGTCGCGTCTAGGACAACAGAGCCAGAATGTAAAAAATCAGTCGAATGAAACCAGTAGAACCAAAAATAGTAACTAAAAGTACACGACTGAAACAGTTGATAGTAAATAGTAACAAAATCAGTTGTACCGAAAATAGCGATTGAAACAGTCACTGGTAAAAAGTAGTAAAATCAGTCGAACCAACAATAGCGACTAAAACAGTCGATAGTAAAAAGTAGTCAATTACTAAGCAGTCGATAGTCGATTTCGGTCGATAGTTCCCAACATTAGTAAGACTATTATGTATATTGCGAATGTTTTTGGTTTTCTTCAATCGTGCCATAAGTAAGACGAATGTGTACGTGCTCCTTCTCATATTAATTTTGGGAAAGAAAAGAAAAGATATAATAGAAAAACATTTGTTTTGCAACGAACAGCTTAACTTTAAATAATGTAAAATTTATTTTTATATTTTAGTGTTCTCTAAGTTTCTAAAAAGGAATTGAGTAATGACCTCTAAATATTTTATCGTATTTAAATTGCTACTTTTTAATAACATAATATAATAAATAAAATAAAAATTTATATAAAATTATAAAATTATATATATATATATATATATATATATATATATATTATAGCAAACTTAAAAAACCATAGATCTACAATAGTTTTAAATATTAAAAACAAATTAACGTATAACTAATCTAACAACTATATAACAATCAATTATTAATATATACCAAACTTATTCAACTATTTAACTACCGAATCCTTTTTACATAAAAAAATAAATTTGTAAATCGTTAATCTAGAACATTTTAAAATTGCTATTCATGGAAATTTGAATGAAAGAAGTTGGAACAAATATTGAGAAAGTTAAAAAATCGAAAAATAAACCAAACAGAGCATTACCTAATAGTTGCCAAGGTAACTATACTAATTAATTTTACTATTTCTCAATCAATTTTATTATTTTCCTATCACATTAATGAATAATCTTGAAAGATAAAGTTCTTAAATGCTGCTATGTTAACGTACATGGTTATGTATATAAAAACAAATTTCTTTTAAAATTTCCTTTGTCGTTCCAAACGTCGTAGTTGTATGAGTTTTTAAAATTATTTAAAATATAAATTTGATTGTATTAATAAAATATAATTGTATTTACAATGTTTTATGATATAATAGTTTGTGTATTAAGTTGCCAATGCATGTTGTAATACATGCGAAATAACACAATGTATCCACACCAACTTAACAAAACACCAATTGCTTGGGCTTTTATGTTTCCTATTTAATTCAAAGGAAATGATGCTAAAAGTCATCGAGTATAATAAAATATTCAAGTACTACGTATACATACCGTTAATTAAGGATGAATATTTGTTAAAATGAAATACAATTTGATAGGTCCTTGCATCACCGATATCTATTGGACAAACTGTTAAGTTTTATGGTTTTGACATTTCCCTACATAAAAGAGAAGTTTTCCATTAAGTATTATTTAATATATTGTTCATTATATATAGACGCTAATAATGGAATACCAAAAAAAATGGAAAACATAAATTGTAAGACTTACTGTTTCTCGACGCTTATATGTGATGGTAAAGATCCAAAAGAAGGGGGATAGATACTAAACAAATTTATTGAACATTCAACTTCGAACTGTTTCAACATAGCAATTTCATCGATTTATATTTCCATGAAAAGTGGATCTACTCCGACAATCTCAAGCGCAAAGAATCATGGATGACACTACTGGTGCGGCCATCGCCGGGATAATCGATGAAGTGGAACTTGGACTAATTGCTCCAAGCAAACCAACTCACTATTCCTCCAATTGATCAACAATAATTGACTTCTTTGTTTATTAAAATGCGAATCAATTTTCCGACCTGCAAGTAAGACTGCGTGTAAGACTTTTCCCTGAGTTCCGTCTCTTCTAAACCCAAGAGAACTACCGACTGGAGTCTGTGTTTCAACTCAAGCTTCAGCGAACAGGACCTATGCCAAGTATAAATTCTCCAGACTCTCTAGATATTCAATTTAGCAGACAGAGCTACTAAAACAAGTAGCCCTAAACCTTTTCGATTTAACCTCCCTAGAGAAATAAAAGGACTAATCGGGTACAATAACCGATTAGCGAGAAGATTAGCGCCACCCTTGATCCTGAGGATAAAACAAGGATAAGTCAGGGACAGGGTTAGAACCTGGAATGGGAATCATTTCTGCAAAATCTAGGCAACCCCACTGTCCCACATGTCCTACATGCGCGTCGCCAAAAGCGTAATGGGGAAAATTCGAACGCAATCCCCCCTCCAAAGGCCGATTCCTCCACGGACATCGCTTTTACAAATCCAGAAAAAGCTCCGAGCTCCTCGCTAATTCATTCGAAGACCAAATGAAATGCAATCAATCTCTAGGCCCACCTCAATAGACATTGTCCATCATAAATGACACTATCCCCTCTCTAAAGAGGAAATACTTCCAGTCAGTTCATCTTTTGAAGAGCATACTCTCTCCCAGAGACCTTCAACTCTCCATAAAACGTATTTCTTCTAAAAAAGCTCTTGGCCCAGATGGTATAACAGCAAACCATTTGAAAAACCTCACTAGCAAGCAGCTATCAGAACTTACCAACATTATCAACTCCATCCTAACCTCACGAAACACCTTGATTAAATCCCTACCCATCCGCAAACCTCGGTAGTAAACCAACTACGACAATCCCAGTCATAACTCAGGGTCTCTGTCACCCGCAAAACACTCACTATCCCGAACCCGAAACGATATCAGCAAAGGATCATTTGGTTCTAGCTGGTCATCATAGACTAAGAAAAAAAAAGTCATGTCATTAGTCAAGGAGAGCCATCTATATTGACATCGAAGCGGTATATTCATGGTCATATAATTTTGCTGTACATATGGTGAGATCAGTAGCTATAGTGTACTACGAACTGGCAGAACCGAACAAGATTGTCATTGCAGTTGTTTACGGACATCAACTGATCACGTATTGTTGCAAAAAAGACCATTAATAGGGGTAACAAACGCATCTTTTACATGATAACGCTCGGCTACCCGTTGCAAAATTTTGAAGCATAGAGAACAGCTGCAGTTCGAACGAAAAGTTCTGTAACACCCAGTCTACTCACCAGACATAGTACCTTTCTAGTTGGTATTTACTACTTGTTCAGATCAATGCAGCATAGAGGTTGTCTTGTTACACGGTTTTGAAATACTGAAGAAAATGGAACATTGTTCTTTCGACACGATATTGTTGAAAAGATGTGAGACAGTTGTAGAATATTATGGAAAATATTTTAACTACTATATATTATATTAATTTTTTTCAAAAATACCTTCTTAAAGTAAAAAAAATGAGAAGAATACATAGAAGCACCTGATATAAAGAAAGTTTTAGCTTTGAACTTAAAAATTGGAGACCTACAGCGCTTAATACGTGAAAATGGTCGTCATATAGGTAATACTGCAGCAAAAAAAAATTAATCGATGTCAGGTATTCTAATCTGTATTTTTTCCGACATAGAATTCAAAGGCTGCCAACAAATGGAAAAGTAACGGCTAGCACTTGGAATTATGATAATGTACAAAACTTTTAAAAACAAACACACAAATTTACACAAAAATATAATCAGAATTAATTCACAAGAAAAAACGACTCATTGTCTTGTTCATATCTACACTATACCAACCATATTCGACATTTCCCATACTTTTCATATTCAAATGAGCTTAGAATGGTTCCATCAAATAATTAAAATGAGAAAAGCAACCGTTTTCTAGAAGAAAAAAAATGAAATATGTCCATGTTCCTTAGCCGAGTGATATTAATGACGGCGTAAATAAATACTGCGTATTCATTTTTGTTTTCAAAGAATCTTCCCACACGTATATGCTCTCGCCAATACCGTTAGAATTTACGAATGATTGAGTTATGGAAGCACAGTTGCATGTGTAGATTGTTCTATTATAAAGCTGAGCATATTATAAATGCAGACTGTTAACAACTTTTCAATACTTTTCGAGGGTTACTATTTATAATTCGGGTCTTGGCAGAACTGAATGTTGTTAAATACCATTTGACGTTTTTATCGTAAACTTGTCATTATTCGACACTAATTTTCTTCATAACATTTGATGGCGATATATGAATAAAATAGTACACGATGAAATAATGTTTTACTTATATACCTCTGAACAACAGAAACTGACTGTATGTGTCTTCCAAGACAAGCCAAAGTCAACAAAGTTTGCTAGCAGAAGAAGAATATTCAAGCAAATGGTTACCTGTTGCTTTGATATTACCAAGATAAGGCTAGTGTTGTGTTTTAAGATCTGTTTGCCTTGTTGTTTTTTGTTAAATAACTCACTCAAATGATGTCTACTGTTTCAGCTGGTGCCAAATCACAAATGGAATATATATAAAAGAAACACGTTCAAATGATGCAACTTTTAATTTCACTAATTTTTTTGGCCTATATTGAACCACATGGGCGTGAACGATATGGACGTCGCAGAGTTAGTGTGATTTGGCTACCAAGTTCCTGATCGTGGATTTCTTGAAGTCGTCGCAAGATATATCAAATTCCGCCGAAACCAACATAACTCAAATTCAGTGAATCTACGTGACAAAGCCGTTAAATATAAAATATATTCTCTTGTACAAAACTGTGAGGGACATTTGAAATATCCTATATATCTTACATAATAATATATATTTCTTAGCTTATATCTATATATATATATATATATATATATATATATATATATATATATCTCCAAGTAAGAGACCAAGTAAGGTTACTTGGTCTAATAACGTTTATGTATTAACATAGTCTATTCAATGCAGCTGATTACACTACACTACACAAGATTAAATTGTTTGATTCTTTTTAGTCTGTTTCCTATTCTGGTGTATTCTGGTCCATGAGTAAATTTGTAATATTTCGGTATCTGAAGGTCTCGATCTGAAGTAATTAGTTCTATAGTATTTGAGTGCATCTACAACACTTCTCAGGACTTTGTTCTAGAAAACTTGTATTTATCCGAATATCCCCATGATTAAATTCCGTATGTCTATATCGGTTTCAATACACCAATACAAGTTTTGTATAAAGAGTAATTCCGACATACTTAGCATTGTTGCTATATGGAATGGTAGACTTATTTATTATTATTGGTGCGGTCCGATTATGGGTGAACTGAACATGTGCATATTTATTGTGGTACTTCGTATTTTCCTGCCTTGGGTCCAATTATTTATATTCTCACTGGCCTGTTGATCACTGCGAGTTGCTTCTTCTCTAATATCTTTGACAGCAGTAATTATAGTATCATCAGCAGATATAGCCATTGTGATTTTCTCCATTAAATTATAATTATATAACTAGTATTATAACTTATGTAAACTATTCTTATCTATTATCTATTGTACCCGTACATTAGAGATTAATAATGATAATGCAATGTTTAGATTTGTAAAATAAAGGCAAGAAAGACGAACTAATTAATGAATTACAAAAATAATTAAAATTAATACTAATTAAAAAAATAACTTATTGACGTATTACGAATAAGAAGAAAAATAAAGATTCAAAATACGCAGACATCAATTCAGTAAAGCAAATATTATTTGGGGAACAAACTGCTGTAAAGTAAAATCTAGTAAAGTTTTATTTCTATTGAGTTCATAGATAGCTAGTCACTAATAAATAGGAAGCGTTCTGTCACCAATCTATATAACTTCTTTTGTATGTGCTTCTTTGCTAAAAAGTATCAGCTGAAAGGAAAGCCTTCTTAATAAGTGAAAATTTGTTATGCTCTTTTAGCAGACCTCACTCAAAATTTAATACACGTTCATTTTCAGACGCCATTTTCAGGTAAACCATTATATAGGATGGGGCAAAGGTCCCACTACCATCAGTTTCACTTTAACCATTGTGTTGTGTAGACGTCCAAATTTTATTATGGCTAAATATACTCCACAATAACGAGCAGAAATAGTGACAATATTAATCGAAAATAATCGTTCCATTATTGGCACTTAACGGTAATTGCGTCTATGGTAGCGGGACTTTTGCCCCACCCTATATAAATCGAGAAATTGAATTACTAGCGGAAAGAGAAAAAAATCAAAGACCAGTCCGAGCAATGATTATTGCATTTTCTTTGACGGGCGAACTATCGGAGGTTCTTCGGAATTTAGGTGGTTTAATGAAGTAAAATCAGCTCCAGGGTTAGTTTCAAAGGTTTTAAGAGCGGTTCTCAAGACAGAGTGTCGAATAGCTTCTATATCACGCGTATATGAGGGAGATGCTAAATTATATAGGCAGTTTGGGTCTGATTATAGATCTGTAAATCTTTAATATCTAGTATTGATCGATATAGATTAAAATTTTTCCAACAAAAACTTGATGGTAGGATGGACCAAAATATTCATATATATGTTATTCATCTCCGTATGTTACAGGATATCTTTTAACATTGCCTGATGATTAATAGATCTATAATTACCGAGTTAATAGCTATAATACTGAATATTATATAATAAAAATGATATGAACATAAAAAATCTTTTTGAAGCGAGACCACCTGTGAACCTAGTCGGTATCAAATTACTGTGGTTAACTTTCGCTCATTGAACTATAATCAACGGCTGGATTTTTACCTCTTTTTCTAGCGTCTCTCGAGCGTATGACCCGGGCAACTGACCACGAGGCACCAACGTAACCTTCGCCAACAGTTTTACGTCGCTGCAGGTCTGTATCAAATTACTATTTTCTTAATAGCCTTAAACGATCGCCAGCGTCAACAACTGCGTCCATTTATTCCATATATTCGGTCGTTGCAAACAGGAAATTGTTTGTCTACATGAGAGTATCGCCGATAATAATCCGAAAACAACATAATCAACGGACCAGGTGTGATAATCGATTTATTGATATATTTTTCTATACTGTTTGTTCACAATTCTCCGTTGAATATATAGTCTATTCTAAATAACTTTGAACTCACGTCATCAAGATGTTTAATGTATTGCCTGTTGCAATTTGTAAATTAGTTTTAGAATCAGACAATAGTTTCTAATATTCTAATATGTTGTCTAATATGTTCGAACATGTAACCGAGCCAGCCTGCAAAAGTCCACCGGTAGTCAAACGTCCGCAAAATTCTTCAAAATATTAATTATAATAACTACAGATTATAAACCGGAAAACATTGTTTTAACGCTTTGCTTGTTTTAATAAATTTCGCTGCTTATCATTACTCTAGTTGAAAATACCGAAGCCAGACAGAACAGATTACATCTCTAATCAGTTACTTCAAGCAGGAACGAGATAATGGAGGCCTACTCTTGACAGTAAAATTCATTAGAGAGGTAAGCATTTTTACTATTATATATTACTTTGCTGTGGCTCTTATAGAAAATATTTTTAACGTGTTGCAGATGCACTGAATATTAGTATGGACACGTTTACTGAAAGACCTCAAAAAATTAAAAACATCATCCTGGATTCATCGAAATGAAACCCTCCTCATACGAAGCGGGTAACGAATCAAGATCAGCTTGATCAAACACCAAATATATGAAATGTATACAGGGAGTAGTTTATTCAATATAAACATAATTTAATGCAATTATTTTAGAGATAATTGATGATATGATGAGTCTGAAAAGTATCCATAGAAAGCTTAGAGATATGCAGTATTTCATACACTGCTGGATAAACAGGATTTAAATAGTGCAAAGATAACTTACGAAGAAGTCTAATGGAACTTCCAGACATTGCGTGACAAAACAAAAGTTTATGGAAAAACGTTGGAATAACAATTGATTAGGTTTTATTAGTTACACCATTTATTAATAATTCATTGCAAATATACTGTTCTTCATGATAGAAACAGGAATGGTTAATAACACCTCCGGTTTGGATGAACTGGATCAGACAAATTGAAGAAGAAATCGACAAATGACGGAATCGTGAACAAATGTTAAATAGATTGGAAATTAACAGCTTAGTCGAATGAAAATTTCTGAATATGGGATTATGATTTAGTGCTGACAATTTCCAAGACAGGGTGATGAGAATGGAAGCTACTAAAGGTGAGTAAATAATATATATACGATAATTGTAGAAAATACACTTGTAGAGTGTGAAAGCTTTATGAGTACATATATGTGTGTATTCTTTCAGAATATACAAAAGTATATGGTTAAAATATGTGAAGAGAGAAATAATACTAACTGTATATGAAAAATGCTTTAGAACAAACTAACGAGAAATACAGTGATATCAAAATGTCTTTACAAGGAAACACTGTACCGAAGGTAAAAAGAACTAAGCATATAAAGGTAAATATGCTTTCTAATGAAAGTAAAATATTTTACTTGGATATACAAATGTTAATTAGGTGGATTAGGTCTCCAGGGGATATCATTACATCAAAAACGTACCTAGAAATCTAACTTATCAGTGGCATGGAAAAGAGTTCAATGTAAATAAAATAAAACATAACCCTAACATAGAAACTATTATAACTGTATATCCTTCGATAATATATGCATTAGATGTACTATAATGTTCCATTAAATTATATTTGGTGGTGGATACAAATTCGCGAAAGGCTTATCTTAATGTGGAAGTAAATTTGTCGTATTGCTGTTGTTTTTGCAGACTTTTCGGTGCAGATTTCAATAGAAACTTCTGGTTTTTCTATTTTACTTAATTTTCACTACAGACAATATATAAAAAATTGTTTTATACATTTTTGCTGCTAGGAATTATAAATCCATATATAGATACATTTTAATGTTATATATCAAACTTTTGTAACAAGCCTAATAAAAAATATTCATAGAGATGAAATGACGCAAAAAATCTCTTAAGCCTTTTTAAAGTTGCCCTTGGATTTATTTCGGCTTGTGAAGGAATTGATCAACATCGAACTGATACTTTTTTAAACCCATAACAATATATAATCCCAGTTTCTTGATCATTCCATATACCAGGTACCTTGAAATATTACTGCTGGAGCCTGTTGTATAAGATCTGAAATTTCTCGTTCTTGTATGATCTCGGACTTAGGATATATCGATCGGACAAGCATTTTATATAACCAGATTCTGATCAATATTTGGTGTTTACGATTTGGCAGATAAGTGGATAAAGAAATTTGATAATGTTGTATGTATCCTTTACCGATGCTTCGTAAAATTGTATATGTAGATCAGTCGAATCTTCAATTAAAGCGTAGAATTGAATATTTAGGAATCATTTCGACAGCAGAGCTCAAATATTCTGTAGTTAACGAAAACCTTTGGGATAATATTTATTGCCCAAGAATTTAGTGGAGTAGATCGTGACATTTAGTTGCATAACATTTATATTTAGTGTAATATCAGAAATGCGAATGAGTACGTATTTGGCATATATTTTGGCAAAATCATCACCACTCTGGATCACCTCCTATTGACCTGTAAGTGTATTACCTGTAATCGCAATAAAAGTTTTTGATAAACTATATTCCAGAACACAAATTTGGGTTTTATAATAAGCATGGAACTATAAAACACATACATAGACTGGTAAGTCAAATAAATAATGACTTAACTGCTAAAAGACTCATGACTGTACGTTTGAAGGATTCCATAGGATTGAGGATTGAAGATTCTCCCTCATCCGCATTTTCGGCTACTGATATGTTATTTTACATATAGACGGCATATCTGTTTTCCCTTTTTAAAAATGTTTACACAACAGTGAATATGATCCAGGACACATTTATAGAGGTGACATGATATAAAATTATAATATTTGAACATTGATTAGAATTTTGTGCGCTTAAATCTTTGCATTATATTTTAATTTCTTTGAGTTCTTAACGGAATTTGATGAACAGTGATTTTGTGAGTTTTCGAGCCCTTAATTTCCTCAATATATCAGGATACTTTGAGGTACTACCACAGAAGTTTATTAATCTTCACAAATGGAGACTTATTTTGTCTATATATATATATATATATATATATATATATATATATATATATATATATAATTTATATAGGTCGCATGAACATTTTGTATATCAATATTTTGATCGATATTTTTACTGTTTCTACAGGCAAAAGGAAAAACAATTTTAAGGTATATCTTTTACTTATAATTTAATAAATCTGTATTTCAGTGGATCAAAATTATAATCAAACTGCAACTTCAATTACATTGTTTTTAGGTGTCATTTCATTGTTAATGGAAATGTCTGGGTAGATTAACATTGTAGTAAGGTAATCCGCGACATTCAGTTGTATCTGCAGCATATTTTGAATTGTGGCTGCAGAAAAACTTACCAAAAAAGTATTTAGATCTTTCTAAAATGTAGAATTCATATTTCTCTTTATCAAATAATAGGTCACGTTGAAATTAAAAAGTCTGTAGGTATCGGGAAAACCATGGGGATTCATGACTGAGTGTTTTAACTGATTTTCACATGAAATTGTACGAATAGTTATTTCTTTATCAGAAAATGTTGAAATTTGCAGTTCAAATGCAGTTTCTCGTGTTAGTTACGTACCAGAAAGAATTATATAATCCCCATGGGCAGAGCCTTTCGTGCAAGACACGCTTTATTAGTCGAGATCCAATAGATCCGATCATAATTAACCATCCTGACACTACCCGGAGCAATCGTGCAGATATAATTCTTAAATTGCTATCCGAACGAAATATCTATATCGATATAGCTCAGAAACAACGACCTAATCGCGAATTTTGCCGTCCAAACTATACATTTGCGATTTTGGTCGTTTCTACTGCTGCGTCGGGTCCGTTATTTCGCGTTTGATGCGGCCAAACGTGGGAAAATAATGGACGCAGCAGTCGACGCAGGCGATCGTTTAGGGCTTTTAAGAAAGTGGTAATTTGATACGGATCTGTACGGACGTAAAATTCTTGGTTAGGTTCTTTTTGCCCTGTGGTCAGTTGCTCGGATTTTGCACTCGAGGTACCATAGCTGGATATATCTTGAACAGCGAGAAAGTGAAAGTAAACTAGCGTAATTTTTCATCACGTTAGAAAAAAAATTCATTTTATTGTTCTCAACGCATTAATTTCTTTAAAAAGTGGCGACTTTTGAGAGACATTCGGTGAAAAAGGACAACTGGATGGTGAATAAAACAAGAAATTCTTGTTATTCGGTATTTGCGTGTGATCTGATCATTTTTCAATAATTGGAACAATATGTATTAATGAGAATTTCCTCCATCGTGATCTGCTTTTCCCATCTTTCTAATATATATATATATATATATATATATATATATATATATATATATATATATATATATATTTAATGTATATTTATGTTATATGTATATTTTATGTAAGCCAAAGATTAATGTAGTTAACATTTTTTAACTATTTAACTATTGCACCCTTCTTAAATAAAATGATTGTTTATTTATCGGTAATGAGCCTCAACGAAAGTTGTTTTGACATTCAAAAGGCTTGAACCAATATCGAGAGTTAGAAAAGCCAACCCTAATGAATATTTGCCAATGGTTGACAAGGTAACATAAATAGAGTCAAAAGTATTTTACTAGTTATCAATCAAAATGTTGTTCCTTTTATTTTATCACATTTAAACTATTAATGAAAATAGGATTCTTAAGTGCTGGCATAATAATATATGTTGCTATTTAGAATCATATTACAAAACTTTCGACTATAAAAACTAATTAGTTACTAAACTAAACAGTCGCTATTCGTTTTTATTCTATACTTCCCCACGCTACTTTTAAGATAATATTCGATACATTAACATGAAAATGTGATTATCAAAATAATCTATTGATAAAAAAACATAACACGTTTTCCTACACCAAATATATATTTTAATATTCTTTAATACGTGATTATATACGCCTCTATTAAAACAATTCCATTTCCTTTCAGATAAGAAGAATCCACAAAATCACCTTCCGCGTTTCAGATATCTCTATCCACGGGTAATTTACATTAAACCGCCAGATAATATCTCGTTTTATTTGAATATTTATGGCAGTTTAATAGATATAAATGGCCTAAATTGAATCGATTAAGATGATGCCCCGATATATGTAGATATGTAGGGTACCTGTTCGTGGAGGATAATTAAATCTTTGCATGCGACGTGTTACAAGGCACCAGCGTCAATCGGGAATAATTATTAGGGTTGTCAAATCAGAGTTATCTGAGCTTATAAAATATATTTGCCGGTGTATAATATTTATCAAGTTGCTGCTTTAAATAAGTAGATATATTCATAAAATAATTTATACGAGGGTCACTATTTATATTTCAGGAATTGGCAACACTGGTGTCATGTGAATCCACCTGACGGTTCCATTGTAAAGTTTGACATTTTTGACGATATACGTACTCACAATATTCTGTCGCATGGACGCTATTTGCTTATTCATAGAATAAAGTAATTTAGAAGTGAAAGTTGTATGGAAAAATCGGGTCCCACGTTTAAGCTTTTCGGAATCCCCGTTACGCGGCTAAATGTAAATGAAAAATGCAATAGCTATATGTGTGTTTCTCTCTCGTTTGGCCTCGGTATTAATAAGTCTAACCCATTTTTTGGTGATATAAGCAGTTAACGGCCATTTTATTATATATATATATATATATATATATATATATAATAAATATATATAGTGCAATAAAAAGAAAACCTTAAGGGGATCTCTTATGATCTCCTATGAAGGTCCAGGAAAAAATCATTTTAAAGTTGAAGACTATAGACCAGGAAAGCCATAGTTGAAACAAGATATAATTCCAGGTTGTTAAATAGTAATGATTTATTGCATTGAAATAACTAAGCAATATTTATTGAGATTCTTTACCTTTACTACAAGACAAGGAAAATATGCCCCCAATGGCAATATTACAATCGCATAAGTTTTTTGAGGCTGATAGATACATAGTAGATTCTTCTACCCCAACAAGACCCAGAAGTAAGTATATAATAAGAAATTTATGTTTATTATTAGTGAATGGGGATTCTAACTTCATTTACAGATAACTCAGCCTGTCCCATCAGCTTCGTTTCAGATTATATGAAAAACTAATGGCTTTATCCTTATTGAAATACAGTGATAGAGGATATAAACCGTTATCGAAGATATTCTGCTTGCCTTCTAAAAGAACATTAATGCAGATACTGAATAAGGTTCCTTTTTGATGCTGGAGTAGTAAGTACCAACTTGAATGTATAGACCGAACTGCAGTTGTCATATTTGATAAAATGTACCTCAATTTAAGTAGGTTGTTAATTTAGCTGATTCTAAAAAATAATACAACAGAACCACTAATAGTTATATTATCTTATTTTAATATTTGTTTTAGGTTTGTTTTAAATATTAGAGATAAGATAATATCAGTAGATTACGTGTTTTGGGTAGTGGAGATATCTTTGTGATTTTATCAATGTCTTTATGGTCATGGAAAATTAATATAATTGTAATATATCAATAAAATATATTTAAATATATTTATTTTTTTATTTTCCCAGTAAAATTAAAATAATTTTTTTTAATTTCCTGCTAAATTTTTTTAATATACATTTTTAAATTTCCCGCCGTAACTAACTGTCATACGGCGCATGCGTAAGCGCCCTCACACGGGGATTCCGAGCGTAACATAGAACCAATTTTAACATAGGTGATGCGCTTCTAAGTTTCTTTGTTTTATGTGTTTATTTTATATTTAGCTAAAAGTTTCGTCTCGGCAAAAAATGGAACTGAATCGTGAACAATTTCGTATGATAATTTTTTACGATTTTCGAAGTGGAATTTCGAAGTTTATATCAATCAATTTAATTTGACTTTTGTCCATGAAGCTCCTCCAAAAAGCCACCAGTATCGCTGGTTTAGTGAATTCAATCGTGGTCGTAGTTCGTTGTCTGACGAGTTTCGTGAAGGTAGTCTAAAATCGGCTGTTGTGCCAGAAAACATCGATGCTGTGTACGAAATGATTAAGCAAGATCGTCATGTCACTTATTGTGAGATTGAGGCATCTCTAAGCATTAGTTTCACCAGCATATATGGGATTTTACATGAACACTTGACGTTGGATCCCAAACAAATTGACAATAGCTTAAAAAAAGGCTCGGGTTGATTGGTGTAAAGAAATGCTTAAGAAATTCAATCGCGGTGCTTCGAAAGACGTTTATAAAATCGTGCCACGTGACGAATCATTGATATGTTCGTATGAGCCCGAAAATAAGCAGCGACTGTATGGGTTTTCCAAGATGAACTAAATCCAACAAAAGTTCTTCACTCAGGAAGAACTTCAAATAAAATGGTGGACTGTTTCTTCGGGAAAACTGGTCATATTGCAATAGTACCTCTAGAAGATCGTAGAACAATAAATTATGATTTGTACACAATCATTTGTTTGCCAGAAGTCTTCGGTGAAATAAGGAAAACAAACAAGAGAGGCCGGATTGTTCTTCATCATGATAAGCTCATCATGACGAGCTCTGACACATCGGCTCAAACAAGAGACTATTTGAGCACTCAAATCATCGAATTGATGGGTCATCCGCCGTACAGCCCTGATTTGGCACACAATGACTTCTTTTTGATCCCAACCGTCAAGAATAAACTGTGTGGTCAACGATTTTTATCGCCCAAAGAAGTTATTGAAGCGTTCAAAAATCATGTTTTGAAGACACCTCGTTCGGAATGGAACAAATGCTTTGAAAATTGGTTTAAGCGTATGCAAAAGTGTATCGATCATTGTGGCGAGTACATAACAACAAAAATATATTCGCAGCTTAGCTATCTACTAGCTATTTTTTTCCTATTCCCGAAATATAAATAGTGACCCTCGTGTACTCGTATAGTGTTATATTTCGGAATTTTAATTATACTTTATAATGTCAGGGTGTTCGATAAATTTGGGGAACGGAAAAAATGGGCTTACAGTTGTAAAAAAGTGTTTTTTTCCAAGCCTGTAAAATTCCCGCTTAAGCTAGCTATTACTTCTTTGATTGTTCAAAATAGTTTGCCAAGAGAGCTCAAATAGAACACACTCTGGTGAATAATAAGATTACAGGGAAACAAATAAGATATAGTATATGATTGGTTTGTTTTGCACATGCGCATTTCGGTAACAATAATCTGTTTGTACTTATTATTTGCTAATTGCATGGTTATACTTAGACTTTTTCATGGTTATATATTAGTAATTTATTGGTATTATATATATGAAATGTAGAAGATAAATAACAAAACCATATATATTTTGAGGTTAGAATATGGTTATAGTATAGACTAACAGATGGTGCATTGAAACAAGTCTTATGTTGCAAACAGAAATGGAAGGTAAATTTTTTCTATATTCACAGCTCACAGCAGAATTATCTAATACTCAAGAGTTGTATTTACTCGTAAACATTATTTTGTCGACTAAAAATAAAGGGAAAACGTTCTCATTTAGCGGGGCTATCCATCAAGATTTTGGATGCATGCTCTTTGTTGACCAAATTCTGTATTCAAGCTATGGTTAAATGGAGGATATAAAAGATATAAAAGCCCAATGTTCAGTATGTTATTCTTGTATATTGAATATAACAATAAAGATGTCACAAGTAATTGAACGGGAAGATAGTTAATTAGAATCTAATAATAGTAATACATTTCCCTTAATATTATTTTGATATGAATTAACAAACCTGAGTAAGCAGTTAAGAGTAGTTAAGTAGTTCACTATTTTTTAATAATATTTTTATAGATTCTCAATTGCTCTTACACTACCGAAAATATAATTATATTTGTTGACAGATAACTATCGAAAATTATCAATTTGTTGACTCACCTATAGTAATGACTGGTCCAAAAACATTGACGTCATCTAGTATCGAGCAGTTCCACCGCCTATTTTGGAACTGGAATTTACATTCGTTGAGAGCCTGTTTAGCACCGACTGCGACAGCGTTCATGTGGTCCAAGAAGAGTTGACAGACACGAGTTTGGCCAGGACTTAGTCCCGGAAGGGCTTTACAGGCCGGGGGACCTTGATCACTTTGCATCATCTCATCCAAAACCATGCCCATACGTCTGAAAATATGAATAATTGTCAGTGATCAATAGATAAATAGGTTTAGGTAAGTATTAAGCTAAATTGTGTATATATAGTAGAATATAAAATACGTGTAGTAGATAGGTTAAATAAGGTTTTGTTTATTTTTATTTAGTTATTACAACGATTATTATGTACATATTTTATTTTAAAATATTTTTTTTGTCTTAAAAATCTAAGTTTGATTATGTTTTAATTTTTAGTGAGTTCCTTATTTATTTTTTGAAGTCGGTTCAATTTTTTTGTTAAAATATTTTATTTTATTTCTTTATTTTGAAAATTATGAGACTGTGGTGGATAGTTTATTGTCACAGCATTAAACATCTCTTTTATTATATTTTTATCCTCAACTTGGATATTTTCTATTAAAATTGTATTTTAATACAACAATTAACCGACACCGAGTGAACAAAAACAAATGCATTAATTACTAGTTTTCAGTTACGCTACGCTGACAAAACAGTCATAGGTTTGAATGAAACTGTTAATGTATAAGGTGTCCGAGTATATTTGTGCAAGGTCAACGCTGAAGAAAGGTCGTTTTGTTGTTTGTAGCCAACATGAAAGAGGGTTCTTTGAAACTTAATTAAATCTATCTAACATTTTTTTAATAATGTGACCTTAGTATTCGTTGTAATAGTAAATTACTATAAGTTTACGTGATTTATTGGTAACTTGATTTATTAGTAATAATTTCTAATATAATCCATTTGATTTATCCGTGTGGTTCTTTATAGCGTTATATTAGTGATTCGTATAAACGCCTTAATTTATCCTAAAATAAAGAGGTTCTTTTAGAAGCATATAACTTTAAGTTATTCATACTGTCTTCCATGAAAGTCATTTTAGTAGCTCTCATTAGCGCTCTTGATTTAGTTTGGTGTGTCACTTGACCATGGATAAACTGACACCTGAGTATATTGCAAATTGTGTAAATTAATCCTAATAGAATTAGGACGAAACGTATCGCGCACTACGCCCATTTTATATCCACCATAATCCTAAACCAGATCAATTAATTTCATTGACAAAATAATTTTTTCGCTTTACTTTTACTCTATGCTGTATAAATCCACAGAGTAGAGTAATATGTACAGAAAAAGTTATTAGTTTAGTAGAGTGTAGCTAAGCCATCCTTAAGTGCACATGTTTCCATGCATTCCATGTAATATGTTGCATAAATATCTTGGTTTGGAGTCGGAAGAAACACTGATAAACTTAAGGGAATCTCTTGTGAACTTTTATTTAGGTATATAAAAGAACAGGAACAGACAGGAATCAGTACAATACCAAAAAAAAGAAAAAACAAAAAGTAAGTGTATGTAATAATATGCAAGCAAGAATTGTTAAATATAATTATTAATTAAATAGCTCTTTGTTATACATAAATGCTAATTTTTTTTCTATTTTTATTTATTATGCTGTATTGTCTAAATATCATTTGAAGCTATCAGAAACCCATATTAAATTATTAATGAATGATGTATCTATATATCGAACGATATTTTATGACGATTTTTTTAATATGGTACAAGCTTCAATAAACAGCATCTTCAATAAGATATTGTAATAAAAAAGTGTTTGCTTTGGTGGATGAGAAAACTCAATTGAATTAAAATTGAAGAAATTTCTGCGTATTCTCATTTAAAATTATAAGTCTCCTCTTCATGAAAAAGTTCGACCACACGTTGCGAGAGCTACGAAGGATACGCTGTTGCAGCTGGTACTCCCATTGAGTACTCACCAGACATAGGTCCTTTTGATTACCACTTATTTAGATCAATGCAGCATGGCTTGGCTAGCACACGGTCTCAAAATGTCAAATCTACATCGTTATTTCAACACGGTGTCATCATATTGCCAGAAAGATGACAAAAAGTTGTAGAAATTTATGGAAGATATTTTAATAAATTATTGTATCAATTATTCTAAAAGAAAAATGCCTTTTAACATGAAAATTACTAGAGCAAGCACCTTATAGATAAGTAATTTGTGGTGTGTTTACCGTACACTATAACATTCTAAGCAGCCATTACAAAGTAAATATGAGAATTTTTTTAAATTACTTTTCGTGATTCCACAATCTGTATACATGTCATGTAGAAAATCACTTCATTAAGCAATCTTCTCTATAAAATATCATCTTAATTAATTAGTCTTATTCTAAAGCTTATTCTCAAGTCTACATATGTCCGGTAATCATATCAGGCGGTGATATACGTTTTAGTTTACGCACTTCACTATCACGTCGCATATTTAGCTGATTAGCGAGTACATTGGGATGCACTGACACACTTTCGACGTACTTCACACAAACATGCTGAATTACACTCGTTGTAGGTTCTAGAGGAATATCGCGTTGTATAACTTTATTTGAAATATCGTACGGAGCATCAACAATGGCACGCAATACCTTATTTTGGAACCGTCGAATGATGGATATATTAGATTTGCTAGCGGTACCCCATAGTTGGATTCCACATGACCAAATAGGCTTGAGTATAGAGTCATACAGCAACACTTTGTTATCTAATGATAACTTGGATTTGCGCCCGATGAGTCAATGTATTTGATACAATTTAAGTCCAAGTTGTTTCCGTTTAGAGAGTATGTGCTTCTTCCAGGTTAGGCGTCGATCTAAATGCATACCAAGATATTTAACATGCTCTGCTAGGGGGAGTTGACGATGATATTGATATTCATTGGTGGACATGTTCTTCTACGCAGGGTAAACGTTACATGCGTGGATTTTGTTTCATTGGCTTTAATGCGCCATGTCTTCAACCATAATTGCATTTGCTCCAGGTAGGTTTGTAGGTTTATTGATGCTGTGACTGGATCTTCATGGAATGCTAAGATTGCTGTGTCGTCTGCATAACTTGCCACAGTAGTTATTTTTGTGGTGTACCAGTACTGAATCCAGTGCACTACCTTGCGGAATTTCTGAATATATGGGATTTAATTCTGTATGTCCATCGCCTTGATTTAGAATAAAATGTCTATCAGTGAGATACGATTTTAGTAACTGATAGTCCGGATGAGGGAGAAGTTTCTTTAGTTTAACCTGCAAGTCCGTGTGCCATACTTTGTCAAAAACCTGAGATATATCTAGAAAAGCAGCCGAACAATATCTTTTGGCATTTAGGTCAGTGTTTATTTTGTTTAGAAGTCTATGCACTTGTTCTATAGTCCTATGCTTATTGCGAAAGCCAAACTGATGTTCTGGAATATTTTTTTTTCTATTATATAGTTTATCTTTTTATGTATAATTTCTCGAAAACTTTGGAGATTATCGGTAATAAACTTATAAGTGGGTAGGAGGTCACATCTTCTGGTATTTTTCCTGGTTTAAGAATCATTAATATTTTAGCTATTTTCCAGATACTAGGGAAGTAATTAATTCTTTTTTTTTTTTTTTTTTTTGTTCTGGCCTAAAAACCAGGCGGTGGAATGCATGACGCATACCTGGTCGCGGAGACTTGCCCTGGAGTGACAAGTTGGACCGGGTTATGTGGGACTGCCTCTGGGCTTACCAATACACTAAACCGAAACCGCCTCACAGTTGACCCCTGTGGATCACTACTGCTACTGCATTAAATTTGGGGATATGGCACCCGCTGATCGGGCAGCCGTTATTGGGCACGAGAGCCCGGCGATTCTATTGATTCGCGAACCTGAGTTAACACACAACTGGGTACTGTTGTATGGGGGCAAAAGTTATGACTGTAGCGACGGATGAGGTCGTTTCAGCCTGGAAAAGGGGGAGAGCTTAGCGGTGACGCGGTGCTAAACTCCCAGCATGTCAACCAGCTCGCGAACAAGCGCGTTTTCAGAAGAACTTGAGCTGAGTTGTTGTTTGTGGAATGATTGAGATATGAAGTGCTTGATTTCTGGAGTGTCAGTTTCCCTATGGATTTGATTATTTCTGACAAACCATGGAGCGTTTAATATTCTCCTGAGGAGCTTATTTTGGAAAACTTGAAGCCGTTTGACCTGGTTGGGTGTAACAAACTTGAAGTAGACATTAGATCCGTAGAGGAGTACGGACCGAATTAACATCTTGTAAAATAAGCATTTGATGGAGATGGGAAGCCTGCTAGAAGGGCAGATCAGAGGAGATAGCAGGTTTGCTATCCCCGAACCTTTTTGGATTGCTTTCTGGATTTGGGAATGCCAACCGAACCGCCGGTCGAAGTGAAGACCTAGGTACGTGACGTTATCCAGCCATGGAATTATTGCGGTGTCGATCTTAAGTTGCGAGACGCGCAGTGCGTAACGCTTCTTGTGGAAAATGATGGCCTGGGTTTTCAGGGGGTTGATTTGCAACCTCCAGAATTTGAACCACTTGACCGCATGATCGAGCTGCTTCTGTAAACGCTCATGAATTGTAACTTCGAACCTGGCGGCCGTGAAGAAAGCAGTGTCGTCAGCGTAAAAGGCGACGTCAATATGCTCTTTTCTCGGCATATCTGAAATAAAGAGATTAAATAAGGCTGGGGCCAGCGGGGAACCTTGAGGTACGCCAGCATCGATTTGTTTACGACTGGAAAGTGACGCCCTGATCTTGACCTGGAAAGATCTGTCCGAGAGATAGGACTTGATGAGAGCGGTTAGGTCTTCTGGGAGGCCTAACCGCACGCACTTTGCGAACAATCCGTCGTGCCAGACCTTGTCGAAGGCTTTGGTTAGGTCCAGAAGAACTGCTCCAAGCTTTTTACGTTGGTCAAGAGCATGATGGATGTGTGCAGCCAGACGGGAAGCTTGATGGACGGATGAGTGGTGAGCGCGAAAGCCGAATTGTTCATCTGGAATGATGTTGTTTTCCTTTGTGAAAGAGTTGAGAGCGTAGAGTATTGCCCTCTCGGCAAGCTTCGAAATGGCGCTGAGAAGGCTGATAGGCCTGTAATCAGATGGAGATGATTTTGCTCCTTTCTTGGGTATAACCGCTATATGTGCGTGTTTCCAAGACGCCGGGAAGTGTTGCAGTCTCATGATGGAGTTAATAATGTTTGCCAGTTCTGCGAGTTGCTTATGCGGGAGCTTTTTTAACTGGGTAATCGATATTCCATCGAAACCTGGAGATTTTTTGGTTTGAAGTTTGCCGATCATAGTCTGTAGAGACTTTGGAGATACAAAATGGTTGAGAAGAAAGGCGGGGGTTACTGGTCTTTTGACGGAGTTGGATTCGTTGATGACAGTGTCAATGTCTTTAGTTTTAGTGTTCTGTGCGGGTGGGAGGCATTTCATTTGAGCTTCGTAGGTCTCTGCAAGGAGCTCGACTTTTTCTTGGTCAGTGACTGCAAAATTTCCTGTAACCGCTGACTTCAGGGGAGGGATGACATTGTGCGTCTTCCCCACGAGGCATTTGGAGACACGCCAGAAGGAAGGGGGGCCATCCAGCCTTTGGTCCGCGAGAAATGAGTTCCATTTCATTGCTCGCCAAGTCGAGACGGCCGCCCTTACCCTCTTGCATGCTCTGTTCGCCTCCCTTTTGTCTGCAGCATCAAGGGTGTATCGAGCTAATCTGCATAAATCGTTTTTGATGCGAATTTCACGTTTAAGAGAAGCGGGAAGATTGTTTTTCCACGGCTGGGGTTGTGATGAAATTTTGACTGTGGAAGATTCGTGAGCAGACTGAATATCGCGAGTTAGCTTGAGTACGGCTTCCTCGAGGTGTTCTGGTGTGTTAATTTTCGGAATTGGATCGGATTTCAGGAGAAGAGATTGGTAGTTTTTCCAGTCGGTTTTTTTCCTGAATCTTGTTAGTGGGACTTGAGTGGTGGCGCAGTTTCCGAGTTTGAGAAGGATCGGACGATGATCAGAGTCTAGTTCGTCAAGGACTCGAACTTCGGAATCGCGATTTACGTCTTGAAGAATAAAGAAATCAAGGATTCTTGCTGCGCCTTGAGAGACTGTACTAGGGTGATGGGTGGGTTCATCTGGCAAGGCAAGACCGTAGCCCAGATCTGCACTTAGAGCTACGATGGCGTTACCTGCGGGATTCGCTCTGGAACACCCCCAGGTGGGGTGATGGGCGTTGAAGTCGCCACCTATTATTTTCGGAAATTTTCCTTCGACGAGTGATCGGTATTCGGCATAGTTGAATGCAGAAGATTTCCTGTACAGGGATGTAATCACGAAGGGACGTTCTTGGATATCGATTTTAATGGAGGTTGTTTCGAAGTTGTTTACTGATAACGATGGAAGGAGCTCGTGTTTGACTCCTTTTCTGACGAGAATGGCGGTTCCACCGCCTCGACCCGGAGTTCTATCGTTTCTGTAGACAAAAAAGTGTTCGAAAGAGAGACGATGCGAAGGTTTCAGGAAAGTTTCCTGGATGAGCACGATGTCGACGTCATAGAATGTTATGACGTCCTCCAATTCCGCTTGCTTTCCGCGTAAGCTATTTGCATTCCATGTCATCAGTATAAGAGATTTCGGAACAGCCATTTCGAAGAGTTAAAGGCTGCTGAAAGTTATAGAGACAGGTAAGTGTTGCCGTTTAGGCGGCGACATTTGGAAAAAGACGAGCAAGTTGGTGAGCCAGGGCGATCACTTGTAGGAAAGCCTGCGGGTCAGTAAACGCCTGCATTGTGGAGTTAAGGTCCGGTGTATTGGTTGGAGCAGGAGTTTGAGTTGGAGCAGGCTGGGTAGCGCTGGCTAATTTTTGGGCTAGCTTTCTGCCACCTTGGTTACTCCATGCAGAACCTTGTGGAGGTCTGGTTTCGGTCGGAATTTTTGGTTTTCTTGGAGCAGGACGGCAGGTGCAACCGCTGAAGTTTGCGGTATGAGTTTCACCGCAGTTGCTGCACTTTGGAGGTGCTTCTGGGATTTTGGTACAGGATCTAGTGTCGTGATGCCCGGCACATTTGACGCACCGTGGGGGGGCTCGGCAATATGAGCTGGAGTGCCCGAAAAGCTGGCAGTTGAAGCACTGCACTGGCTGGCCGTTTCCTCTCTGGACCTCGACCTTCACTGTGATAACGCCGAGTTTGGTCATATATATGATCTGTCGCTCTTCGCGAGGGACAACTACCTGAACAATTGGTAGTTCTGTCCCGGATTTTAATTTCCATCTTTGCACAAATTTGGGATGGAAGCCTTGATCAAAGAGAAGTTCACGTACTTCGTCAATGCAGAGTGATTCTGGGATGTTTTTTATTATTACCCGGAATGCTCTCTCCTCCGGATGACAGAAGGAATGGTAAGGGTAATTCCTTTCCTCGAGCAGGGTAGTAAGTTTACGGTAATTGTCGCTTGTGGCGACGAATAAGAAAATGCCGTCCTTTTTATTTCGGGTTATAATGTCTATTGATTGTGCCTTAGTAATTCTAATAAGCTCCATGAACCTCTTCTTATCACGGAGCACTATAGGCGGAATTTTTTCCTTTGGGGGACTTTGAGAAACAGTCGCCGAAACGGTTGGCACTGTTTTTGCTGTGGAGGTTAAGACTTGTTTAGTGACCTGGCTACTTACCTGCGCAGGCTGGTCTTGGGTTGGTCTTGTGGTAACTTGTTTCGGTACTGGCTGTGGGGCCGTCTTGGTGGTCGGCTTGTTTTGCACTGGTCTGGTGGCAAATTTTGTAATCGAAGGCTGTACGTTAGCCTTGGCTTTCGATTGGGTAGATTTAGTGGCTGGCTTGGCTACCGGATTGGGTTGTGATTTGGGAGCCTGTTTTCCCTTGTTGCCGGCCTTCGGCAGCTGGCTTTCCTGAGGTGGAGTGACGGGCCCTCTTTTCCTTTTTCCCACCAAGGTGAAACCGTCTTCTGAGTCTTCAGTTTGGTCTAAGTGTTGTGTCGGTTTAGCTGGTGTCTGGGACTGAATTTCTATGGCAGCGGGAATCTTTACTTCCATGGCATCTCTTTGATGCTTCATGAATTGTGTTATCGTAGCTGTGAGAGTTTTTATTTCTTCCTTGAGCTCTTCGGAAGCCTTTTCGCTCTTTTCCAGCTTTTCCGTCTGTTTGTTCAGGGCGTCTGTTTGGGCTTTTGCGAACGTTTTAAGGTCAGCTATCTGCTTTCGCAGGTCTTCGTTCTGTTTTCTCAATTCCGTTATAAGCACTTCTCGGCTGTCTTCTGAAGATGGTCCATTTGAATTTGAAACACTGGGATTATGTTCAGGAGGCGACGTCGGCTCTGACGTACATGACGCCATTGCCTTGTCTGTAAAAACGCCTTTTCGGCGCTTACAGACGCTTTTTTTTTTTTTTACGTAGGCACTGGTGAAACGTGATAACGGGTCGACCGTCTTAGGGAAAGTTTCGGGTAATTCTCGGAAGCGCAGGTAGGTTCGGCGGACCGGACACGACCGTTCTCTTCGAGAGCTAGCACGGAACTAGTAATTAATTCATAGCATAGCATTAAATATAAATGTTCATAGTTTTATAACCTATTCTGATAGTTCTTTTAAAATTTGACCAATAATTAAGTCATAATCAGGGGCTTTTTTTAATATTAATCTCTCTCATTATTGTTTGTTTAACTTTTTTGACCGTTAATTTCTCGTGCGGTAAGCGTGGTCCATTTGAAATGGCGAACCTAGAAAGCTAGTAATTTATTTTCCTCGTGTTTATGTAGCTGAGACTGGAAAGGTTTAAAAATATTTTTTAAGTGTTTTGAGAAAATGTCGGCTTTCGATTTACTTCTTCTAGCCCAATTATTTTCGTTTGTTTTAATAGGTGGGTTATGCTGCTGGGATCTCCTAAGCTTTTTGTTGCTTTCCGCAACGAATAGTCTGTAGCCTCAGTTGTTGTCAAGTTTTCTGGGTATTCTTGAATGCCTTGGTTTTGTTCAGTTTGGATTAGTTATTTCAGCTCTTTTATTGCCCTATTAAATTTTCTTTTATTCTCTTCAGTCCTTTGCTGTTGGCAATTCCGTCGTAACTTTCGTTATTCTGCTATCTTTTTCTGTATTGTACATGATATATGTGTATTTTTTCTTGGATATGTTTCACTGTTAGGAGTCGTGGAATATGCTGCCTCCTGTATATTTTTTGTAAGGTTTATTGCTGCTATTTCTATATCCATTTCAGTTTGTAACGGTAAGTTTAGAGAGATGTTTCGGTCTAAGTGTTCTCTAAATGAGGGTCAGTTAGTTCTATTATTGCACAGAGAAGGGGGTTTATCTTTGATTGTAATTTTTGAAGAAATTGTTACCATTATTGGTGAATGATCAGAAGACAGGTCGAAACATGATTCTGCATGACACTTTTTTGTATCAATATTTTTTGTAGTACAGAAATCTATAGTATCTGGTTTTTTATTTCTGTCTGGAGGCCAATATGTTGGTTCACCAGTAGAGATATGTTGTAAGTTATTTGTCTTTATTGCTTTTAGTAGTTCTCTACCTTTTGAGGTTATTATTCTTGAACCTCAAATATGAGAAATAAAAATAAATTTGATATTAACTGTCTCTATCTTACAGAATAAACATAAACAAAAGCATTTTGCGTTAAAATTTAAAAAGGTATTTCACACATCTCCTAAAATCGATTAATCCTTCACAGCGTTCCCTAACACACATACATTCAATGTCGCAAAAGGCAATTACCCGTATGCGTGTTAAATAACGTCATTTTTTCCGATGAAACCGATTAACCTCCTAGTTAAAGACGAGTTTTAAATAGTCGTCGGGCGTCCGAAGCCGGGCTCGGTGTTGACAGCGCTAAAAGGGAGGGTGATGACAGATTGGTCAATTAATCGATTTACTTTATTATTTGAGATTTATCGAGTTAAAGCCGTATCGGGATTGTTCGCTATACTCTCGTATAATTATAGTGTATCGGCTTAGACTCGGATCGTTTGATCTTTCGAAGGACAGACTTGTTTGTTTCTGTTGTCACTTCTTAGAATAAATAAATAATAAGTCAGTATTTTAATGCCTTTTTTGGGTAGTATGTAATTTCCATTTAAAACAATTTAATTTTTTGCAAAGAAGAAACGACTGACTGATACTAAAGGACAATCAGGATTTTTCCATCAGGATCCATTCGAACATAAATCAAACTGCCTATGTCCAGGTGACTCACCCATCACTACCTTTACATAAGCAGCCCTCTTTGTATTGTAACATATAGTTTTCGTCGTCAGGCTCATAAAAAGTCGCATAATATAACATGTACCTTCTAAAGAAGGGACCATAGGTATGTACGTGTTCTTTTTTTCAAGCCTGGACGTATAGTTGTAAAATTATTTTTGAGTATCGCCTTTTGTTAGTCGACTTTCTAAATGATATTGTTTATACCCAAATTTCCATGGTATCACTGTATGAAATGGTCTTCCAATAGCAATTAGCTTTCAAATTCCAATAGCCTACAGATGAGAAACTGAATAACTCCAGCGCCATATGCCGAATAAGTTATTTTAGTTAATTTTTAACCGGCTTTAAAAAAGGAGGAGGTCTATCTTCGGCTGTATATATTTTTTAAATGTACGCCGATTTTAAAAATTCTTTTTTTATTCGAAAAAGTTCACTTCTGAGGTGGTACCGAATCAGGATCTGTTGGGAGGAAAAAGGGGAAATCGAGGGAAACGCTTAAATTTCAAAGGCACGCACAAAGTTTTGACATATTTTTAAAAACTAATCAGATATTTGTGTATAATGTTATTACTAAGCTGATGTGACAGAAAAACGAAAGTCGTTTAGTGCAAAAGCCATCCAGTTTGCTTTTATTGCCAGGCATTAACTGTAACATATAAACCTCCTAGAAATATTGTAGAAAACTGCTTCTATCGTGTAATGGTTAAAGCGTTTCGTTCCCATACGAAAGTCGCGGGTTCGATTCCAGGCGTGGATAATAACTTTTTGTTGTCGTTTAATTAGAACATTTGTTTAATCAACTAAGCTAGGTAGCGGGCACCGGGGCCTGAAGAGCTCCTTATTTTCAATCATTGTTCGTTTATTCTTATTTGTCCTCATACGGCTGCACGTTTAGTTGGCCTGCCCATTGTAATATTAAATTAAACAACTGCGTAATTTATTGAGTAAATATCTAACACTAAAAACAGAAAAATAAAATATTTAACAAAAAAAATGAACCGACTTCAAAAAATAAATAAGGAACTCACTAAGATTTAAAAAATAATCAGACTTAGATTTTTAACAGAAAAAAACACTAAAATAAAATATGTACATAATAATCGTTGTAATAACTAAATAAAAATAAACAAAAACCTTATTTAACCTATCTACTACATGTATTTTTGATTCTAATATATACACACAATTTAGCGTAATACCCACCTAAACCTATTTATTTATTTAAAATATTATTTTAACTACTACCAACTGATTAATTTGAAGTCTGTGCCGAGCCCAAAAAATACAAAAATACTAATAATAATAATATTATTTTTGTGATATATACAAAAAATTAAATTACTAACAAAACAAATTTAAATTAATATAACTGTTTGGTATCGGCACCGACTTCGGCAGTCGGTTCAATTTTTTTGTTAAAAATATTTTTATAACTCGAACTATTACACACAAGCTAACTCTTTTTATCAAATATTTTCGAGATCTATTAATGCATGTCATACAGATTTTCAGTTTATTTCATGTACTTCAACCTGTTTTGATTCTCGACTCAAAGGCACCAAAATATAAGCAGCAACAGCAGTTTCCCATGATGGTTTAGTTCAATACACCATCTTAGACCTTGTTGAGACTACTAGTTCGAAAATAAAAACAATGGTCACAGTATTTTTGTAAATATATTGTGTTTAGTTTGGTGTTAACAGACCAATTGAAAAGTCCCCGGCCTGGCACATAGGTGACGCTACTACAATTAAATCCAAAAGTTTTTTAGTTATTGTGAAAAAAAATGGGTGAAGAATTTCCCGTGTTAATCAAATATTGCTTTTTGAAGGGAAAAAATGCCCACTGCCCGAGGAAAATCAACCATCAATTGGTATGCTAAGTTTAGACGTGGTGAAATGAGCACCGAAGAAGGTGATCGCAGTTGACGGCCACAAGAGGTTGTTACAGACGAAAACATTAAAAAAATTAACAAAATGATTTTGAATGACCGTAAATTGAAATTCAATGAATTAGCAGACACTCTAAAGATCAGACACTCTCAACTGAACGTGTACATCATCTCATTCACGAATATTTGGGTATGAGAAAGCTCTGTGTAAAGTGGGTGCCGCAAGAGCTCACTTTTGACCAAAAACAACAACGAGTTGATGATTCGGAGCAATATTTCAAGATGATCAAGCGTAATAAACTCGAGTTTTTGCGTCGATATGTGACAATGGATGAAATATGGCTCCATCATTTCACTTCGAAGTCCAATTGACAGTCATCCAAGTGCGTCACAAGACGCAACAGTCGGCTGGCAAGCTTATGGCGTCTGTATTTTGGGATGCGTATGACATAATTTTCTTTGACTACCTTGAAAAAAAAAAAGGACCATCAACAGCGACTATTACATAGTATTATTGGACCGTTTGAAGGACGAAGTCGCCGAAAAACGGCCGCATTTCAAAAAAAAAAGAAAGTGCTGCTTCACCAAGACAATGCATCGTGTTACAAGTTAGTGAAAACGATGGCAAAAATCCATCCATTCACCGTATTCTCCAAATCTGACCCCCAGAGATTATTTCCTGTTCTCAGATCTCCAAAGAATGCTTGCTGGGAAGAAATTTTCGTGGAATGAAGAGGTGTTCGCCGAAACTGAGGCCCATTTTGAAGCAAAGGACAAATCGTACTACAAAAATGGCATCGAAAAGTTGAAGAGTTGCTATAATAAGAGTATCACCCTTGAAGAGAATTATGTTGAATAAAAAAAACTTATTTTGCCAAAAAAATGTGTTTTACTATGGTATTACTATGATATTATGTCCAACGGTATTAAATTATTTTGAGCAACACTTTCCTTTATCTTAAATAGTAAAAAGAGAGCTTCCTGCAAATGGCGTTGGTAACTGGCACTCCGGCATATTCTAAGCTCAAAAGAGTGTATTATTTATAAGTCTGATGACATTCACATCATTTCAGTTTCATCAGTCATCATTACTAGAGTTGTAAATATATTTTTAAACTATTTTACTTGTTATGGATCTGTAACTTAAGTTTAACATGATTCTTAATATATTTTATTCTACTTATGGATTTTATATAGATGGCTGTGGTTTCTAAAACAGATAACTGTCAGCCGGAGCAAAATTATTGACATCATATAAATAATAACAAGAATCGTCACGTTTAATATTGTTGTAAGTATGAATCAAACATACGGAATGGTCCCTATATGGTACACATTAGATACGCTTGCCAAGTTCTTCCATCGATCTTTTATTTTTAAATTGCCCTGATGATTGAATATTTTCATATGTAATGTCGCCCAACGACTTGCCCCATGATGGATTGCGCTAGCAAATAGACCGATCCGATGATTGATTCATTCTGGTGTCGGATTTCAATGAAAGCCCATGGAATTTTTAACGTTTCCCTGTCATTTTAATTGCTTTACTCAGTTCAAGACCGATAATCAATTACCGCTTTATTAAACGTGATGATTTTAATAAAGATGTTAACGATCGCTTAATTAAGGTATTTTCAGTAATTATGTTTGTGCTTGGGTAGTAATTTGTTCTGTTTATGATTTATAATCTTCGGAAAGGTTAGCTGTTGAAGTCTCACTTATTTCAGGCAACAGTCATCATTAAAATGCATCTGTCGGAATCAATAATGATCTTCAATGATGATTTCATTCTCTTTCTGATACCAATATCGCGTCTTGATATACATTTGAATGTCTGGTGCTACGTTCTTTGACTTGGGAGTGTTGGCCACCGAAAAAAATATCGATATTTCGATATTTAAAAAAAAATATCGATATATCGGAAAAATTATCTATATATTTTTCGCAACAAGTATAAAAAATATCGATATTTTACAAAAAAGAGAAATCAGATTTACAGCTACATCGGGCTGATAAACAGGATTGATATCTATTGTAGAAACTATATCAATCGGTTGAAATACGTAAGATAAATGTTCTGTGAATAATTCAGCTTTTTCATCGTTGCGTCGAACCCATTCATTTTGATAATTTTTAATGGCCAGTACCTTAATAATAGGTCTATTAAATAGTTGAGTTGTTTTCCATAGCGAGTAATATTTGTCTGCTTCTGAGCTTACTTCACTTACATATCTCTCGAAGTAACTCTGTTTATAAAATTGACATTGCTATAAAGTCCATTAATTGATAGAAAATTCAAATATAGCTGCTCGAACTCAAAATAAATATAGATATACAAAACCACTAAAAAGTAATGATTGTGTTGATATAAACAAATAATATATGGTTAATAATCTCAATTTAAATACAAAATGTATTTTTCATTAGAAAACAGCGAAGGTTTTTTCTACACTCAATTTTACGAATTACTGCATTACCAATTAGGCCAACAATCAACAGAAGAAATAAAAACATTCATAACAAGACATGATGGAAGATATTACTTTCTTGCTAATTCTGAATGTTAATGTGAATTTATGGACAGCAGTAGACTACGTCGCAGAAACAAGAACTCTACTATTTAAACTTGAGTAATAAAGTGTAGTTAATAGAAAAAATTGACAAAATATCAATCAATATAAGAATAAAGAAATTGCAGAGACAAGTTGTGGATTATTCGATAACGAAAATACCTTAATTGAAAATTCGTTACTCCTCAGTCATCTCCGGATATGGCGCATACACATATTGAGCTCAATCTAATTTTAAAACAGAAAATAATCCGAGTTTGGCGCTTGCGTACATACAGTTTTATTTACTTATATTTTTTTTATCGTGATTATTAGATTTACTGTCGAAAATATACATATAAGCAGGTAAATAAAAATGGTAAAGTTTTGAAATAACATTTTATTTAAACAAATATTGAATAAAACCAAAAAAATAAAAATATAATTAATATATGTCCAGTCAGTCTATTTTTATAAAAACATCATATTACACATCATTATTTTTTATAAAGAAATATACACAAATTTGATAAGTAATTGATTTAATGTTGAAATTATATATAAGGAGGGAAATAAACATTGAAAATTTTTTGAAATAACACATTTCATTTAAAAAATTATTGAATAAAGTGACATAATAAAAGGTTATTTCTTTGTCTAAATATGTCTTTCTATTTTTATAAAAACTACATATTTACATTAATTTACATATTTGAACAATTAACAAGATCTCGAAGAACAATATATGTAAGCATTACCATAAAAAAGACCAAAATCGTTTAGATCAAACCCAGCTTATATAGTTAAAAACAAATGAAAAAGCCACCACTATATATGAAAGCAGTGAAATTCTCAACTATGATCGCTACTGTTCTTGATCCACAAATCTCATTAATAAATTAATTACCTCGAGCTTTCGATTAACTTATTTTACATTTACTAGCCTAAAACGAATGGATTATCGTACTTCTAAGCTGAAAGAAATCTCAGTCAATACATCATTATTTTTACAAAACAATAATTTATTTACTTATATTCTTATATAATAATGCATTGTATTTTTTTGTCATTAGATCATTAGGGTGTCGATTATAGTTTTATATGTTGTTTATTTGATCCAGAACTACTTTTGTTAGCAAATTTAATTATTGCATAGTATCACTGTACACTCTTACATCTTACATCAGTAAAATGCTGTCTAATTTCTTCTCGGAATTTCGCTTTCTTCGACTTTCACTCTCAACAAATTCTAGCTACATCTTACGAAAAAAAAAAATTGAATCATTATTAAAATATATTATGTTTAAAATAAATGTCTAATTATTACCAGAGTTACTACAGTTTTTGCTACTATTCTTGAAGGACAAACCTCATTGATTGACTTGACTACTTCCAACACAACAAGTCACATTTTTTTCTCAGTTCTTGTTATCATTAAATTTTGACATATTTTGATACCTATTCGATGTTGTTGATGTTTGGATTTTATAGCTTTTAAAAATATAACCTTACATTCTGCACTTACCCTCGCTCTTCCATATTTTAAAACCAATATATGTTAAACCACCATAACACAACAATTTAATTATTATTACTGCAGAATTATTAATGTAACACAAAATCTAAATATTTAAGGTTTTTTTGTTGTTTTGACTTGATTGACTGTATCGATCTACTCGAAAAGAATGTACCGCCATTAGAAAAGGAAGACAATATGCTTTCTTTTCTATGGGTTATTCTATGCAGGATAGTGCTCATGCGCCAAAACCGGAGATGACTATTAACAACAATGTATGATCAACCATTCATAATCCACGGAAGCTCACGGATATTGCTCAGCGCCTATTTAATCGGTCAAAGGCAGCCGACACGAAAGATAACATTGACTTTAAGACGGCGGAAAGTCCGACACAAACCATAAAACTGTTTCTCCATCTCCCATTCACGTCGTTTCTGTCCTTTACGAAATAAGAAGCTCGAAAAAAGCCGCTTTTGCAACTGCGGACGAGATAAAATCCTGATTACCGTCAAAATCATATTTTCAAAAGGATCTGCCGCTTTCATCTGCCTTTAATGCTTGTTTATTGTTCTTAGTCGGTTAGTGCTTGGACAAGGGGTTGAAAGTAGCAGACATTATTCGAAAAAATCCAGTCCTACACATTATTTATGCTTAAAATAATATTCAGGATAACAGGTGGTCTCAGTTTCTCGAAGCTTATAATTTTTTAAAGTTTGAAAACTAATATATTCAAAATAAATTAAGAAAGTCTAAATAGTTAGGAAAAATGGTACCAATTCTACGAAAAAAATAATATGGAGAATTGGATCCTAAATCTTGCTGGTATCCCAACCTTGAAAATTGAATGGAATTGAATTTGGTCAAGATTTTTTGGAATTAACAAGAAAAACTTGGAACAGGTTTACTGACAATTCATTCATTGAGCCATAACGGGCTTTTTCGTACTTGTTTCATATATTTACTCTTGAAGGCATGATATTGAATTCGTTATACCAGTTTGAAGCCTACTTTTTATTCTTTTACAAAACACAACCTAAGCAGGATCCGTGAACGGCACTCTTCGTGGGGGTAATCTGTCGTAGGTCGAACCAATATATGTAGGAGTTTTCTCAATGGGTGCCACGTGATTCTTGGTTTTCTCTGATGTCTTAAACAATGAAAGGCATACGGGATACTATAAATAAAGGTACTAACGTGAGGGTATAAGAAAAGGTGAAATTAAAAAAAAACTACATCTGTATTAACTTAGATAAGATATATAAAAATGTAAACGCGAGTTTTATTTGTTTACATTTTCTCAATAAATTTTTTTTCTTAAAACACAAAGACATGACCCATTCAAGGAAATCATAAATCGTTCCGAATATCTGTCGTACTTGGAACTCCATCTGGTAGTCCGATATTATAGACCTTTTTATTTTGGGCCGTTCATGTTTAAAAAAAAATTGAACGATAATATAAAGGAACTAGGCGGGATTGCTGCTTCTAGGATACATTACTCCACACCGGATTTGAACCATGCGCACTTCCCTGCATAGAATAAACCATAAAAGAGAATAAACTCTATTGTCTTCCTTTTCTAATGGCGGTTCATTCTTTTCGAGTCGATCGGTGCGATCGATCAGATCAAAACAACAAAAAAATCTAGAATATTTAGATATTGTGTCATATTAATGATTCTATAGTAATAATAATTAAATTGTTGTGTTATTTTTGGTAGTCTAACATACATTGGTTTTAAAATATGGAAGAACAAGGGTTAATTGCAGAATGCAAGGTTGAATGTTTGAAAGTCATAAAATCGAAACAGCATTAATTTTATTTATAGTGAGAATTTTAGATACTAAATTTATAACACATCATTTTCAAATACCTGAAATAGGTATCAATATATGCCAAAATTTAATGATAACAAGAACAGAGAAGAAAATGTTTCTTGTTGTGTTGGGAGTAATTAAGTCATAATGAGGATTGTCCTTCAAGTATAGTAGAAAAGTTGTAGTGATTGGTAATAATTAGACATTTATTTTAAACCTAATATATTTTATTAATGATTTAAATTTTATTTTATAGGTAAGATGTAGCTAGAATTTGCCGAGAGTGAAAGTCGAAGAATGTGAAATTCGAACAGCATTTTGCTAAGATGTAAGAACAGTGTACAGTGATACTATGCAATAACTAAATTTGCTAACAAAAGTAGACCTGGATCAAATAAACAAATAATATAAAACTATCAACGACACCCCAATGATCTAATGGCAAGGAAAATACAATAATGGGGTTTGTGGATCAAGAATAGTAGCGATAATAACTATTTGGAGATTTATAGGAAAATTATACTTTCATATATTGTGGTGGCTTTTTCGTTTGATTTAACTATATTGGCTGTGTTTAATCTTAACGATTTTGGTCTTGTTTATGATATGTGTATTTATATGGTTCTTGGAGTTCTTTTTAATTGTTCAAATATGTAAATTCACTTAAATATAGTGATTTTACAAAAATAGAAAGGCATATAGAAATTATTTTTATTATTTCATTTTATTCAATGATTTTTTAAATAAAATGTGTTATTTAAAAAAGTGTTCAATATTTATTTCCCTCGTTATATATAGTTTCATTATTAAATCAATTATTTATCAAATTTCTGTATATTTATTTATAAAAATTATGTGTAATATGTTTTTATAGAAATAGAATGGCTGGACATATATTAATTATATTTTTATTATTTCGTTTTATTCAATACTTTTTTAAATAAAATGTGTTATTCACAAAATTTGACAATTTTTATCTACCTTCTGAGCCTATTTACCTACTTATATATATTTTCGACATTTAATCTAATAATCACCTTAAAAAAATAAGTATATAAAGATGTATGTAAGCATGCGCCAAACTCGGATTATTCTATGTTTGAAATTTAGCTCAATATGCGCATGGGCCATATCCGGAAATGAATGTGGAGTAACGTATCCTCGCAAGGACTTGTCTTTCGGTTTAAAATTGCTCTGCCGGCATTTTGCGGTACAGGGCTGCCAAATTTACGTTACAACGTAAAATTACACGTTCTTAGTCAATTTACGTACAACAGAAACGGCGAATAATCTACCGTATTAGAAATGAAGCTGGCAACGGGTCGACCAGCCCCAATGAAAAGAGAACCTAGAATATTTGTTGCAATTTACTTATTTGTAGGGTATATTACACAAAAGCTTTAACTGTGCCAAATTTCAAGATTTGTTTTTTTTTTTAATTTTCAAGCCAAGATCCTCAAAAAGGGAGGCAACACTTTCTATAAGCCGATTAATATAAGGGTTTTAATAAGTTGCTGTTTTCACAGTTAATTCTGATTGATAATAAGCGATATTATGATTTTTGATATATTATTTGGTTATTTATTATTTACTCGCGAAAAGTTCTAATTTAATTAACATTCAAGTAATAAATAGATTGCAAAAAACGGCGAGTCACGTTAAACGTTCGCTGGTTTTTGAACGAACAGTATTTCGAGCTACTTTATCCTACTGTATCTCGACTAATCTACATAGCTAGTTTACGAGCTGAGACTGGTGACTGATAGTGCCGTCTGTAGCTGTACACATTCAATTTTTCCAAACCCCCAGCTCGTTATCTGTCCATTCGAGCATATAGGTGCCCGTTCTGCTCCTTTATCTCTCGACCACTCAGCTTCATATTTTACTGTTCGGGTAGCGCAAAAATGCCGGAGTATTGAAGATGAGCCCCGGGTGGTATACCATATCGTTGTTTAAGACCATTCTCGTATCGTATACGGCATCACTGCCATACCTAATAAGACCCATTAGGCTTGAAAGTTATCGAGAAAGTCATAAATTGTAGATTTAATTGATAAAACAACAACAATAACGTGTTTCTTAATATACTAATTAAATTAAAGGTTTACGATGAAATTTTCCTTTATTAAGGATCGTGATGATGAGATTTAACACTTCCTTGTTTTAGACTTCATCTTCTTGTTCTGTTTTTATACTTTTGTTAATTATTTATTTGCCTTTATTTGATAATTTAAGAATTTATGTTATTCTACTCATAATATAGCTTTTGTGTTTCAGTTAAAAAATGAATATTTTTATTTTACATTTCTGTTCTACATTTTGTTTTACCTGTTCTACATTTTGTTTTACATTTTGTTCTGGTTTTCAGAACGATCTATAGAATACTATCACGAAAGAATATTGGTGAATAAGCCCTTCTTATACGATACAGATCTAGCGTATAAGAGCGTAAGAGTATAAGCTTGTTTTTATTGCATAATTATTAGATATTGTCTTGAGCAACTCATGCAGATGTTTAACTCCTATCTAATATATTGTTACTGGAGGTAGTCTGGAAATTGTTTTTGGGTGGTTTCCTTTGTTGTTCTGGGTTTCTTCCGTCTCTTCCGTCGGGGCACTGAAACTTTTGTATGTTTGGATGGATTTTTGTAGCCAATAATCGCTAATTTTTGTTTTGTTTTTAGACGACGTATCCTACCGAACTTCCCAAGCGCTTTTTGTTTGTAACGTTGTTCCATTCTGGAATTTGAGGGGTTTCAGTCATTGGCAGATGATCGTTACTCCGAAGAGCGGTAGATTCCATTGATGAATTGACAGAAAGTTGTTGTGGATTAGCCATTATGTATTGAAATTACCGTACTCGGTCACTTAAAAGTTAATTAATACTTAAATGTTTAATTTAAATGCACACGCCTCATATTTTGCTCGCTCGATTTACCGTTCCGAAATTGAGAAAGAAATTTCCTAGAATGTAGGTTGAGGCTGATTTTCACTTTTTATGACCGGTACTTTTATGACACCAATAGTAAGTCAAATGTTTGTTACTACCGAGCATTCTGAAGGGTACGTCTGCACTCCGCGGTGGTTTGAACATTACTGTTACAGTAATATGACTTTGGATATATTTTTACTTGTCTGGAGCAATTTATGGCCACCATTCTCAAAATTAAATTACAAAAGTAATGAATGTTGAAATTGCAAGTTCCGGCGTTCCATCATACACTGAATAACTCAGCAATACTAAAAGGAAAACTGTTATCTTATGTTAGCCCTGATATGAACACGACATATGATACACAATATTCGGCAATGATTCCTTAATAGAAAACGAACCTAATGTTATTATGGAAAAGACAAAAGAACAGAGAGCTAAACAAATGAGAAAAAGAAAAACCAATTAGGCTAAGAAAGTAATTAACCAAAACTTAATTCAGAGTCTTGTTCGCAAAACACAGGAACAACATAAATATGTCAAGTTTTCAATCAAATAGATCTTTTTGAAACGAGTCAGACTTATCCTAGAATGGAGCAAATTAATGTGTAGAATGTTTCAAAGATTTTGAGAATACAAAATTTAAAGTTGATTAGATTCAATGTGTCATGTCTTAAAAATGGCTACACGACACCTGCACAGTGCACGATGAGTATTGTAACCAATGTCAATATTTAAAATTGCACACTGAAAAATAGTCTATTAAGAATAAAAATTAATATAGCTGAAAAAAAAACAAGAAAGAAGCCGGAAAGGGATTGTGATTATTTTTAAGATAATAGGTATTTGAGATTAGTACCAAAGACGATTGTGCCATCTAGCAGACATTAATTAAATTTAATACATTTCCTCAAATCAAGAAAAAAAATTACTGTATTTTAAATTAGATACTTTATAAATGATATATATGTTAATAAAAGACTATCTAGTAAGTACCAATTATGATTGTGCCATCTGAAAAAGCAAAATATTAATTCGCCAAATACATGATTATAAACATTAACGATTATATTTATTATTTCTATTATGTTCCCATTTAGTTGATAATAATTAAAATTAACAAACTCAGAATATTCATAATGTTTTCCTCAGGGCAACTATCCCACGAATCAAAATATCATTGCGGCATTCCAGTATACAGGACTTTTTTATTTTGTTTATAAATAAAGAAATGAAACAAATCCTATTAAATTATCCTGATTATTTTCTTCCTTAATATATATACAAACCAACGCTAAAGTATAGGATTATTATTAAATGTTTGTCTTCTGTATGTGAATCCCTATTATCAAAAAGGTTGGCATCACATTTACCCTATGGATATATCGGCGAAAAATGTCAATATTTGTTTAATATCGATATATCGATATTTTTTCGGAATCCCGAATATGTTTGAAGTATTTCAGGTGAGATGCTTAAGGTAAATTCCGCGTGTTTCTCTCCGAGATTGTACAAAACAAATTATTTGATTAAGACCAATTTTTATTTAAGACCAAAAGTCGTTTTTTATACATCATAATAAAGCTCTATCATAGAACACGAACATACGGTTATAGTAATTATTATTGTTAATCGAAACGACAAACTTGATTAATGATTTCGCTACGGATCAATAGAAAAATCCGAATCTAATCAGATCGCATTATAATAACGTTTCTCGACCGGCTACGCGCTTTGATCCAATAGCAATAAAATATTAATAAAGCAATTTCCAAGATAAGTTCTTCCTTCACATCTACCAGTTAACTTTAAGTGACCATCCGGATAAGTAGAAGATGAAAAAAAAGGAAGGCAAGCTGATCGGAAGCTTTATTAATGCTTTCCATCGATTACTACACGGGCGTTTCGCTTTGCGGTAGTAAAAATCGCGGCGGAATTTGCAGGATGCGATCGTAAAACAAATAGCTGGTGGAATCGGCGGCGACGGCTTCTTCAAAGGCTTACTCTAGTTGAGGTAATTAAAGTAAAACTTAATAAGGAAATTGTGTAATACGGAAAAATGTTGTAAAAAAGTTTGTCTTATTAAATATTTATATACAGGGGACGGGGATAAACTTTCTGACTTGTACTTATTGGACCATTGCTAAAGATCTTAGAGATACGCCTTTTGAAATGTTAATCGCAACTTGTAAAGCGAGATATAAAACAGTTCGGAGTTAGAGATAATGAACTGCAAATTAGAGTACAAACACTTATTTTGACATATTAAGCACACACTTCCATGTATAAGAGCAAGTAAGGTCGTTTGGAGCCAGTAGAAGCAGTTAAGCAGTAGGTCCACTGATTAAAAATCTAAGAGGTTGACGAGACAAAAATACGTTATATAGCGCGACTAATACATATCTGGATATTCTACATTGGTGTAGTGCGGTGACGTGATACCGAGGACTGAAATTTGGCACAAGGAAGCTTATATCGAAGAAGAAGTTGTACGTCTAACATTTTTGTTTAATATGCGCTGCTAGTTCCAACTCTTATACGATAGATTATTCGTCGTTTCTCTTGTATGTAAATCAACTCCAACGCGTCATTTTTAAAATCATAAAATATTTGTAACAAAAAAATTGTACCGACTTCAAAAAATAAATAAGGAACTCACTAAAAATTAAAATAAAAATCTAACTAGATTTTTTAATACAAAAAAACATTTTAAAATAAATTATGTACATAGTAATCATTGTAATCTTATATATAAAAATGAATCGCAAAATATGTTCCTAAGCGCATAACTCAACAACGCCTGGACCAATTTGGCCAAATCTTTTTTTAAAATGTTCGTTGAAGTTCAGGGATGGTTTTTACGGCGAGAAAAATTAGAATTATTGCTGGAAAAACCCTAAAAATAGCCCTTTTTGTTTGAATTTGTTTCGTGTATCAGTTGACAATTCATCTGTCATCTGTCAAAAGTCATCTGTAACAGACAACTTTTTTTTTTTTTATTTGATATGACTTGAACTCAAATCCTTTTAATCCGTACGAATTGTTTTATTTATTTAAAATTTTTTATTTGTTTAAAATTTAATTCAAATTTTAAATAAATAAAACAATTTGTACGGCTTAAAAGGATTTGAGTTCAAGTCATATCAAATTTAAAAAAAAAAGTTGTCTGTTACAGATGACTTTTGACAGATGACAGATGAATTGTCAAGTGATACACGAAACAAATTCGTATATCGTGTTTTGTGCAGAGTGTTTAGTTAATTAGTGTTTGTTTAGTTCGTGATTAGTGAAAAAATAATTTATATTTGATTCGCGTGAAGCGCGAGCGCGACATTCAACTAATAATCGCGCAAGTTTGAATCCAGCTGCTTTCAGTTACGATGTGTCAATTGACTACAGTAACTACCAATGTGTTGTTATTGGTTCTATGAACTTGGTTTGCTCACACTGTAAGGCATTAAAATACAAAAACGAAGCCAATGGATTGTGTTGCGCAAATGGTAAAGTGAAATTGATACAATTGGATCCACCACCAGAACCATTGTACTCATTGGTTTCAGGAATAGGAACAGATTCTATACACTTTTTGACACATATTCAACAATATAACAATTGCTTTCAAATGACTTCATTTGGGGCAACAAATGCAGTTCGGGAAAATTTTATGCCAACTTTCAAGGTATGTATTATAGCAGTTACTCATAATTATTTTAGCGAACAAAATTTTCTGTCACCAAAGTTAAGATGTGTTACTAATCTTCAATTTCTTAATCATTACGAAATATATCACTTAGTCATCATATTATATGGTGATTCAGTTTCAGTGACACTTTTATTATATTTTATATTTGATAGATATTAGTTAAAACTAAATATATACTTTTTAAGATCAAATATTATTTAAGTTTGATCATTGACAATCCATTAATTTATACCACACCATAATATTTTTTTTATTTACAGATACAAGGGCAAATATATCACAGAGCAGGTTCACTGTTACCAGTGTCAGATAGCGACAACAAATTCCTGCAAATTTATTTTATGGGCAATTCACCACAAGAAATTGATCTGCGTTGTGCACATAACAATTTAGTAAAAAGGTCTATTGTAGAACAATTACAAACTTTATTTCATCAACACAATCAATTGATTATATTGTTTAAAACTGCCCTGGATCTGATGCCATCCGATAATCACAAAATTGTAATCAGAGCTGATAAAACACCTGCAGGTCAACATACAAGACGTTTTAATGCACCAACTATTGATGAAGTTGCTATCGTTGTAGTTGGAGAAAACTTGGAATCCCGTGATATTGTTTTACATCGTCGGAATTTTCAATTACAACCTATAAAGGAAACACACCGCTCATATGATGCACTGCAATATCCCATTATATTTTGGCAAGGTGAAGATGGCTACGATTTATCAATAAAAATGATAAATCCCATTACAGGTAACTAAAATATTAGTTTAGCTATGGCGATAATATCTCAGTCACTATATTATGTATTTTAATTTTATATTTGAATGTTATTAAAACAAAATCTGTTTACAGGTTCTGAAACCAACAAAAAAGTCAGTTCAATGAACTATTATTCATACCGCCTAATGATTCGGGAAAATGCAGATAATCGCATATTGAAATGTCGGCGATTATATCACAAATATGTTGATGACATGTATGTTAAAATTGAAACGGAGAGATTAACATTCATCAGGTTGAATCAAACCAAACTCCGATCTGAAGAGTATATTCACCTTCGAGATGCGATTAATACTGATGGAAATGCACAGAATGTCGGTCGGATGACTATTCTTCCAGCAACATACATCGGAAGCCCTCGGCATATGCACGAATATGCTCAAGATGCCATGTCGTATGTTCGTCATTATGGTACAGCAGATTTGTTCATCACATTTACATTCAATCCGCAATGGATAGAAATTAAGCAGGAGTTATTACCTGGGAAATCATCCATTGATCGTCATGATATTACAGCCAGAGTCTTTAGACAAAAGTTGAAATCTTTAATGAATTTCATCGTAAAACATAATGTGTTTGGTGAGACACGCTGCTGGATGTATTCTGTGGAGTGGCAGAAACGAGGATTGCCACATGCACACATTTTGATTTGGTTGGTTGAAAAGATAAGGCCAAATGAAGTTGATGCAGTGATATCAGCTGAAATCCCTAATGTACAAGTAGATCCTGGATTGCATGAGGTAGTTATCAAAAACATGATACATGGTCCCTGTGGAACTCTTAATCAAAATTCACCGTGTATGATGGATGGTAAATGTTCAAAACGATATCCACGGACATTAATATCGGAAACAATTACTGGTAATGACGGTTATCCATTGTATCGTCGCAGATCGACAGCAGACAATGGAAAATCAACAATTGTCAAATTAAATCAACAAGATATTGAAATAGATAATCGTTGGATTGTTCCATATTCACCCATTTTATCAAAGACATTCAAAGCACACATCAACGTTGAATCTTGCCATTCAGTGAAATCGATTAAATACATTTGCAAATATGTAACCAAAGGGAGTGATATGGCTGTGATTGAAATTGGTGCAGAGAATTCTAATGATGAAGTTACCCAATACCAAATGGGCCGCTATGTCAGTAGTAATGAAGCAGTTTGGCGAATATTTTCTTTTCCTATTCATGAGAGACACCCTTCTGTTGTTCACTTAGCTGTGCATTTAGAAAATGGACAAAGAGTGTATTTTACAGCACAGAACGCAGTACAAAGAGCTGCTCAGCCACCATCTACTACATTAACCAGTTTTTTTGAGACATGCCAAAACGATGATTTCGCACAAACATTGCTATATTCTGAAATGCCAAAATATTATACCTGGAATCAATCCTCAAGGAGATTTATACGACGGAAACAAGGAAAACCAGTTCCAGGATATACAGATGTATATTCCACCGATGCGATTGGCCGGATTTATTCAGTACATCCAAGCAATGATGAATGTTTTTATTTACGACTGCTATTAGTCAATGTACGTGGCCCAACATCATTCCAACAGTTACGAACTGTTGATGGTGAATTGTGTGGATCCTACAGAGAAGCCTGTCAACGTTTGCAATTGCTTGAAAATGACGCTCATTGGGATCAAACTCTCAATGATGCTGTAATATCATCACACACTCATCAAATACGAACATTGTTTTCTATAATCATATCTACATGCTTCCCATCAAACCCAATTGATTTGTGGATGAAGTACAAAGATTATATGTGTGATGATATTTTGTATCAAATACGGAATAGAATGGGAAATCCAAATATACAAATCAGTGAAGAAATTTACAATGAAGCATTGATTTCAATTGAGGACATGTGCTTGATAATGTCAAACAAACTATTAATTCAATTAGGCCTGACCGCGCCCAATCGTCCAATGCATGACGCTTTTAACCAAGAGTTGCATCGAGAAAGACTGTATGATCTCAACGCTTTGAAAGAATAAATTCAAACAAATCTTCCACTGTTAAATGAACAACAGAAGTATGTATTTGAAACTCTTATGAAAGTAACAAATGATGAAACTGGAGGGATTTATTTCTTAGATGCACCTGGTGGTACAGGAAAAACTTTTTTTATTTCATTAATATTAGCAACAATTCGCTCACAAAATAAAATTGCACTTGCACTCGCTTCGTCGGGAATCGCAGCAACTTTGCTTGAAGGTGGTCGAACAGCCCATTCAGCACTAAAATTGCCATTAAATATGCAAAGCAATGAAACTCCAACCTGCAACGTTTCGAAGAACTCTGCAATGGCAAAGGTTTTGCAGCAATGTAAATTGATTGTTTGGAATGAATGCACGATGGCACATAAAAAATCTTTGGAGGCTTTAGACAGAACCTTAAAAGATCTACGTAGCAATAATAACCGATTTGGTGGTGCAATGATTTTATTAGCAGGAGATTTTCGTCAAACATTGCCAGTGATTCCACGATCAACGCCAGCTGATGAACTCAATGCATGTCTAAAGTCCTCCAATTTGTGGAAACATGTTAAAGTACTTCATTTAAGCAAGAATATGCGTGTCGAGTTGCAAAATGACCAATCTGGAAACATATTCTCTAAACAACTCATTGACATTGGTAATGGCAAATTTCCTATAGACATGTTGACGGCTTGCTTTTGCTATGACTATAAACAAGTCCCAGGGGCAATCAGTAAGTGTTTGTGGTATTAATCTAGAAAACCCATGTTTCTCACATGGTCAATTGTATGTTGCCTGTTCCCGTGTTGGAAAACCATCAGATTTGTTTATCTATGCGCCAGGTAATCAAACAAAAAACATCGTATACCACAAAGCAATATAATGATAATAATAATAATAATTATGATTCACATGATTAACAATAAAGCGATTACTTACTTTTCAATCCTTATATATGTTTTATTTAATTATTTTTTATTCACAACGCCCTATCACCAGGGTGATGGTTCTGTTCAGGAGAATTTTTTAAAATACGTAGGCACAAAAACTGCCACATTACAAATCTTTTTGACAGGACGAAGTCTGTCGGGTCAGCTAGTAACTAAATAAAAATAAACAAAAGCCTTATTTAAACCTTATATTCTACTATATAGACACAATTTAGCTTAATATCTACCTAAAACTATTTATCTATATACAATATCACTTTAACTACTACCAACTGATTGCTTTGTAATCAGTCTTATCTTTGTAAAAGTCTGTGTAAAAAATATATATAGAGCCGAACATAAAACCCCCTCCTTTTTCTGAGTTGGTTAAATATATGGTAACGTTGACCGCAAAATGCTGTCATGCAATTTTGTACTGGAAGATAATTTTATATTTAAAACGATAATAAAATAGACAGTTAATATGTTAAACTTATTTAAGATTTTGTGTTCTTTTCGGTGATTCCCGTATTGTTGGAACTATTTAAGAGATATGACAAGTTTGGATAAAAAACGATTAAGGATAATATGGTAACGTAGAATTATATTGTTCATTTTTTTGTAGAGAGAACAAATTAATATGTTCGAATTATCGGAAGGTATATACAGCTATGAAAGATCCGATATATACGAAATTTTCATCCTAACTTAGATTAACCAAATTCGAGAATAACAATAATCGTCTGTTCTCTGTGTTTACAAGATATTTAGATTTTCTCAAGCAGCTTTTGATTTAGTTTGATGTCTGGTGAACAGATAACATCTAAAAAAATGGTTCTTGTTTAAGGACTGCTAATAATTGATAAGGTTTTGGAGACATAGTATTTCAATGTACTAGAGGTAATTCTAAAGGTTATTAAGATTTCTGTATATTTTAGTGATATTAACTTCTGATTAATTTCAGGTTTTCTTAGTAAAAGCATTGATTAACAAATCATTAACCGAATATTGCAGGTAATAAATACGTTAATTTGTTCATCAAGAGTTAAAATGAATGTTGCAAAGAAAATTAACAGTTATAAAACAGCTTCATAGAATTTTAATATATCCTCATTTGTTGATGAGTTGTTAGTTCCCACATGGGGCAAAAGATAAAGTAGAAATCAGTAGATAAACGAAAGCATTAGATCGAAGAGTGGAATAAATAAGCACAGAATGATTCAGTTTGATACAAAATTTTAGGTAAAGGAAATATTCTTTTAATGAGCCTGGTGTTCTTACCGTTTTTCTAATATATAATTTAGGTGAGAAATGTGGATAAAAGATAAAAACTATATGAATACAGAAATTATCTAAATTAAATTAAGTAATTGTGCCCTTTAGTGTTTTAGTATACATGCTAAAGTGAAATATTAATTTCAAAATTGTTTTATTCATATATTTTATATAACATAAAACTAAAGAAAGATTATTTATACTTATATTTGATGCTGTAAAGTTGCTACAGTTATGATACTATATGACTTACTGATTTAATCAAATTCCATTTAAAAGAGGTTAGTGAGTGTTAGTTCTTGAGATAGTTTTATATATACGGACATGTATTACTTCAATTAATATAATATATCAACTTAATAAATTGCGGTTGAATTTCGACCAAAGGTCGATCACTAGAACATATTATTTATACATGATGAACTAAAAAAAATCTATTACATTTAATTATCGCATTTAACATATCTAACAGTTATAGTAGGCAAAAATAAACAAACACGCAAACAGTTGGTATCCCTGCCAGTTAATTTTTCTACTACACTCTATCGATCAAGAATGGCGATAAATTTCCTGATAAATTTACGACCTGTCGATATCGCTTTTAAATATTTTTCCCTCCTCGGTCAACTTATCTAAGAAAAAGACAATGATTTGTAGATTTTCCACGGCTGACCGAGATTAAAAGTGACTCCGCGTTGTGGAAGACGCCGTATATCTTTGAGATAGATCTTCTCCAAAGGATATAAATACGATCGGAGATTATTTTGGTCTAATGAATGATGATGGCAGCGCAGATCCGTCGTTTACAAGCAACGAACTGGAAGAGGAGAACACGGATTGCCTTTAAAAGGATACTGTACCGAGAAAAGAATTCGAATCATTAGTTCAACTGTTAAGATAATGTAATTTATGGCTTTATCATTAGTTTAAGTGTTTCGGATATTCATTTTTATCTGGAACATGGTTTTATCTTTAGCATATTTAAGATACCAGGGAGATTAATGTTAATTGAGACACTTTTAGTTATCTGCACTGATATTTAGTCAAAAAATAATCAATTACTCATATTATATCATTCAATACAGATAATTATAAACTGTTATTGATCTGATATACAAAATAATAACACGAATTGTAATTTTAGAGTAGTAATATTATATAAAAATTCGTTTATCTTTCTACTTCCACAGTACACACACACACAGAACTTTTACATATATATCACAGTATCAGAAGCTGTTAGTTTCACGTTTTGAAAATGATTAAAACTTTGAAAACCTATTTCTTGAGCGCAGCTGGAATTTTTGAATATTATTGCTATGAACTAATAAATTTATTTGCATAAATAAATAAAAACTAATATTGAACTCCACATTTTGCATCATTTTCTCAACATTCTTCTATGAAGAAAGAATTATATTAGTTTGACAGCTATCGACTTATCCATTCAAGTATTTCTTTAATATTTCAAAAGCGAGTGCCAGCTAAACTATGCTGCATCAATCTGAACAAGTGTTAATCTGAAGACGGGGTGGAACTAGGTAGAATTTTTTATTTAAGCTGCAACAGTGTATCCTTCAAAACTCTTACAATGTATGGCACAACGTTGTCATGCCAGAAGATGACTTGTTGTGCATCTGTTACTTATTTTGTAACAATATGTTGTTCAATTTGTTCAACTGGCGTCGGTAGATATTCATGTAGTAGCAATTAATACACTACACTTGGCCATCAATATTCCGCTTTAGTGTCGATGTGGATGGCTCCCAACCAATGACCTCTTTCGCTTAAGATTGTCGTAGTCGATACGCTTTTCATCGCTAGACACAATATGCTACAGAAAACTCATTGAATGACATTAATATTGAAACATTTCGAAAGGCATTAGTGTGCTAGCCCTTCTTCCCCCTTTTGGACAGTTTCCATCGCATATAAACGTTGGAAAATAGTTAATTCATCAACTGTTCAGCTGTCTGAGAGTGAAGCCTTCATTCATTAATCCTTGTAATTCATTGTATCTGAAAGGGGTTGGTCCTCCAGGATCTTCATTGACTGAAAACAACCTCTTTTGAATCATTGAAGTCAAAAGCGACAACAGGAATATGATGGTGCCGTTCCTAAAAGTCGTTGATGGACTTCGGCAAAAAAATTGTTACAATTAAATAACAAAAGTAATGAATATAGAAAATGCAATTTTGAATTTTCCGAGATACACTGGAAAATGGAAAACTGTTATTTTATGTTTTTATAACCATCGAGTTTAATAGTAGGGTTAATTTGTTTAACGGTTTTTATATTGATACTGCAAGAACACTGCTGAAGATGAAGATGAACACGAGAAAAATAATAAAATAAAAATAAGGTAATAGAAAAACGATGTTTTATGAAACTATACATAATTTATTATTATTTAATTACTACACTGTTACTAGTCGTTTCCGTCTAATCTACAATTTGTCTTTATGGATAACTTAAATCTAGGTATATAACTAGGAGGACCCATTGGTCCTATCTCAGTCTCTGGCGAAATATTGTTTATACATGTCACTGCTGTATTTTTATTATATGCACCTCACTATACAACACTACACAAGATCAGATGGTTTGATTCTTTTGCGTCTGTGTCCTGTTCTGGTGGTATCCTAAAGCTGCAATACTTCAGTGCAATATTCTCATGAGAATGGAGTCTTTCCTCATGCCCCCTTGCAATTCTCTTGATTTCTTGACTGACTGTGGATATCTGAAGGTCTCGATGTAGGTAATCAGCCCTATAATATTTGGGTGCGCCCACAATACCTCTCAAGACATTGTTCTGAAAATGTTGTTGAATTTATTTATGTTACTCTTTGCAGAACATCCCCATAATTGAACTCCGTATGTCCATATAGGTTTCAGTATTTGCTTATATAATATAAATTTATTATGTACTGATAATTGTGATTTTCTTCCAATTAGCCAATACATTTTCCTATATTTGAATTCCAGTTTTCTTTTCTTCTTTATATATTCCTTCCTGCGAAGTTTTGCATCAATGTTCATTCTGATATATATAGTGTTCTTGCTATATGGATTGCTATTATTTAATGTTATTGGTACTTGTACAGTCTGTTTATAGGTGAACTGCACATGTACAGATTTACTTTCATTAATTCTTTTTTTCCAAGCTTGTGTCCAATTATTTATATTGTCGCTTGTCTGTTGTAAATTTCGTGAGGCTTCACTATTGTCTCCGACAGCTATAATCGCAGTATCATCAGCAAATGTAATCATCGTAATATTCTCCATTTGTGGTATATCACAAGTGTAGAGTAGATAAAGCATTGGTCCCAGTACACTTCCTTGTGGACCAGCTTTAGCTTCCTTTATTGTAGAAACTATATATAATAATAAGTAAAATATAATGTAATGGTTTAGAGATAAATTTATTTATGAAAGTGACTGAAACAATATTATATAAGTTGCGACATTTTTTGTAAATTCATACTTTTCATACGACATTAACATTTATAACAAATAAGAGTAAAATTGAAATATATAATGCATCAACTGTTCTGGCATGACTGATACATCTCTTCATACAAATACATCATCAGTGCTCCGTGATTAATATCTGTATAGACCCTCAAGATACACACTATCGAAGCTGGTGTATTATCTTACACTAGCTCGCTTCTATCGTCAGTTTACCGAAACAAAAAAAAGAAAACACCACGCGTCTTTCATTGATAACTTACTGTAGCCGGTTGATTTCAAAGGAATAAGTGGTAATTTCCATCAGCCGCTAAATGTTTCGTTTGTGATACGTCCAAGACGTCGAGTCTTCAGATTTCATATAGGCGATAAGGTAAGATTCCTTGTTTCCTGTAATACTTAGCTGTGGTAAACAGATCTGATGTTGTCCAGGTCTGATGCCTTTTTCACTGATAATAGTAAACAGATACTTTTAAATAAAATTAATTTACATTACATTTTTATATATAGGGCTTTTCAATAGGAGCGAGTCGATTTTAAAAATAAATAAAACAAGGTGTGTATAATAATAATTTTTGTTAAGTTAAAATCTAAACTATAACCTTACCTCTAATGAAGCATTGTTTTTATAATGTAAGAAAATAAATTAGAAAATGAAACCAAAACTATATTCTTTTCGATGAGTAAATGTTTTCTAAAAAATATAATTGTTTTGAAGGGTTACTTTTGCCATCATGGTGATGTTTAGAACTAGCAATTAATAAACAAACGAAAGTGCTCGTCTTCCTCATATTAATATGAAGTAACATATACATGTGCTTATATATTTTAACGTTATATTTAAATTATATATTTAGTTGTTATATACTTATCACAATTTAACTATTTTATTAAAAAGACACTGTATCGAAAAATTGTAATTTTTGTTCAGGAATATTTAAAATATTAAAATGTTTTAAAAAACTATGTTAAAATCACTTAACATCCGAATTTAATACGCAGATGTAATGCATTTAAATAACAAAGTATGAAGAATCGAAGTTAAGGGAAGGCAGGAGCAGGAAATGATCGCCAGAATTCGAAAAACCATGAATTCGTTTATACTTCGCTGTGAATAGTAAATTTATTTACAAAACTAAATATCAAAGAAATCAAAAATGGAAGTGTACCTTAACATACGGTTGTGAGACGTGATAAGCAGTAGAAATTAAATACGTGCGAAAAATTAAGGGTTTAACAAAGATGGACAGGATAAGAAATTTTTTTGAAATTTATTTATCACATTGTTACTAGTCGTTGTCTACTAACCAATAATTTTTAGGGTAAATGATGTGGCTCGGTAAATGGAGGTAAAACGAAATGAAACAGTGGTGTTTACATTATGTGACCGTTCTTTATTGGCTATATAAAAAAATGTGAATGTGAAATCAGTCCTGTAGTATCTGAGTGCACATAAAATACTTCTCAGGACAATATTCTGGAAAACTTGTATCCTAATTATGTGATTTTTCGCGGAACATCCCCATAATTGAATTCCGTGTTTCCATTTAGGTTTCAGTACTTGCTTGTATAATAGCAATTTATTACGTATTGATATTGTGATTTTCTTCCAATTAACCAATACATTTTCCTATATTTCATTGCTTTTCTTTCTTACATATTCCTTTCAGCGAAAGGTTCAGAAATAATCAAATAAGAAAATACAACAATATTGAATCAGTCGAAGAGTACATAGAAAGGAGAAAATTCAGTTGCTAGCGACACTTAAAACACAAAGAAGGGCGCAAGAGCGGTAAAAAGAATCTAGAAAGCAAAAAAAAAAGAGGAGAAAGACCAGGGGTGACAGAAACTGGCATGAATGTACCAGAAAGGTAATGCAGAATAGAGGCAGCTTAAAGTAAATTTAATTAAAAAAGATCTAAATACTTTAAAAATATAGTGTGTCATACATATTTATTTTATACAAATATATTTATAAATTAGATGTAATTAATAATCATGAAAAATATAAAATATATAAATAAGCGATTTGGTGGTGGATTGAATTGATTGAATTGACACTCTTGCCTAGGACAATCACAAATATTAAATAATTACAAATATAAATTCACGATCATGCCCCATCAGGATTCGAACCCGCGACTATCGTAACAACAGGTAGATCGTCCTGTCGCCTTTACCACTGCAGGAAGGGGAAAGAGCAAAATATTGCATTTTAATTTTTATATAAAACAATTCTTTAACTATATACATTTACATATATTTTTTTATTAATTACATCTTACATTAGATATACTTAGTTAAACCTTAATTTACAAATGTATTTTATAACTACTGCTCTGTTATTTTTACATAGACACACAAGCACGATGAGTACGGGATACGGTTACATCAGTATATATTTCCCAAAGATTTACACATGTGATATGAAAACATTTATTTTAAAATATTTCTAAAATAATAATTTATCCGGTAACTATTCAATAAAAGTTAGTTGTCAATGATGGCGATCTTGTTCGTCCTTTTTTCAGTAACTGTTAAGTCGTTGGAAGAACGGACTTTGTAAGATTAAACGGCCGCTTTAGTAGTTGGACTAGAGGTTATTCAGATCCTAATCATGGGCCGCCGAGAATGCTAAACTACTCATAAATGCATCGTTATGGGGCAGTTTAACGTATGATATGTTGGTACCATTTATATTTGTTAGCCGTTTTGGAACAGGGCGTTTTAAGAATAAGATTACTGATGGTGCTTTTTGGAATATATAATAATGCTTGAGTAGGTGGTAAATAATGTAGAACTGTAAATAATTCGTGTAACATTGAGATATTAGGATTAGTAATCGTTAAAAACATGATCTGAATAGAAGAAATAAAAATGGTAATAATGTTAACGTTATATAAAATTTTGTTATTGGAATATGATATGTATGTCACTCAATACGTCTCCGATCTGACATATTCAGAGGATGGACAAGGTAATACCTGATATACATAATATTTAATTGTTTATAAGTAGTTGAGCTACCATTTGTTTTTAAAACATCTGCAATTCTCCGCAGAATAGACTTGTAGAGTGTTTGAATGAGTTCCAACAGAATATTGTTCAATTCTGGTACCAAAACATCCTCACCAAAATCTTCTTTTTACTCTTTGCTCTAGAACTTTCCATAATGGTTCGATTATCTTGAGGTCGGGCGATTGAGCTCATTAGTGAAGATGTTTGACGATATTCTGATCCTCCTCAAACCGAGAATAAAGCTTTTGACTATGTGTATGGGATCTATAGTACCATACCGGAATATGGCAATGTGTGGCAGCAATATGCTAGCCATGGTAAGAACTTCATTATTGAGGATGTCTAGGCATTAATTTGTAGTAATTGGGTCAGTGACCAGCTGAATACCAGGATATTGGATATTGTCAGTCAAATCATAACAGCACCTCTCCTATGATTGACTATGGGAAGCTAGCAGTCAGGATCTTAGTTTTCTTTTGGGGTTCTCCATACATAAATCCGATCGGTTGCAAAAAACGATGTAAACGATTATTCATAGGACTATACCACATTCTTCCAATCATCATCGTCGGTTTTATGATCGTTACACAACTTTCTTGGAAGCTTAGCGTTGGCTTCCGTTATAAAACACTTCATAATCGTAGCTCTTCCATAAATATTAGCTTTGTGGAACTTCCGCCGTACTGTTTTTTACGTTTTTGTCGAAACAGTATTATTCAAGTGAATATTGAGTTCTGATGTCACTTTTGCTGCAGTAGTTTCCTGATGTCTGGCCAAACTCATTTTTAATTTTCGTCAGTTTCTGTCAGTTGACTTTGGGTTCGACCACTCTACCGATGATGTTTTATCATATTTGGTCTAACTAATTGAAACTAAAAATTTAGCTGTTTTCGTCACTTTATCAATGATTTCCCCTCGACTTCTAAATCTGAGAGATGAAATCGAATTTAACCTAAAAGACTTGGAATGTAAACTGCATTTTCTCACAAAAAAAATGTTGCTAAAATGTAGCCTTCTAATAGCATTTACTAAACCGCGCTTTCACAGAGGAAGATACAAGTTATTGAACAATACATTAGAAGAACAATAGATTTCTATTTACCAAGCCTAATATATCGAAAAAAAATTACAAGAACTTATTCCCTATTCTAACATTATCTATCGTTTCTTTCTAATCGTTTCTTATTCAAAGTTTGGCACCTGAGTAATAGGTACAGTGCTTATATGGTGGTAGGACTCAGCTATTTCTATGAACTCAAGATAAGAGTGAGTTAAGCATTCACAAAACTGTCTAATAAGTATTTTTAGAACGGTTCAGTATGGTAGCCTTCTAATGGCATTTAGTAAATCGCGCTTTCACAGAGGAAGATACAAGTTATTGAACAATACATTAGAAGAACAATAGATTTCTATTTATCAAGCCTAATATATCGAAAAAAAATGACAAGAACTTATTCCTTAATCTAACATTATCTAATGACCATATCCAATAAATTGTTGTTAACTCAAAATTAATAATTCCCGCATAATATATGACAGAACTCTGAAGCTGAAGATCACGGCTCATTCGAAAACCAAAGAACTGCCCATTATCTAACACAAAAGCCATTATTTCCAGCTAAAACGCTGAAGCATTGTTCTATTTTGAAAACGTTCTTCTGCTAGAACATGAAGCAAACTGGAGCCTCGGGGGTTATAAGTCGTGAAGCGAATGCCCTCATTCTTGATGATAAGTAGTTTAGATAGTTATTGTTAAATAATTTTCTTTGTCGTGGTACAGATAGGAACTGATAAATTTATACGAAGTGCCTTCGTATACTAGTTTGGCGAGTTTTCGGTTGGTGGTTTCGAAGTATTTCTTTGGATTTTTCGTGTTTTACACACAATTTTCGCCAATTCTTTACGTAATGCATTTTGTAACAAACATAACATATTTTTCGTTACAATAAATATCTGAATTCAAGCCAGTATTGCTGCTTTGTTATCTGTTAGAAACAGGAATGTTGTTTGTGTGCTAGTATTATATAGAAAAGAAAGGAAATGATTGCAGGATAGATATAAAAACGTAATTTAGTTTAATATGAGAACTGCAAATCTCATGTTGCTTTTATTGTTAAAAACATTGTAGCGTTCTCGTTTTTCGCCATGCCCGGTAAATAGCGAAATTTACAAAATGTCAAGAATCTTATCGAAATTCAAACCATCAGATCTGAAAAGGTGCCTCGGGGAGCGTTTGGCTTCAGTTCCTGGCGAGACGCGGCTTGGCGATTGGTGATACTCAACCGAAAGGAGAATGGTCCCATGGACGAAGGTTGAAGTCGTCAAACCATCAGCGGTGGTAAGCCTTTTCTTTCCTTTATGGTATACGGACTATGAACACCATTTGTCCACAAGGTTTCGGAGCGGATATATTTTTAGGGCTAAAACTAGGCTACAACATTTTTATTCACGTGTGATGTTTAAATTGGGAACTCATAATCTACTGTAATAAGCACACACATTTCATTGTATCTTTAGATTATTATTTCTTTGGCATCAGTTCTATCTGGTGTAGACATCATCAGGATAAAATCCCTTAGTGGACCCGCCGCATTATAAGGGATATCACAAACAAATTTCACAATGATACGATTTAGTGTTTAGGTTAAGTGTTAACAAACGATCATTATTGTTCGATTGTGTGAGTTTTTCTGTTAATATTTCTTTTTCTGAAATCTGTCTCATCATTCATTTTAACAAGGTGTGTTACCTGATAATGTAAGTTTACAAACTGTGCCATCCACTCAAATAGTATAGAAAGGGGTGGATCTTCAGGCAGAAAGAAAACATATTCATATGAAATATAACTATACAGTTGTTGCAATATATTGCTCAATAAGGTACGCAATTGTAAAATAAAACTATCTACGATTCTACGATTCTTTTAAAAGTTAGAAAATGACTTCATTATTGGAGGAGACGTCAAAGCTAAAAATATATTCTGGATGTTGGGACTTATCTCCATTTAAGGTAATCAGATATATATAGGCACTCAAATAATCTAATGTGTATGATATTATACTGGTAAGTTAACGTACTGGTCACAAGATACTAACAAAATATAGTAGTGAAATCTATTTTCAGATCAATCTTCGATATTCTATCATCGTGAAATGGTAAATGGATAGGTTGGAATATATTTATAAAAGATGTGGAAGAAATAATTAAGCTACATATTACACTGAAAACAACTGAACAACTGGAAAGGGAAGCAGGATTGCTCGTGCTTAATTTACAAAAAAACGGCATGGAATAACGCCAAGAAACAAAAAAAAAGATTAGGGAAAAACTACACAAGAGTATTTAGGAAACTCCTAAATACAAATCGTAAAGCCCGAAGTAAATGGCAATAAATCAGTTTTTTAATTTTTTAGGAACTTAATGACTATTTATTTTGCAAAACGGTTAAGAATTTGAATCGACCACATAACCAAAACCAACAGATCTCCAAGGAAAACGCATCCAAAGAAACATACTGCCGATAGATATGAAACCTAGCCTATACCAAATAGTATTGAACATGGAGTTATAAAATTAATAACTCCCAAAGAAATAGCTAGCGAGAATCAAGAAAAGCTGTCTGGGAAATATTTGCGGCTACTACAAGTACTTAAACAGCTGCCAAGGAAGGGCGTTATAAAACTTGTACACCTGTTCAAGATAACACCTACTGTTATCTTGAACAGGCTGAACAGGAACAAGAGGCTGTTTTATCCTATATGCTGTCTATATATGCATCCTATCCATCCTATCGTATCCAAACTGTTTGAGAAGCTGCTCCTAAAATATCTCAAATCAATTATTAAAGAAAAGGATCTCAACTAGGCTTATTAATTTTGTGTTCTTGAGTTTTATATGAAACTTAAATAATAATTAATTTAATAAATAAACTGCCTAGGGAAACGAATCAAATTATCAAATTTTATATATTTGATATTTAGTTCAGTATAAGGTACGGGGACGAATATTCAGATTTAAGAGAATATAAATAAGGTTGTGTCATTGGAGTTCCTCTATATCAGTGATATTCCTAAATATGAAGGCGTAATAAGAGCAGCACTTGCTGATGTTACTGTCTTACTTGTTACAAACAGTAACATTAAGACAGTTACAAATAAATTACGAACAGAACAGCCGTTCACAATATTAAAGATTGGACAATTTATTTTCTTTTTTTTTAATTATTATTCTCTTGTCATTCCACAATCTGTCCAATAGGGGCAATAAGTATTTGATGATATTTATATTATAAAATGACAAACAGAAAATCGCATGAAAAGTGTACAAATCTGTACAAATTTATATACTAGCACTTAATTGAATTACTATATTATGTTGTTCTAAAAATTATTCTATGTGTCTATTCTATCAGGTAGGATGGTAGTAAACGTTTTAGCCTACGCACTTCACTGACATCGTGCACATTTAATTGTTTAACGAGTGCATTTGGGTACACTGATTCTATTTTAACGTATTTTGCACGTAGCAATTTGGATCACATACGTTATGGGTTTAGGCTCGATACGATATATCCAAATAGGCTTGACTTATACAGAAATATCTTCTTATCCAAGGATAATTTAAATTTACATCTTATAAGCCAATGGATCTTGTTTAGTTTAAGCTCAAGTTGTTTATTCTTTATTTATATATGTTTCTTCAAAATTAAGCGTCGATCCAGATGCATTCCCAGATATCTAACATACTCTGCTTGCGGGAGTTCATGATTATTAATACTTCTGCAGGGTAAGTCATTTTACGTGGGGCGAACGTCACGCTAGTAGATTTTCTTTCATTCGCCTTAATACGCCATGTTTTCAACAATAAGTGGATTTTGTTGAGATGAATTTTGAGGTTCCTTATGACTACCAGCGTGAGATGATAATATCGATGTATTTTCAGCATATGGTGCCACAGCAGTGGTTCTTCAGATCGGATTGGATCAGACGACAGTAAAAAACTTACACATCCATGGCTAGAGAAATTTCGATTAGCTAGAGCTGCACATGCGCACTTATTCTAATCTAGCCTCACTGTTTTCACAACTACGTGTCCTTTTCTATATATGTCTTGTTTTTTTCTAAATATATCTCTCTCTTAAATAAGTCTCCTTTTACCAACTATGGGTTTATCTGGACTGGACTTAAAGTTTAACGTGGGCTCCGAACCACGGTCCTCAGTATTAAGCCTACCGACTGACGAGTGACCAACTTTATAAATCATCCCAGAAGATATCCGGTCTTACCCAGCCTGGTTACTGGCGTGACTGGAATCATTTTCCTTGTCGGATTTTACATTCTTGCTTAGGACAATCACAAACATAAATTTATGCCGCAGCAGCATTCGAACTTGCGGCTATCGCAACAGTAGTAGGACCCTCCTATCGCCTTTACCACTGCGCCACCAAGCTGACCTATACGTCTTGTTGTTTACCACAGTTGTGGTTAGAAGTCACTTTTAGGTTAATTTTGTATTTACATTTTGTTGAGGTAATATAATTATTTCATAGGCAAAATTAGTGGCAAATATTTTATAGCAGTTACCTAGCCAATCGAAACTTGTATAGGCATTGATGTATAGATTTTTTACTTTCCTCTGATTGGATCTACCCTGCGGAACACCGAAATTTATTGGAGGTAGTTCAATATATTCGTCACCCTGTTTCACAGTAAAATGGTATTAGTGGGGCAGACACTTTTCATTTTAACTTGAAGATTAGTGTCCCACACTTTATCAAAAGCTTGAGATTTATCGACAATGTCAATCGACCAATATTTTTTACCATTTGTGTTTATATTTATTTGGTTGGCCAATTTGGGAACTTGCTCTCTTGTTCCATATTCAACAAATTACAAATAAAATTAAATACGGTGAAATTTATATATGTAAATTTATTTGACAGAAATAGTGATTACTTATTAGCTACACTTGATGTCAAGCTCAAGTGGAAAGGGCATGTTAAAAATAATTTATATAAAAATTTGCTTTAGGCTTTAGGCAAAGATGTGATGTTTTTATATCTCTCGGAGTATCTAAAAAACCGCAAAAAGGATAACTATAAAAAAGGATAACTATAGGTGGTGAAAAATTAAGGGAAATTATGTGGATAAAAGAGGACTTTCTAAGAAGTTAATGAGACAAGAACCCTTTGAGATAGTATAGTTATGTTAAATTAAGTGTGAAAAGCTCTGGGCTACATGGCTTCTTAAACTAAATAAACTTCTAGATAGACAATTTACTATAAAACAAGTTGATGAACACCTTAAACTGTATTCAATAAATCTAGGAGATCGGCGAAGTTCGACGGTTCCAAGAGTTTTTAGGAGTTGTGCTGGGTCTAATATTGTATCTCAGGTATACTGCTGACTTACCGATCACAAATATGACTACTGTGGCAACATATGCAGACGATACGGTAGCCTTAGCATTTCACGAAGATCCAATTAACAAAAACTTCAAAGATAACTTCACAATTTACAATCCTAGCTGAAAACTTGAAGTATTAAAGTTAATGCAACAAATATACCTATGCTATGCTAAACTACCCTTCCATAACTTTAGCCTCAGATCATGCCATCACTGGATATTAATAGTTGCCAATTCCTCTAGGCGGATGATGCTAAATATGTTATATCGGCAGGTATCTAGACAAACGTCTAACTAAACCCTACTAATCCATACAACATAGACATAGTGATCCTAAAATAACAAGATAATGCGGCACAAATCAATACTTAGGCCCATTTGGTAAATTTCCACGGAATACAACTATGGGGTACTGCTAGAAAATCTAACCTAGCCACCATTACCATTGCGTATAATACTCGATGGTCAATGCTACGCCTTTGGCAAAATTATATAGAAGTATACAGAATATCGCTCTAGAATTAATTATTTAAATGTGCATACATTCCAATGTACTTAACAATCAGCTAAATGTGCGTGATGGTAATGCAACGTAGACTAAAAGATTTACTTCAATCTGATAGGACCGGACAGATTAGGATTTAGAATAAGATATTTTACGTAGAAGATCAATTATTGACGTGATTTTCTAAATATTATATATCATATACTATAACTGAGCAGATGTTGAACGAATAAGTCTGAAAAAAATGTCGAATGTGTATGTGAAAATATATATACATCTCTGGAAGTATGATCCATGAAACACCGTTTGAGTTTGGTTTTCAGATCATAGATCTATAGACTTGAATAACTGATCCTAATATATGTGCAATTTGCGTTTAAATAAAAGGGCGAATTCATATTTAGGAATTTAGCACTTACAGACAACATCTGTGTATTATTCTTAATGACAAATTTATTAAAATTATTACTGCCCGTTTAAAACGCCTCTACTAATGTAGATAAAACCGAAATAAAATTTCTCATCTTAGTTATCAATAATGTTTCACTCCGAAGTGCTAATAAATATTTTAATACTTCTACAATCTCAAGCTACATAATGTTTACATAAATTACTTGTCCTCAATGAAAGGATTTAATGATGCAAGTTTAGTGTTTTAATTACTAGGATCGACCGTTTTCGTTTATTTTGTCCGGATATTTTTAACGCAGTGGTCTCGCGTTCGCTTTTACTGATTGGCCGGTTTAATTCAGTTTGGTAATAAGGTTTTATTATCTGTGACCACCCACTGGTACCGTTAACCTGTTGCGACTGTGGTTGTAAATTGAAGCAGACTAGTTATAATAAAGAGGTCTTGCCATGTAATTAATTGAACTAGTCGGTTATAAACTGCGAATTTCCAGTCGTGTTACTTGAGAAGAATTATTGTGAGCTTATGGGTTATTGGCAATCGGCTATACATTGACGATTTTAACCTACCATGGGGTTTCGGATGATTTATAGTATAATGGTGAGTACAGACTTGAACGAAGCGAACGCTCGGGGTCTGCGTGAGACCATGCGCGAAGATTCAGCATGGATTCGGCGAAAATCTATCCGTTCGCGGTGATCGAAATCAATTCGTGGCGTAGTTTTCACAATGGCATCTCAAAATAAAATGTGTTATTTTCCTAAAAAGCAATTTTTATTGCTAAAATAATATGTACCGTCTAAGCCTTTTTGAAAGGGTATCAAATTATTGTATGTATGGCCGGTAACTTAATAAACAAGGTTATGATAAGGAAGAAAATACGAATAATATTGAAATTCAGCTCGTTTGAGATTACGGGAAGGATATGACATAAACTTCGGCGATTTCGTCCTTCAAAGGTCCGATAATGCTATGTAATAGTCGCTGTTGATGGTCTTTCCTTTTTCAAGGTAGTCAATGAAAATTATTCCATGCGCATCCCAAAATACAGACGCCATAACCTTGACAGCCGAGTGTTGCGTTTTCCCACGCTTTGGAGCGGGTTCATCTTGTGCAGTCCACTCGGATAACTGTCGATTAGACCTCGGAGTGAAATGATGGAGCCATGTTTCATCCATTGTCACATATGGACTCAAAAACTCGGGTTTATTACACTTGATCATCTTCAAACACTGCTCCGAATCATCAACTCGTCATTGTTTTTGATCAAAAGTGAGCTCGCGCGATACCCACTTTGCACACAGCTTTCTCATACCTAAATATTCGTGATATGATATGATGTGCACGTTCAGTTGATATATTTAGAGTATCTGAACTTAGCATACCAATCCTTGATGGTCGATTTTCCAGGGGCAGTGTACGGAAACTCGGCAGCAAGCCAAGTTTTTGCTTCAACTGCATTTTTCTTCAACTGCACAAACTAATGATCCGACAACTGCCAAATTTATACACGCATCTTTTGAGGGTTAGGGCTAACTAAAAAACATATGGATTTAATTCTAGTAGCGCCATCTAAATGTCAGGCCGGGGACTTTTTAATTGACCTGTTAAAACGGAACAAAGTCATCATTATAGGGAGGCCTACCAAATGGTAATGGGACAACTTGAATGAAGAAAAGTTGCAGGAAGGAGCTGTTTTTACCAAAAAAAAAAACAAATATTTTTTTAGAGTCAATGGTTTTATAATATGAATGAAAAGCGTTGTCAAGAACACTGCAAGAAGCAAACAAAATTGTCAACTCTTAATTCTAGTTTTGTTATACAATACATGTTATATAATACACACATATACACATATGCTAACAATATATAAAGTCTGATCACTATATTTTCAATGATATTTACATTATACATTTTTGTTTTTTATTACTAAAAAATAAAGGATTTTATTTTAAATTAAATTTTAGTCAGAATTCATACATCACTACTTTCATTAGTACTTTTGTTCGTAATTAACACTTGGAATAGGTTAAAATTTTGTGTATGTTAATCGGACAACAAGCTGGGTTTACCCAATTCTCTTGCTTTTTGTATTTGTAGGATAACAGAGACCAAGCAAATCGATGAATCAAAACACGTTAGCCGCTCAGGAAGCTTAAAGTTAGTGAGAAGAAAGTCTTCCAAGAAACATTGGTATCTCCTCATAAATTTATTACACCAACGCAGCACGTACAGTTGGGAATGATGAAGCAATTTGTAAAATCACTTTCGAAATATTGCTTCAAATACGTGGTTTCGGAGTTTCCAAGCCTGTTAGAAGCAAAGGTGAGTGAAGGTGTTGTCATCGGATCAGACATTAGACGGTTTATGACTGACTCGCAATTCATCACGACCATGATGAATCCCGAAAAAGAAGGGTGAACTGCTTTTAAGGATGTCATAGAGAAATTTGTATGCAAACATAAAGACCCTAACTATAAATAAATCGAGAAAAGATTGCTAAACGCATTTCAAGCTTTAGGCTGTCTAATGACTATAGAAAAGGAAGCAATTTTCAGATTCCCAAAAACATAAAAATTAGGTCACAAAATCTTATGAGCGCTTAGATCTGAGCTGCTTTGCAGATCTGTGTAATCCATGGATTTTTTCCTCTAAGAACTAAGTAAATCGCAAGATACAAGTTAACGTATGTGTGACTGAGGTGTCCTTAATTTTTACATGACTTAATGTAGAAAAAAATTTCAAGTACTTAAAAGGCTTTGAAGAAATTCTTTATTAAACCCTTATCATATATGGGAATGGAAGAAGAACATCTTCAAGAGATTTTTCTCACCAGAATATTATGAATATTAAATATTCATGCAGTCTAATCTTCTTGAATTTAATGTTAATTTCTAACCCTCTAACGTGTATAGGAAACAACATGGTGCTTGATGTAATTCTTAAGAGCGTATACTTTTATATCGCCACAGATATTCACTGCCGTTAGACTGCCACCATTACACCAACAATATTTCCGTTCAAAGCCTTTAAATATTTAAGTTAAATTAATTAGTTAAACAAAATCTAGTACAAAACAATATTTAGCTTAATTGAACAAAACCAATTTAACTTCATACCAACCTGATATTGAGAAAGATATTTTAGTTATTACACTTTAATTCCTACAGAATGTAATAAATAGAAATAATAACGAAAAGAAAACTTTTATTTTTACGGAATAAGATAGATTTATGTCGATTTAATTGTTCCTAAATAACTGAAATAAATACATTCCACGTATAATTAAACGAATGCTAATTTATATAGTTGAAGGAATCGAATAAAACTGTAAAATTGGTCACGCAAGAACGGACAAGAACGTATCGTGTAAGTCTGTCGAGTTATTTCGTTCAAAACTGGGAAATTGTCGATTTCGAAAACCGGACACAGCGAACTGGCCATGTTTACGACGTCTCCCGACATTTCCGAAACGTAATTAATAAAAGTTTATGCTGATTTTTCTTACGTTTATAATGCTCTAACTGTTTTTATGCATATGTTATCAGGCGTGTTATCTATCCTCAAATTTTACGATGGAGCGTGGGTTCGTTCATACAAGTCGAACCGTTCATTCTCTGTGTATCTCGTAAATATCGACCGTATAAGTATTTCGAGAATATGTTAAATTGGAAATATTATGGAAACGTTTAAATCATAAAACGTATGGGTTTGGATAGAAGAGTATGACGACGGCCTATATATTCTTTATAACAACCGAGTTACAAGTAAGTGTAGGTAGTTGGCGCCAAACGTGATGAAAAAAGTGAGTTAGAAAGGAATATTGAATTGGTTATAAGAATAATATTTTATTTAAGTATCAAATAGTAATAAAAGATCTAATATAGCAATATTACTAAGAATTCCTGTTATAAATCGAATAATATTACTAAAGATAAATTACCACTAAAGATAAATGATGCCACGCTAAGTTAAATAGCAATTAAATTTGACTCAAATTGTTCCCAATTCACTAGTTATTTTATGCTATACTATGACTAGGACTGTTAATTTAACTGTTGTTATGAGATATTAATTATATTTATCGGTGATGTAAATTATTAATTTATTATTTATGATAATAAATATTCATTCATATTCAGTTGTGATTTTTCGGTATTTTTTTTATCATCTTAAGAATTATTTGTGGAACTCTCATTGAAATGTAAGAGAATACACAATAAAAGAATAACAGGTCAATTGAAAAGTCCTGGCCTGACATCTAGATGGCGCTACTAGAATTAAATCCATATGTTTTTTAGTTAGCCCTAACCCTCAAAAGATGCGTGTATAAATTTGACAGCTGTCGGATCATTAGTTTGTGAACTATAGCATTTTGAGTGAAGCAATTTTTGTTAATGTGAAAAAAAAATTGATAAAAAGGAATATCGTGTGTTGATAAAATATTGATTTTTGAACGGAAAAAATACAGTTGAAGCAAAAATTTGGCTTGATGAAGAGTATCCGGACATCAAGGATTGGTGTGCTAAGTTTAGACGTGGTCAAATGAGCACCGAAGACGGTGAATGCTCTAAAGGGGTTATTACCGACGAAAACAATAAAAAAAATCCACAAAATGATTTTGAATGACTGTAAATTGAAACTGAATGAAATAGCAGACACTCTAAATATATCAGCTGAATGTGTACATCATATCATTCACGAATATTTGGGTATGAGAAAGCTCTGTGCAAAGTGAAAGCTCACTTTTGACCAAAAACAACGACGAGCTGAGGATCCGGAGCAGTATTTAAAGATGCTCAAGCAAAATAAACCCGAGTTTTTGCGTCGATATGTGGTAATGGATGAAACATGGCTCAATCGTTTCACTCTGAAGTCCATACAACAGTCATCCGAGTGGACTGCATACGATAAACCCGCTCCAAAGCGTGGGAAAACGCAACAGTCGTCTGGCAAGGTTATGGCGTCTGTATTTTAGGATGCACATGAAATAATTTTCAATTACTACCTTGAAAAAGGAAAGAACGTCAGCAGCGAATATTATATAGCGTTATTGGACCGTTTGAAGGACGAAATCGTCGAAAAACGGCCGCGCTTGAAGAAAAAGAAACTGCTGCTTAGCCATGACAATGTACCGAGTCACAAGTCAGTGAAAACGATGGCAAAAATCCATGAATTGGGCTTCGAATTGCCTCCTCATTCACCGTATTCACCGGATCTTGCCTCCAGTGACTATTTCCTGTTCTCAGATCTCAAAAGAATGCTCGCTGGGAAAAAATTTCGTCGAATGAAGAGGTGATCGCCGAAACTGAGGTCTACTTTGAAGCAAAGGACAAATCGTACTACAAAAATGGTATAAAAAAGTGTATCACACTTGAAGGAAATTATGTTGAATAAAAAAAGTAATTTTGCAAAAAAAAGTGTTTTGCTATGGTAGCCCGGCGACTATGCAATTGACTTGTTAAGAAAGAAAGAGTAGATTGAGAAACATAAAATGCATTTTATTATTGATCTATTAATGCTGACGATAGCAATTTTAATGAATCAAATGAGTTAAAAGAGTACACCGGTATACATAATTTGATATATTATATATTGACATATAATACTTCATACATCATGAAGACTTTGGTAAGGTACAAGTTGAACAAAATTATTGTAGTTAAATCCTAATTATAATTTCAAGAGCATCACTCATAGTTAAATAAGCAGCTATAACAAAAAATAGAATTTAAGAATGAAAAATAAATGAATCAAAAACATAATAATATTATACATTCTAGGACATAATAAAGGGCCTGATGAAAAAAATCCTGGGAAGATTTTTAATTGGTAACTAATGAAGCCGAATAGGGCTAAGACAAGGCGCGAGTTAAAGATTGACTTTATTCATAATATTTATGTATGAAATAATACAGAAATATAAGAAGCATGACTGCACTGCTTTACTAATGCTGATAATAACTGATAGTTTAAACTATCTACAGAAAACCTAAAGCAGACGAAATACAGTACCAAATGAATATGGAATGATACATATACATGATAATAATCTTTGAATGATTGTTTAACGTTACGCGAGCAATACTATATACGGTAATAACAGCTTTGTACAAACCATGGTAAAACGTTATTGGTGAATACGAATAGCAGCGAAACTTAACTGACAGAGATCGACGAACAGTAAAAGGATTGTGGCCAGGCGACATAAACCTACAGCGGCAAAAGTGACAGAAGAACTTAATAATCACCTGAATAATATTATTTCGACAAATACAGTATGGCGGAAGCTCCACAAAGCTAACATTCATGGAATAAGCTGCGAAAGAAATAGTCACTTGCGATCACAACGATCACACAACCAGGACACTTGATGAGTGGAAAAATGTGGAGTTGTCCGATGAATCATCATTTACAATATTTCCTACAAATGGCCGGATTTACATATGGACCCAATAGAAGCTTTGTAACGATTTGTATTCCCTAAAGTGCTTCATAAAGTCAAGCATGGAGGGGGCGGATTTGGGCGTAAAGATCGTGATATTCAGCTGGTCTTCGTCGTTCCCAATGATGAAATAATACAGATGAACTATTCAGCCAAAAAGGTTTAGTCTTGGTTTCAAGATCATCAGACCATGACTCAATACCTTCCCTGGAAGGCCACCAGATCTCAAAAAAATTGCGGGCCTAATGGGGAATTTTAGAGCACCTAGTCGGGGCTAGATTTCCATATCAAACATCATTGAAGCAATTGGTAGATAGTTTGGTACAAGAATGAGACAACATTCCGTTGGAAACTATTCAGATACTACACGAATTTATTCCACGAAAAACTGCAGCAGTTTGAAAGCAAGTAGTGGCTCAACAACTAATTAATAAGTAACTTTGTGTATATGTCAGGTGTTTATATTATTTTAGAGATCCCCTGTAGGTAAAAAGAGTCTGGGAATAAAGAACGAAAGGGAGAAAGACAAGTCAACCTAAGCGAATCTACGACGAATATATCAAGGAGATACCTCAGAAACAAGGAAAACGCACTGATAAAGCAAGAATAATGAGCAGAAGCAGAAAGGAATAAAGCGAGTTTCTACACAAAATATGAGGAAACAGGTTCTAAAGTTCTAAGTAACGATGTTTTTGTATAACATACTTAGAATGACTTAATGAAGATGAAATATAAAGAGCGAGAAATTATCCTAGCTAAACGACGTAAAAGACTAACACTTGTAAAATCATTGAAATAAAACTAGTTAATAAACTAGCAAGAAAAAAACCAATAAAATAATTAAAGCCAAAGCTATTATGATGTACTACCGAACTTAACGACTTGACTTTGTCTTTATTTTGCAGTGGGTAGACAGCCATTAATATGATAATGATAACTATATTTCCTTGCGTTATAAGAAGAGCCTTAACACGAAGAAAAAACACGACGACTGACCGACCATATATGCATAAAATTAATATTCAGTTAGGAATTGAAATTTATCGTTATCCTTAGTGACTTCTCACAATTTACTATTGCCATTACATCTATTTTATGTTCGAAATAACTGCTTATTTTAATCGATATAAAATCTGGCGTCATTCCACGCTATTAACGCAACTTAATACTCTACCGAAGGTAGTTTTCTGGTCTTGTTCATCTTGGCGATCATATATTGCCGTAAAGCGAGAAAATAAAAACCACGACTCGGTGCGCTCATTAAGAAAATATTAATCATTCTTTTGCTTTTCGTTTAGATCGTTCGGCGGGTATAATGAGTCCGACTGAAAGACTTCCCGCAACTAGCGAATTAAGCGATTTTCATTTTTTACCCGATGATTTATTGGTTTAAATACGTCGCGCAGCTAATAAACTGGATAAAAAGGTTCGGAATTATCATTGGAAAATATGGAGGGATACAAAAAACGTTTGAAATTACCACTTTTTTACAAGGCTAGTTGTCGCTGAAATATAACCAGTTGAAATGTGTCTCCATTCATATTTATATACACATACATTAAGTTAATTAACTAAGTAATTGGTCCAGAAGAGAAGTAATGAAGGAGAAATAGCGATTTTTCAATAATCGAGATATTTAAATAAAAATCCTAGTTCTAAGGAGCTTTTTTTTCTGGCCTAAAAACCAGGCGGTGGAATGCATGACGCATACCTGGTCGCGGAGACTTGCCCTGGAGTGACAAGTTGGACCGGGTTATGTGGGACTGCCTCTGGGCTTACCAATACACTAAACCGAAACCGCCTCACAGTTGAACGCTTTGGATCACTACTGCTGCTGAATATGGCACCCGCTGATCGGGCAGCCGTTATTGGGCACGAGGGCCCGGCGATTCTATTGATTCGCAAACCTGAGTTAATACACAACTGGGTACTGTTGTACGGGGGCAAAAGTTATGACTGTAGCGACGGATGAGGTCGTTTCAGCCTGGAAAAGGGGGAAGCTTGGCGGTGACGCGGTGCTAAGCTCCCACCATGTCGACCAGCTCGCGAACAAGCGCGTTTTCAGAAGAACTTGAGCTGAGTTGTTGTTTGTGGAATGATTGAGATATGAAGTGCTTGATTTCTGGAGTGTCAGTTTTCCTATGAATTTGATTATTTCTGACAAACCATGGAGCGTTTAATATTCTCCTGAGGAGCTTATTTTGGAAAACTTGAAACCGTTTGACCTGGCTGACCACGCCGGTCGAAGTGAAGACCTAGACCTAGACGTTATTCAGCCATGGAATTGCGGTGTCGATCTTAAGTTGCGAGACGCGCAGTGCGTAACGCTTCTTATGGAAAATGATGGCCTGGGTTTTCAGGGGGTTGATTTGCAACCTCCAGAATTTGAACCACTTGACCGCATAATCGAGCTGCTTCTGTAAACGTTCATGAATTGTAACTTCGAACCTAGCGGCCGTGAAGAAAGCAGTGTCGTCAGCGTAAAACGCGACGTCAATGTGCTCTTTTCTCGGCAGATCTGAAATAAAGAGGTTAAATAAGGCTGGGGCCAGCGGAGAACCTTGAGGTACGCCAGCATCGATTTGTTTACGACTGGAAAGTGATTGCCTGATCTTGACCTGGAAAGATCTGTCCGAGAGATAGGACTTGATGAGAGCGGTAGTTCTAAGGAGCTAACTGAAGTCTCGAAGATATCTGTAAGCTTCTCAAATGTCATGCTTAAGACAAACTGTACATGTTTCTCTTCAAGCACAAATTCAGAAACGCATATTTTTATGGCTTGAGCTAGCGTTGTGAACTATCGACTGAAAACAGTCGAAACAGTCGATAGTTAAAAAACTAAAAAATAGTAATTACTATTTTCAGTCAGATGCACGGCTCGACTGTTTTTTCTTTATTCGTGATGTCAGATGGAGGTGTACGAATCCCTTCTTGTATAAATTGTGAGAGAGGAAAGGCCGGAGATAATTGCCTGGAACAGTTAATTTTAAATGTACTTATATTCCAAGGGTAGTATAAGCGAGACGGAGACGTTTATATTCCATCACGTACTGACTTTTAAAACGAAAAGGAAAAAAATACTGAATACTATCAACATGCAATGAATAATTTCATATTAAAGCAAGTAGAATTACTTTTATATCTGAATGTTCTGTGGATCGATAAACAGGAATGGGATAATAACCCTACAAATATTTTATCCTATTTTAATATGTTAGTTGCTATTTTTAAATAATAAACTATAATAAATATATATAAAACAATAGAACTTAAACAAAACCTAGAAGCTAAAGATGACAATAGCCATAAATACTAAATAAAAATGAAACATATACATAATCATAGAAAATTAATGTAAACTCATATAAAACTAATCCATGACATAATTTAAAATGATGGCACAATAAATACTAGAGCTCTCTTAAATAAAATAAATGCTTTATTTATTATCGAACGGAAATATTTGAATCACTATTCAAAAATATAATAAACCTCTTCAGCTTTTCTCCCGTGATGACATTTCTTTCTCTCTGAGAATATGTAGTATAAGTATTGAATATAGTTTATCACCTCTTTACGGTTAATAATTTTTACGAAATTTAACTGTTACTGTAAAAACTTGGTGTAATCTTTTCGAATAGATTCAAATTCTGACAATTTTGACAATCAAAATATACTATACCTATTATCAATACCTATTATTGCCATAAAAATAATCAAAAGTATTTTACTACTTATCATTCACAATTTTACTTTTTTTAACCCAGTACATTAACAATCTTGAAAAATAGCGTTCCAAAATGCTGCTATATATAATATATTATAATTTACAAGCTAACTACCGAAACATCATAAAACTGTATATATTACATATAAATCTATATAAGCCTAAATTCGGCATATTTTTGTCAAGGTCGCGGCTAGGACGACAGACAGAATGTTAAAAATCAGTCGAATAAAACTAGTAGAACCGAAAATAGGCGAACTAAAAGTACACAACTGAAATAGTCGATAGTAAATAGTAATATAAAAAAATAAATCGGATCAAAATTAGCCACTGAAAACTGTCGACTGAAACAGTCACTAGTAAAAAGTAGTCAATTACTAAATAGTCGATAGTCAATTTCAGTTGAAAGTTCCCAACACTAGTCTGAACATATCTGTCGAATAAAAGGTCAACGAATTCCGAATCGACCTTTTGGATGAAAGACGAAAAGCTTCCATTGGATTGACGTCATAGAAAGCGATCAGGAAAATAAGTGACTAAGAATGTCCGGGGATAGGAACTGCTGTAGATATTTAGTGAAGTATATCCAAAGTCCTGTGAGACCAACAGCAGCCAATATTTCGACCAATCGTTAAATTTTAAAAATTTGAGATTGGTGATGGGTTTTGCTGAATATTCAGTGTTTTCCAAATAGGTATATTTAAAATCGCAAATCTCTAGTAATATTTAGTTAATGAAATCATATGAAATTCGTTTTGAAAAACAACAATCCATAGAACACTCTGGATTCAAAGTTCATTTAATTCATTCATTCATTCAAAACTTATCAGGCTTTGAAAATAGACGACACAGCAAGTCAATTTCGTCACTTTATGCTTTTTTACTTCCAAAATTAGACTCGTGTGAATTTTATGATATTTAGTGCTTAAATAAATAAATGAATGAGTTAGTATCAGAATGGGTTGAAATGGTTAGAAATCTCTTTGACGCCAAGGAAGGTGATGTAAAGTGTTTTGGTGGGACTGGAAATGAATTATTGATCATAAGCTACTCTAACCCGACCAAACTATTCAAACGTCTACTATCAACAACTAATGTGATTGAAGTTGGCGATTTCTTAAAAGGCCAGAATTCATCAATGGGGAAGGTATCGCAAAGCAGTGTTTTGGGCCCGGTCCTTTACCTACGTACATGTGACATACCATAGATATAAAATGTTATAATTGCTATATTTCTGCTGACACTGGAGACAATAGCGAAGAAGTAACCAGAAAACAGCAAGACACAAGTAATAATAAAAATAAGTGAACCCATGAAGAATAAAAGTGAACGAAAGTAACTCAGTGCACACTGAATTCAACTACAAACTTTTCATATACTAATAAATATCAATAATACTAATACCCCATACAGTAACAATGCTGAGTACATTGGGAGACATCTTCATGCAAAATTTCATTGGAAGGGATATATTAAAAAGAAAAAATAACTTAAATTGAAATATAAAGAATGTATTGGTTATTTGGAAGAACATCTAAATTATCACTAAATAACAAGTTGCTGCTGTACAAGCAGATACTAAAAACGGCATGGACCTACCGAATCCAGTTATAGGGATATTCTGCGAGAAGTAATATCAACAGAATACAAGTGTTTCAGAATAAAGTGCTGAGAAGTGTTGTCGATGCAAAAACCCCAGGCCAGGCGCTCTACAACAACTACGATTTTACTATAAAACTGGTGAGAGGCTACTAATTAAAATTGAAATTATATTAACAACTTGGTATTACCATTCTTTAAAAAAGCCTCTTCATTTTCAATGATGAAGGGCTATAAGCGGTTTTATGATTGAAAATAGTTAACGAAGAAGATAAGATTGTGAAGAATATACTGTTAGTTATATACAAGAATTCTTCCACTGTAGAAAATATTTTTAAAGCACAATAAAACAATTTATAAAAACGGTTCATTTGTGACCATGACACTATCAACTAATTTTAAATAAACAAGATATAACGAGACCACATATCGTGCATTAGACAGATATTTTCGATTTGTATAGACTAATGAATCAAATATAGAAAAAGAACAAATGATATCGAGATATTTTGATTTAATCGTCTACGATAAAGAATACCGAGGTTTAGCGGTTATCTTGATAATACGTGCATTTCGCATAGTCAATCGGAATAACCAGCACCACCGGTGCCTTTAGAAACAGTTTTTATAATGACTTAACATTTGGGTCAGACCCAGCGAATCAACGTTCAACATTTACTTTCACCAAAATAAAAAAAACTTGCTTTTATTGACTCACCCATCAAATAAAGGAAAAAAATATACGTTACTATTATGTTGTATGATAATTCTTTAAATATAATTAGCAACATATAAAGGTAACGGTAACGTATCATAAATTTAAAAAATGTGTTCTTAAGAACGGCCAATATATTTATAAGTTAGCATCAGTAGGTATAAAAATTAGCAAATAATGATTTAACATTATATGATAAATAAGTATTGATACAGTGGTATTTCAAATTACGATGATTTTTCATTCATTATTACTGATTTATATGCATTTTTAATCTGTTAAAAGTGTTTTAATTTACTTTTGTTTTAATTAAATATTTAATATGTTTTGTAATTTGATCTGAAAAGAAAAATGGTTTGAAATACATTTTGAAATACTTGATATGTAAAATGAGCAGATTGCTACCGTGGATTTATTGTCTACTGCTGGAATCATATTTTTTCGAAAGAAAATGTAGGAATCGCATGTAGGAACATTCTCAATACTTAAACCTATTTCGGCTGGAGATCCAGAGGGTTGTGTCTTGGGATTACTCCTGTATCTACTCTATACTGCTGATATCCTAACAACAAAAGAAACAGTACTTGGTACATTTGCCGACGATACAGTTGCCATGACAAAAGATGTATCTCTGTCTAATGCTGTAAAAAATGTACAAGCAGCAGTCAACAAGATCTACAAATGGACTAGAGACTGGAAAATACAGCTTAATAGCTCCAAATCTGTCCATATTAATTTTGCATTGCGACGAAATAACAAAAACCTAATTATATCAATTAACGGATACCCAATTCCTCAAGCAGAATCAGCCAAATACCTCGGAATATATCTCGACGGTAGGCTAAACTGAAAACATTATATTAGACAAAAAGCAGAGCAGATTAGATTCAAAGTCAAGTTACTGTACTGGTTAGTCGAAAGATATCCCCAACTTGATCTAAAATCAAAGAGATTGATTTATCAGTTAACCATAAAGCCAATTTGGACCCATGAGATACAAATATAGGGTTGCACTAGGACATCAAACCAACTAGTAATCCAACGAACCCAAAACAAAGTCCTATGATTAATTAGCAGTGTTTATCGCTACGTAACCAATGAAGAGCTGCACAATGACCCCGAAATCAAATGGATACATGAAGTGATCCAAGATTTCGCCTTAAAACATTAAATAAGGTTGCTAAGTCATATGGAAGCAATACAGCTACTGGACAGCACGTGGGAAATCAGAAGATTAAAGTGAACCAAACCACAAGAACTTGTTTATTGTATAAGTGTATTCTTAATTTTAGCGTAAGTAGATTAGTTTTATTTTAATTTGGGAAATACATACTGATATATTAATCCCGTACTCGCCTTGATTGTGTATTAATGCAAGTACAGTAGTAATAAATTAATTTGTAAATTAACATTATACTAAGCATGTTTAATGTAAGATGTAAAAACTTATCACTGCGTTGTTTTTCTTTTCTTGAACTCAAATTCCATGAATTCCTCGTCAATTACACTGGCAAGAACTTTTTTGTTTAGTTTTTGTTACAAATATTTTAATATCATTTACTGTGCCTTTTATAATAACAGCAATACCATTTCATTTGGCAAGTCCGTGATAATGCTAGGATTCAAGTTTCTGTGTTATTTGCTAACTTTATGGCACTTAAACGTCTAACTGCTTCCAGGTAGAAGTTCAAGAACTGGTTTTGCTTTGAATTTAATACCACAGCTCCCTCATTTTTCGATCTCTAACCATCCTTCATTCACTTTGTTTCTTAGCGTGGATTCCTTGCTAGGTGAGAATCGTGGAAGTCGATCCGCCATGTAGATCTTATCCTTAGCATTATAAAATGTATGAACAACACCGTTCAGTTCCACAAGTCATACCTCACAGACAACAAATTTTTCCAGATTTCTTTTCCAAACTATCTGTTTTACCTGTACAGCTACTATATCTCTCAGCATTTGCGTCATTATAGTAAATTAGATTAAGTCATTGTCGGTTTTATCATAGTCATCTAGTGAACATATCTAGTGTTTCCAATCGCTATATCTGTTCCAATAGACTTACCTCCATTTATCATTATCATCTACTTAGCAAATGACATCGCTTAATATCTGCTAAATTTTATGGTTTGACAGAATATAGAAACGCCCTTAGTGAACAATATCGACAGAATGTTAAGTTCCCCAGGGAAATTAATTACCTCCACAACATTTTATGTTGTTAGAGATTTCTTGCTGAATCTACTGTGTAATGTGCGTACTGTGTTATTAGCAATTTTGGTTTATTGTTCGCTATGAGAATGTCTGCATCCTGCTGTTATACATCTCCCTTGGATCTCTGTTTTGCCATATTCAAAGCATTTCCAGGATTCTGTACAATAAGTCGGTTATGGAACACAGGATGTGATTGTGAATAAACCGACTTTTGTATATACCAATATATATTTGTTTTATATATTGTACTGTATTTGTACATCTATATGTTAATTAAATGCACACTTATAATTTAATTAATTAAAAATTCTTTTTATTTTAAAATAGAACAATAATAAAACAGTAATATATTTAACGTTTTATATACTCCAAACACATTGTTATAAGTCACTAAATAACCCAAACTGACCTGCAATGCAGCTATACAAAAATCATCTGCCACGCAAGATCTTGTCGAGGTATGAAAACAAACATAAATTAGACGGAGCTAAATTTCGTATAGGGTAAATTTTGTAAAACTAAGGAAAGGTAAATATATCTTTTAAATCATTGTTCTAAACTAAAGCTTAAATTCTATAAAAGCTAAAGAGAAGGTAATTATATTAATTTATTTGTTTCACCTTTCTATTATATTCTTCATAAGTGTTGCTCGGTCAATCAGACCATGATTTATCGACCGAAGCAAGTGGTAGTTGGAACAAGTAATGTATGGTGTGTGGCGACCGCCAGGACCCTTTAGGCCACCACCAATTCACCATCAACAACTACAAAGGTTGGCAACGCCGGTGGATTGGTACCATGCAGTTCTGGAGTATAAAAGGCCATCACGACGACGTCTCGCTCTCTTTTCTTATCACCGTCCCCCTATAACAGTGCCACTTCCACAGCGCTACCGTACTTCCTTCACCTTAACCTAATATCCTGTCAATCCTCCCATCGACCACATGTATCAATCGCGAGTTAAAATAAACAACTTTGATTCAACCAGTGTTTTTAGTTCCCGTGCAAATTCCTTCCAAAGATAGTAGTGAGTGTTCTGATAAATGATCGCAGCGGCAGCCACACATTTCGACCGACCGACCGACCCGACGAACATTCCTACAGGTGAATAAGGCAAATAGGCCATTCACGAATTTCGTAGAATGTGACCGAAGATTCTTATATCGGTTGATTTAAATTGATTAAGCAAAAATTATTGTGCTTCAAAATGTCATTATAGCGTTATTATTCCAACAAAGTATGTAAAACTTAGAAATTTAAATCGAAAGTAAGTGGTTAGTTATTATATGTATATTCTATGTATAATATACTATGTATGTTCAATTTGTATATATAATATACGTAAGATGTATATTACACATTCCAAACGAATTATATTAACACACTATTTTGGACCTGATTATAAATTTATAGGCCCTTGGTATTATAAGGACAGTTTTTAGTTCTGCAGAAGTGAAAAACAGATTATTTTGAGTGAGTTTTTCATGTTTCTCATGTCGCATGAATGCATTTTTATGCTGCAAAATAATTTGACCACATTCCTACTTCTATAATAACAAGCTGTTATCTACTTTTGACTTAGCGTATATATTTCTAATGATTTTCCATACTGAACTAGTTCGATTTGGATTTTCAATACTGTGTGGTCATATATGTTCACTATTTCATGACGTTTTTTTACACTCGATACCACATTTACCAATCGCGAGCTTTTAAAAAACAACTTTTGAAAGCAGTCGATCTATAGACTTTCTTGAAACTAAATAATTAAAATGAACGTCCCCACAAATGAGATTTACTTAGTTTAAAGTCACTGATACTTGAAGATTATTTTGTTGGAAAATACAAATTTTACGATACTTATTAAAATACTGTTAAAAATCATAAAAAAAATAATTATTATGAATTAATTGTGTATGATATTAAGATTTTATATTTTTAAACAAAAATAAAACAAAACTTTTTGGATAATGTATTGCTAGAAGCATAAGAAAAAAGTGACGAAACTCTCTTCATGTTGTTCAATGGACTTTCAGTCAATACTTCGGATAAATACAAGAATAGAGATAATAAAATACATTTAATGGACTGCGACAAGAATAAATGCATGTATTGCCTTCAATGAATGTTAAATTTTATGGTGGTGATTCGAAGCTGTATCTAAACACGGAGATATCACAGGCGACATGATTATGAAATAATTTACATAAAGAGTCGCATCTAATATTTTACCGATTTCGTTCAGATGAAACTTAAAGTTCAGTCACAAAGATGTGGTTGTAAAAAAAAAAAGGTAACAACATCGGAGTAGTATATTCAAATCGGAACGGCTTTTCATATGTAAAGTGAACGATTATTTAACGACGGCATATCTTTACAAGTATCTGGCCGATTTACCAACGAAAATAAAGCTCCAAGCTCGGGAAAAGCGACATAGGTACGGCGTCGTTACGCAACAATCGAAGAAAGCCCATTTCGATGACCGCCGGTAAAACTAGAGTGTCACAATAATTTTATTTATGTAGAATGAACAGTGGGACATCGATTTTTTCCCGTTTTCCGAATCGTAGTAGGCAGCAGGAGAAAACGTAAATAAACAACGCGCCGCCAACGCTGTCTATACCGCTGTACGTTATTTTCGACACGCTGGAGCGGACGGAAACACCTCTGACTCTAGGCCCGCAAAACGTAGATATAGTCTATTCAAAGTAGCAGTGAACTCACGTCATCTCAATTTAGTACGTCAACACGGTGCAATGTTGCCGCATTTTAGATTATTTTAACTTTGATATAAATGAATATTCTTTTATCATTTTATATAAAACGAAAATGTTATGTACAAAAAATGTTAAATAATTTATTTTAACAGTATAGTATAGCTAATGCATATATTAACGAAGGACTTAAACTACAGTTAATTAAACAACCGCAATAGTTTATAGGTTACAGTTATTTTATTATATTTACATTGAACTCTTTTCTAAACCACCTATGGTATCCCCTGGAGGCTTGATATACCTAATTAATAATTATATACCTAAGTAGTGTATTCTATTTTCATTGCAGAGCATGTTTAACATCTTTTTTTGTTTAGCCTTTTTATGTTTAGTTTTAGTTCCCTTCTTTGCTGTGTTTTCACAGCAAATCATTCTGATATCACTGTATTTTTCCTTAGTTTCTTATGCTGCTAGATGTGTATATTTTCGTTGTTAAATTTACATTTAATCACCGAATTCTCTCTAATGCATTTGTCATATCTGCAAAACAGTTAGGATTCGTTCTCTCCTCATATATTTTACTCAAATGCTATTATTCAGAACAATTACACATATCTATGCACATAAATCTACACACACATCACTCACTTTACAAAACGATTTTCTACAGTTATCATCACCCTATCTTGGTAATAAATTATAATCCCACATCCAGAAAGATTCAATCACTCACTGTCACATTGAGCCACTATTTAAGTCAATATCTAAGCTGTTAATTTGCTATTTAACTCTAGTTCACAATTCCACCAATTGTCAACGTCTTCAGTGTGTCCGATGGCGTTCATCCAAACCGAAGGGTGTTATTGTAGGGAGTGTATTGCTTTTCAGATATCCAAATAGTTCTTGCTTGTATTTGTCTTTGTCACATCCAAGAACCCTCTTAAATCGAGGGAAACGCTCAAATTTCAAAAGCACGTGCAAAGTTTCAACATATTTTTTATCTAAAATAATCAGATATTTGTATATAATGTTATTACTGAGCTGATGTGACAGAAAATCGGAAGTCGCTCAGTGTAAAAGCCATTCAGTTTGCTTTTTAAGCACTAACTCTAGTATATAAGACCTCGTAAAAATATTGTAGACAAATGTTTCTATGGTGTAATGGTAAAAGCGTTTAGCTCCCAAACGAAGGTCATGGGTTCGATTCCGGTGGGGAACTCATTAATAATTATAAAAGAATCAAACTTAGATTTTAACACAAAAAAGCCTTTTGAAATTTAATATCTACATAATAGTCGTTGTAATAACTAAATAAAAATAATCAAAAACCTTATTTAACGTATCTACTACACGTATTTTATATTCTACTATATACACACAATTTAGCTGAATACCTACCCAAACCTATTTATCCACATATAATATTATTTTAACTACTACCAACAGATCACTTTGAAGGCCGAGCCGAGACCAAACAATACAAAAATAATAATATAATTTTATGACATATACAAAAATATAAATTACCAACAAATCAAATGAAAACTAATTTAACTGTTTGGGTTTGGCGCCGACTTCAAAGTAGTTAATTGGTAGTAGTTAAAATAATATTGTAAATAGATAAATAGGTTTAGGTAGGTATTAAGCTAAATTGTGTGTATATAGTAGAATATAAAATACGTGTAATAGATGGGTTAAATAAGGTTTTTGAGTATTTTTATTTAGTTGTTAAAACGATTATTATGTACACATTTTATTTTAAAATGCTTTTTTGTGTTAAAAATCTAAGTTTGATTTTTTTGTATTTTTTAGTGAGTTCCTTATTTATTTTTTGAAGTCGGTTCAATTTAATTGTTAAAAATATTTTATTAATCCTATTTTTTAATTTTCCCCTGTGATAAAAAAACCCGCATAGCGCGCCCTCGTGTGGTTTGGACGAACAACACTTAGTTATAACTTTATACATAGGAGATCGCATTCTATGTCTGTCTATTCTATGCCTAGATCAATGTTCGTCGATTAACTAGACGTATTAGGTGGACATTTATCTAGCCGACGAAATAATTAAGAAAGGTCGAGTGGAACTGGAGATTTTCAGATAAGATAAGTCGAACAAATTGTTTTCAGTTACAGGTATAAAATTACGGCATAACTATTCCTACACTAATTGTGCACGGTCACCAAACTATTCATGTACCTGTATTAAATGTGTCGTATAATAAATATATATCCATTACGATTAATTTATTACGCGAGAAGTTGTTAGTTAATGTTTGAGATTTACTATAGCTTTTCCTGAAATTTCTCCGCATATAAATTTCATGCAGTCAACACGCAATGATTTGTTTTGATTCATTTTGATGCGGCAGTCCAGCATTGTATTTCGGCAATGGCTGTTTGTAATAGCTCCTGATGTTAAACTCAAGTGGATGCTATTGGGTAGATATTCAGCACTGTCAGTATATAATAAGCTTTTGCTTTACTAACAAGTCTTGAAACTAGTGTGGACTTGTAGTGTTCAATTCTATGGAAGTACCAGCCAAAGCAATAGAAATATTATAAAAATTCCAAAACAAGGTAATCCGAGGTATTGTTGATGATCCATGGTACATTCGTAACGACTCTATAAGGACCGGAAATTAGAAACTGTCGATAACGTTATCAAGGACTATGCCCAAAGGCATGAACAGTCAATGTTGATGTTCTCCAGCTTCTAGATAATGATGGCTTAGTCAGAAGATTAAAGTGAGTAGAACTCTTTTAATCTAGTTCAGTGAAGTTATAAATAAATCTCCAAAACTCTAAGTGTCCATCGTAGAATAAGTAGTTTGTAATTTTAAATATCATAGTAACTAGGATAAAAACAAGTAGCTTTTATTAGTATCAATTTACAAAATTATTCTAACAAATAATTTAAAAATATATTAATTCCTAATGATCAAAAAGTTAAGCAAAAAGTAATACTTATTCGACGAAGTCATGCGATAACACGTTTGAGCAGTAGTAGTCCATGTAATATTTTAGAAATAAAATCATTTGTTTGCCCAATGAAACATTATTGGTCTTAGAAAATGTCTCTATTTCCAAGAAAATATTTTCATCGTATTCTGATTTTATTTATGATGTTATTGCGGAAAAATATGGATAAAAAGGAATTTCGCCTGTTGATAAAATATTGCTTTTTGAAGGGAAAACATACAGTTGAAGCAAAAACTTGGCTTGATGCCGAGTTCACGGACACTGCCCCAGGAAAATCAACCATCAATGATTAGTGTGATAAGTTTAGACATGGTGAAATGAGCACCGAAGACGGTTAACGCAGTGGACGCCCAAACGAGATTGTTACCGACGAAAACATTAAAAAAATCCACAAAATAATTTTGAATGACCGTAAATTGAAATTCAATGAAATAGCAGACACTCTAAAGATATTAACTGAACGTGTACATCATGTCATTCACGAATATTTGGGTATGAAAAAGCTTTGTGCAAAGTGGGTATCGCGCGATCTCACTTTTTACCAAAAACAACAACGAGTTGATGATTCGAAGCAGTGTTTGAAGATGATCAAGCGTAATAAACCCGAGTTTTTGCGTCGATATGTGACAACGGATGAAACATGGCTCCATCATTTCACTCCGAAGTCCAATCGACAGTCATCCGAGTGGACTGCGCACGATGAACCCGTTCCAAAGCGTGGGTAAACGCAACAGTCGGCTGGCAAGGTTATGGCGTCTGTATTTTGGGATGTGCATGGAATGATTTTCATTGACTTCCTTGAAAAAGGAATTGGACGGTTTGAACAAACGGCCGCATTTGAAGAAAATAAAAGTGCTGCTTCACCAAGACAATGCACCGTGTCACAAGTCAGTGAAAACGATGGCAAAAATTAGGCTTCGAATTGCTTCCTCATCCACCGTATTCTCCAGAGTTGGCCCTCAGCGACTATTTCGTGTTCTCAGATCTCAAAAGACTGCTCGCTGGGAAGAATTTTTCGTCAAATGAAGAGCTGATCGCAGAAACTGAGGCCTATTTTGAAGCAAAGGATAAATCGTACTACAAAAATGGTATCGAAAAGTTGGAGGGTCGCTATAATCAATGTATCACCCTTGAAGGGAATTATGTTGAATAAAAAAAACTAATTTTGCCAAAAAATGTGTTTTACTATAGTAGGCCGAGGACTTTAAAATTTATTTTTATAAATTACTTCAGCTGCTTATACAAAGCTGAGCTGTATTATATAATTCAACAGAATAATTTATCATAAACTATTATATCATATCACCTAAAGATATCGAAAAGTAATCATTTCAATAGAACACTTGTGTGCGCGTTAGTTACACTTGAACGGTTAAACTTATTAGTTTTACAGCGAAAAACTTTCGATCTGAACAAGAATGAAATTTCTCATTATAGATTGCTGCTGTGTATAATATTAACATGTAGTAATAGAGCGGAAACATCGTCAGTTATCTTGTCCTGCATCTATTTCAGAAAATGCAGCATCGTTATGAAAGATTAATGGATTAAAAGGAAGTACAAAATTATTAATTTATACCTGAAATCGCAAGAAAGATGGTTTGCGCTAGTCTTACCAGTCTATATATCATCAGATATTTTAGACCACACGTTACTACCCATATTTATTAAACGTTTAGTTTATTTAAATTTTAGTGAGTGATAGAAGTTTATATTTATGATGCTCTTTAATGATATTAAAATTAAAAGATGTATTGGCTATTTGGAAGAAATTCTGGACTCTTAATATACAATAACATACAAAAAAGCTCATCACTACATAGTATAAAACAAAGTCGCCTTTTCTGTCCCTATATCCCTATGTGCGCTTAAATCTTTAAAACTACGCAACGGATTTTGATGCGGTTTTTTTCAATAGATAGAGTGATTCAAGAGGAAGGTTTATATGTATAATACATGCATAATATACTAAGGCAACATTGCTAATTTTAGAGGTTTCTAACGTGATGTCGTAAATTAACCTATTTTTTAGGCTTATTTAGCAATTTAGCAAACGCTGCCTAACCCTACGAGTTAGATCAAATTAATGTACTACAGTATTGTACACCATAAAAAGGTCTACAAAAAAGTCCGCGATGGTATATGTTTATCTTTTAGGGATAACCCACATTAACCATTTTTATTGTTTACTTTTTACGTGAGAAAATGGCTTATTTACGAAGCTATTTTAAGCAATACGGCATTAATCCTTATCGAATTAAGTACCTTAAATACAGTGTGCAATTAATATAGATCAATATGGTTCCTTACAGCATGTAAATTAAACAAATATTTTCGGAGATATTACAAATTTAAAATTTGCAATAAAATTTGTAATAAAATTTTAAAAATGTGTAATGTAATAAAAATTGTATGAATTTGGATATTCCAAAGATAGCAGGAAATCTTCATAGTAAGTATAGGGGAAGAGGAATTGTTTTACTCCAAATTTAATGCGTGCAGGCCAAGGGCAGTAATGAATGAACCAAAAATACTGGATCGATTTTAATCATGTTTTCATTGAGTGACATAGGCATATATATTTTATGCCCGTGCAAAGTCGGAGCGGGCCGCTATGTTTTTATATACAACGTTCATATTTTTTCTGTAGTGTATTTAATTTAGTATCAGCATTGCACCCGTGTGAAGCCGGGGCGGGTCGCTAGTATAACCATATAACATCTAGGTATGGGGTTGTGCCAAGAAGAACAATCTGGACTAAATTATCGGTTAGTTCAATAGCGGTTACAAAGTATTGAAGAGCGCTGATAATGACAAATGATGCTCCAGAAATAATAATCTCTATAAAGATATGGAAATGGACACCATTAATCAGAGAAATAAAGAACTTACCTAGAGTCATGAACAAAGACTTCTTCAACATGTCATCGTCTGTGACTAATCCACGGTAATGACAGTATTACAAAACATGATAAAACATCATCAACGAAGAGGAATACTGGAGAAAACTTAAAGTAAATTGGCAGTTAAAACTAAAAAGGATTGTGGCCAAACAACTACAAAAGTGACAGCAGAATATAACAATCAACTGAGTAATACAGTTCGATTACGAAACCCTTTATAACGGGAACCAACGCTAAGCTGAGAAAAAAGTAGTGTAATAACCATAAAACCTGAAAACTTGATGATTGAAAGAGTTTGGTATGGTCCGATGAATCATTGCACATTTTTACAGTTTTACATTTTATATTATTTCCTCTATGATCTGGACTGTCTGATTTCTACATTCAAGCATGGGAATGGCCACTTACATCACTAGCAATTGACTTACGAATCTATTCCGCGAAGAATGCCATTACTCTAAAAGCAAATGGTGGTCCAACACTTTATTAATAAATAAATGTCATATATATATCATCTGTTCATATTATTTTGTCTTTGTAGATATTACTTAATAATAAAACATATTTTATAAGAATGTAAATTTATTACAATCTATAATAAAATTTTATTTCTGTTTTTAAATCCATTCAATTCATGTATTAGTGCAATAACAAACAATTTGACAATGAAACAAATTTTAACGCCATACACTGATTAAATTATATTAAAAATAACGTTTAAAAGCTTTGGACAATCAAACTAGCTTCACCAAAGAAAAAGTACACTTGAGTATTGGTAGAATACTTTAAAAATGTAAAATGTATCTTTGTATGATCGTAAATGAATTGCTGCAACATTTACCTATTAATCATATTTAGATCTGATTTTTAGCTTTCCCTACAAAATCTATTAGTTTCCTGATACTAATTTCAGGAATGTAATTATCAATTTAGGTTTAGGAAATAAAATTGAATAATAAAATATTTAGACGGCTTGGTGGCGCAGTGGCAAAGGCGATAGGACGCTCCTCCTACTGTTGGGATAGCCGCGGGTTCGAATTCTGCTAGTCGTAAATTTATGTTTGTGATTGTTTAAAATTTGTGATTGTCCTACGCAAGAGTGTAAAATCCGACAAGGAAAATGATCCCAGTCCCGCCAGTAACCAGGCTGGGTAAGACCAGATGTCTTCTGGGATGATTTCTAAAGTTGGTCACTCGCCAGTCGGTAGGCTTAAATGTTGAGAACTGTGGTTCGGACCCGACGTTAAATTGTAGGTCCAGTCCAGATAAACCCTTAGTTGGTAAAAGAAACCATAAAGTTGTTCCCTTTTTATCGAATGATTAGACTTATTGAAAAACCTATAAATATAATGAAAACCATTCAATAAAAATATAAACTCAAGTTATTAGTGTTAAATAATATCTGTGATATTAAATTCTCAAGGCGCGGCTATAAGGTTTATATAAAATATACTCAAATGCAGCTATTATTTTTCAATAACGTTTATGTATACAACATTTTATTGTTGTTATACAATAAAAAATTTATTTATATCACAATTATATTTAATGGGTTTAATAAAACCTGTCATAATATCAAATAATCCTGTTATTAGTTATTATATTATTATTATTCCCCTTTGCCTATGTATCTGGTACTTTCTATTCAAGCCATGGGATATCATATTATTTTTATTTTAAATGACATTGAACGATATACGATATCATTCTATCGAAAGCTATGATCAACAATATTAATTTTCTTTCGGTTTGAACACAAAGTATCTCAAAAGGAACTTTATATTTAGTTGACTGATTAAAACAGTTCACTGTATGTCGAAAAATAGTTTATTGATTATTAAAGAATATAATTTGGGAACTCGTCTCTTAAAAATAACATGGTCTAAACGTAACCTTTGCTCATTTTTAGGCAAATAAAGAGTTTTTTGTATTCACATTTGGATGAGAGGGACATTAATCGGAAAAAAAGATATTAATAAACGTACAAAAGTGCTTAGTTGTCTGTTTTACAAGTTTGTTTACTTGCTTTATTAATTTTCGATTGAGGAGAATATTTGGATTATTATTTAAGTTGCGAAAAAAGCTTAAAGACTGGTTTTTCCGTGAAGTAAAAAAGTAATCCAAAAGCTGATTGAATATAAACAAATATAAACTTTCTACTGGAACACATTATACAACCACTTTATTCATACATTCATTTCACATATTTTAACGAACAATATAACATTTATAATGATTGTTAACTAAAATAATTTCTTTAATTAATTGATTGATGTAGTTATTGTAAAACAAATACGCGATAATGATGAGAGAAAGTATAATTCTGAAAAGTATTCGTACAGTGGAGAGTTTAATTATGTCTACACAAGAGCAATATTAACAAACTAAAAGTTCTCAGTCCGGTAGATCTTTAATTAGAAACCGCTTGTAATGGAATAATTGATGTTTGATGTGTAATTGATACGTAAAAAATTATAGGTTACGTTCAAATATCTTATCAACATATTTTGATGAAATGATGAAATCTTATTACATCACAAATTGCTTTAATGTAGTTTCGCAATATATTAATATATTAGGAATAATAATTATTTCCAAATAATACTGTTTTTATTCTAGGGTTTTCTTCGCTGATGACAGTGATATAATGATTTAAGGTGTAATGAACTGGCATTACTGCCTTTAATTTTATCTTGTAAATTAAAAACAACGGTAGTCTCAGTGCCCAAGTAAAATATAATACAAAACAATTACACTCTTCAGATCATAACTCATTAGTATCAGTACTGTTTATAGTTATTAGTCAATCTTGTCAAAATAGTTATGAATACAGGCTCTATATTATTGTGGTTTAATCGATATACTATTTTAACTTAAGGGAACAAAATTTAATTGGGTTAAATTATGTTAAAAAAACGTATAAGGAAGCTCTTTAAATTTTATATTATTATTCCACTTTGCCTATGTATCTGGTACTTTCTATTCTAGCCATGCAATATCATATTATTTTTATTTTAAATGACATTGAACGATATACGATACCATTCTATCGAAAGTTATGATCAACAATATTAATTTTCTTTCAGTTTGAACATAAAGTGTCTCAAAAGGAACTTTATATTTAGTTGACTGATTAAAACAGTTAACTGTATGTCGAAAAATAGTTTATTAATTATTAAAGAATATAATTTGGGAATTTGTCTCTTAAAAATAAGATGGTCTAAATGTAAACTTTGATAATTTTTAGGCAAATAACGAGTTTTTTGTATTTACATTTGGATGAGAGGGACATTAATCGGAAAAGAAGATATTAATAAACGTTCAAAAGTGCTTTGTTGTCTGTTTTACCAGTTTGTTTACTCGTTTTATTAATCTTCGATTGAGGAGAAAGTTTGGATTATTATTTAAGTTGCGAAAAAAGCTTAAAGGCTGATTTTTCCATGAAGTAAAAAAGTGATTAAATTTCCAAGAGCTGATTGAATATAAACAAACACAAACTTTCTACTGGAACACATTGTACAACCACTTTATTCATACATTCATTTCACATATTTTAACGAACAATATAACATTTATAATGATTGTTAACTAAAATAATTTCTTTAATTAACTGATTGATGTAGTTATTGTAAAACAAATACGCGATAATGATGAGAGAAAGTATAATTCTGAAAAGCATTCGTACAGTGGAGAGTTTATGTCTACACAAGAGCAATAATAACAAACTAAAAATTCTCTCTCTCAATTAAATATCTCTCATTAAAGTAGAATTATTTTTTTATACATACAATGTATTTTGATGAAATGATGAAATCTTTACATCAGTGCTACAAATTGCTTTAATGTAGTTTCACAATGTATTAATACATTACGAATAATAATTATTTCCAAATAATACTGTCTTTATCCCGCGTTTTTCTTTGCTGATGAAAATGATATAATGATTTAAGGTGTAATGAACTTGCATTACTGTCTTTAGTTTTATCTTGTAAATTAAAAACAACAGTAGTCGCAGTGCCTAAGTAAAATATAATACAAAACAATTACACTCTTCAGTTCATAATTCATTAGTATCTATACTGTTTATAGTTATTAGTCCATCTTGTTAAAGTAGTTATGAATAACACACTATAACACTAATAACATAATATTTTATTGTGATTTAATCGATATACTATTTTAACTTAAGGGAACAAAAATTATTTAATTGTGTTAAATTATGTTAAAAAACGTATAAGGAAGTTCTTCAAATTTTAGTCTCTTGATCTTTGATTATTATAAGAACAGATGTGCAGTACTTCCAACTCGTGAAGAATTTCCCATTGGGGATTGGTATTATGCGGTGAAAATATGGGAATTTTGACTGATTTATAAGTTGAAATTAGAGGGAGAAAATGTTAACTTCATGAAAATTAACTACCTCAAGTTCTGTGTTAACATTTTAACCGACTTCTGTAACTCAACAAATTTTCTAGGTTTAGACGAAATATATATTGGATTAAAAACTGAAGAAAGTATGGAAAATCTGAAAAAAGATTAAAATGTACCTGGTGCTGTATTAGACTAGTCTAAAGAACGTGCCGCTAATTTTAGATTAGATTGACGTCAGACATTAACAAGCGATTTGTCGCAGCGATCCTTTATGTTCTATTATATCGACTGTCAATCCATCAGAAGTACAACAGCTACAAATGAAATCATTTGTGCGGGTGCCGAAGCGATTTTCACTGCTTCATAAATCTGTGACTGCACAAAAATTAGATGATCAATGGCGACCTGTTGCTATGCTGGATTTTGACAAACATGAGCTTCAACTTCATGAATATAACTCTGACAGTGAATGCTACTGGGATAAAGTATTAAGGCGTACTGTTGATACTGTCGTTTTCTAACCGGTTAAGCCAGTTGAGAGAATATTTAGTGTAATAGTGTAACTAATAACTACTAATAATTTTGAGATTAATTTGTGGGGAATTTGACTTGGATTATTGGGAAATTTGATAAATTAGCACCGGCAATCCTAACGATGTATGAACTGATATGATATATATTTTGTTCATTGTCAACATTTTCTTTGCCAAAAGCCATTGTTATTATTCTTGATTTTCTGACTCCATCGTCGAAAGTAGTAACCCACTTGATTTTTTCCTTCTTTTTGACAACAGTTTTGAACAGAAGGGCCTTGTTTAAATTCTGCTACCCGATATTCTATCGTTTTCAATGAATGCACAAACCTCATAGGAATCCTTGAAATTATTCTAATATGTTATAAATTAGATGGTTTAGAATCTAATGTTATTAAATTCTTATATAACTGAAACGTTGAGGAACTGAAAAAAAAAATGAGATTTCTTTTTTAATTTATTAATTTTATTCCATTGAATATTTTAATTAAATCTTTAATTAATAAAATATCCCCAGTCTATGAAATATTAACCAAATTATATGGCAATATGATTATATTGTCAAATTCCTTTTTAATATATCATTAATATGAAAATTTCTCGCTAATACTACGACGCCCAAATAGTTTATTTGCTTTATTATAATATTATACATTGAATAATAATAAATATTGTCCTCAATTAGGCTGTTAATGGCATATTTAGTGGTATATTACGCCTACATGATACGAAACCAAATTGGATAAATGTAAAATAAATATAACTTACATCCATGTCCCGTTTGTCAGAGGCCGTCTTAGGGCATGAGTGGGATTAGTCCAAAATACACCGAGCAATATATATCCAAAACACTGTAACATCATGAAGAATTTTCTTCGGAACTTCTCAGAAAACCGCATCTGAAATAAAAAAATAATTATTTTAATATACTACCATAAATATTACTTTAGTGCATAATAAAAATAATTTTCGCAAATTATCTAAAGGGTGTTTTTAGAGTTATATATAATTTGAAATATTATATATATTTCTGGAAGGAACCTAAGGAGCGTACATAGATTTTCCAAGGTGAACAACTCTGAGAGCAAATTGAAACAGGTGAATTTACAATGTTCTAATATAAGTGAGTTAAAGATAACTTGGCTGTAAACAACAACAAAGGAGTAGCAAAATGCAATAATATATAAATAACACAGTAAAAATGGGCATGACTAAGATAGGTTTTAATAAAAAACTAAAACTGTTTACACGGTATAAAAGACAAGTGCATTTGGATAGAAAAATTTGTGATCAGATATCATGTTGTAGGTTAAGGGTTTCAAGGAATCTAAAGAGTTCAGGTTTTACATTAGTTATATATATTAATGTAAAAATATCATTAAAATAAACTATAAATTCTTTTATTAGGAGCACGCCAAGGTGTTTGGTCCATTTTTACAATAAATTCACTTTTATTGCTTGCGAATAAAATTTTTATAACTTAATATATTGTCAGTTTCTACATTTTTTCATCTTTCCAACATCATAGAGTTGTTATGTTGCAAGATTACTTGATCGCCAAGCTTCTGCTACGAATAATATTTCTTTCAATGGTTAATCTGTTCTATGCCTTCGTATGATTTCTCATCACTTCACCATTTATTTCCAAAAGCCATCGATGCACATTAACGATATATTTCTTGATAATTTCAACATATTTTATTAATGGCATTTTAATTATTTAATGGTGGACACTTATATGTACACTTAAACATCTCAAATACTCCATTTTCGTCAGATTATTAACGATTTGAAATCTTTAAAACAACCATGGTATAACAAAAACGACCATCAACTTGTAGAAAAGTTAATTCTTGTAGCAGAACTATATAAACTTAAATAGATAAAACATTTCCAACTGGTTACCGAAAATAGGTTAGACGACTGTAATAAAGAATCACAAATATATTGATTTATAATAGTAATATACTATAGGGTAATTATTAAAAATAGAGTTACTTTAAAGTGAGACAATCATGATTTTAATATAAATAAAAAAAACAACATTCCTCGAAACATTGACGTCACTTGCCGTTTCACTACGTTTGAATGTTTAGTGCGTCTCGATTTTATTTGGATTATTTATTTTATATTTTACAGTTAAAAAAAATAGTTTTGTGCTAGCAACAAAAAAACATGAACTGAGATCTATCAAGGCAAATAAATAGCCTAAATTTGTCCAGAATCGTTAGTAATTGTACTATGTGACTATAAACGAAATAATAATTTTAAAAAGATTACTAGAACTTTTAAAGACTTGAATTGAGTGAGTATTCCAGACACATTAATAATGATATATGGTAGGATATTGACGAACATTAAGTAAAATTACTATTAGTATAACGCTAGACAAGAAAATTAGTAAGGGCAGGTAATAATTCTAAAGAATTGTGAGAATAGTATTACTGAAATCAAGTGCTCTATAGTGAAATCAAAGTTATTTCGATGGCAAACCTTCTGGAAACTTGTATGATTATAATTTGAAGATACAGATGCAAATTCATTTGATAGGGCTACCAAAAATATTCATTTTAGGTGACGGTAAATACAACACAAAAATATTTAAATTATATACATTCGAAGATGAATGCTTGATTATCTTAAACGGTTAAGCTCTCTTGAAGTTCTTACCGATGAGTAGTAACCCTAATGTAATAGCCCTTACACTATCGATATCGATATAGACAAACCAGTGTGTTTGGTCCACTGAAACCAAAACAATTACGTCAGGTCCAGATTTAGAGTGTTTTAGTGCCCATTTAAAATTACATTATTTCAAACGTCAATGTTTCTTCCAAATCCATTTTTTTGCAGAAATAACTTTTATTCCAGGTTAGAAAATAGTTAGAATTGTCTTAGACAACTCTAACTATTTTATAATATTTTTTCAAAAATAGTCGTCTAGTCAATTGTTGCGAGCGTAGCCGGAACCGCGTCGAAGCGCATTCGAACAGAAATAAACGAAAAGGTATACAGAGATTGTGGTCAGAGAAGATCTCTCTGAGCGCTCGAGAGAACGAGAAACTATTAGAGCGTTTCGGATATTTTCAATTTCGCCGTCATCGTTTCTATGGAACCGATGAAGCAGATGCTAAATTACAATGTAAAAGGAATCGGGTCGGGCTCGCTAGTTTGTTCTTTCCGTGCCTCGACTCTGTGAGAAAATGACATTTCCTGCTTGCTGGGAAATGAACTGTAAGTGGCAATATCAGCTAATTGGAATCAGAGATTCTACGAATGTGGAATTGATGGCAGCGTTCGTTTTGCTCGAACCAAAAATACGATTGCTTGAAAACGGAAGCGAATCATTAAAAATACAGCGTGTTATCATACATTACACATAGTGCGTACCGAGAAAATTAAGGTTTTAAATCATTCTAGTTCTAACGACTAGCTAGATGAGAGCATTCCTACAGTAAAAGTTAGAACGTAAAAATGATAAAAGCTTTCATTATTACGCAATAATAACAAGAAAAAGAAGCAAGCAAGTGATAGTGCAAGTGCTAAAGTGTATACTATATTTTTGTAGGCTAGAGGATATCAAGTTAGGAAGCCAAAATATATAACTCGTAGTAGTAGTTGCACTTATACTATTGAATTCAATGAAAGGAATGATTTAGTTTAATAAAGTTACGCTTTCAATAGGTTTAATAAAGCTAAAGAGAAATAATACCGAATAGATTATATATATATATATATATATATATATATATATATATATATATATATATATACATATATATAATTTAGTTTCTTTGGATAAATCAAACATTTTAATATAAAATGTCTGGCAATCACTTATGAATACAACTACAGGTCCATATAACATAAAATTAATTAATTAAATATAGTATAGCGAGTCAAAATAATTATCAAATAATAATAAAAAAAGAGAATAAAGAAATATAATCAAAATCAATTGAATGGTGCTCATAACACGCACGTGTTGATTCAGATGAGTTAGTAAGTTTGAGATTAATAACATTGTTACCATTATATAGGTATAACGCATTCAACTTCGCTATAATATATGGAATTAAACGTGTTATGAGCTCAAATGGAGAAAATTATTAATCTTGTAATCTCTCTCAAAATGTTTACAATATACTGCTGCCTACTCTGGAACAGAACAAAGTGTAAGAATAAGTGTGCTGTACATAAGATACGTTAAATCGGGGAAATAAAGGATAAATATAACGAGAATTTCTTACGTTGGGAAATATAATAAAATAACAATTAAGAGAATATTATAAAACCTTCAGCAGATACATCAAACCAACGAAATAGAAAAAATCAGGCAAGTAATAAAAATAATACAAATGGGGGAAGAAATAATGCAAGAACTAGAATGAGAACAAGAAAAAATGATATGTCAGTTTTTTTTTTGGTATTGTTGGTTTAGTCTTCCCAATGATTTAGCATTTCTTGGAGCCTATCAACACATACTAATAAATATTAACGAAAACTGAGACAAAACAATAAAGCAACAATCCATTCAAAGTTATAATGTTTCGAATTGAAAAATAAATAAATAAAATATCAAATAAAAAGATCCAGCCATTACTTCTTCTGATAGTTAATATGTTTCTGCATTTCGTTGAAATATGGGAAACTGGCATTGGTTCCTCACAATTGGGAAGGAATGAGTAAATTGGCAGTGACCAATCAGCAGCCTGTTTAAATTTTGTTCCTAAACCTCTTTTTCTAAAAATATCGTTTGAGTATGTTCTGGTGTTATCCAAGAGTCGTATTAGGGCCATATTGACATGAGAATAGAATGTCTCTCCACATATATTTTTGCCATTCTCTTGATTGCCTGAGTGATAGTCGGTATCTAAAGGTCTCGGGGTAAGTAATCAGTGCTGTAGCATCTGGGTACAGCTACACTACTTGTTAGGATTTTGTTTTGGCAAACTTATATTGTATTTACATTACGGTTCACGGAACATCGCCATAATTCCATTCCATATTGGTTTAAATATTTACTTATATAATATTAATTTAGTACGTACTGATAACTGTGATTTTGTTCCAATTAACCAATACATTTTCCTATATTATAATTTCAGTTCTTTCGTTTATTTTATTACTTGTTCCTTTCCGAATTTTTGCATCAAGATTCATTCCGAGATACTTAGCGTTGTTGCTATATGGAATGATTATTTATTATTGCTACGTGTGCGATATGGTTATACATGAACTGCACATGCACAGATTTACTTTGGTTAATTTTAATTTTCCAAGTTTTGGTTTAATTACGTATATTGTAACTTGTCTGTTGTAATTCTCGTGTGGCTTCTTCGCTATCTCCGACAGTAAGAATCGCAGTTTTATCAGCGAATGTAGCCATCGTAATATTTTCCTTTCGTGGTGTATCACATATGTAGAGTAGGTAAACAATTGGCCCCAATAAACTTCCGTGTGGTATACCGGCTTGTGCTTCTTGTAGAGTATTCTTCTTCTCGTTTGGCTCTAAATATTCTGGCTGTAATGTAAGATTTTAATAGTTCAAGGTGTTGTTTCAATAATATTTTCTATAGAAATGCTCAGCTACAACTTATGAACAAGGCCCTCATGTCATAGCTTATCGAATGCTTGTGCTACCTCAATAGATACCCATAGTACTAAATACACTTTTTTACCTTCATTTGGTTCAATAACAAATTGGTGATACAAACAGCGCCTCCAAATCGTTGATTCGCTTGATTATTTGAAACTATTTATCTATAACAGTAGCGTGTATAAATACAGCAATTCCTCGTAAGCATAGCATTCTACCAGCTTTTTTAACAAGAATGTAATCACGAAGCCACAATGTTTACTATACCCTGATGGTCTAGATTTCCAAAGGACATAAACTATTCTAACGTGTCCTAAGTCGACTGGTATTGTTTGCAAATTAGGCGAAATTTCTCGATATCTCCCTTTCTCCATCCGCCTCTCTCTCTGTCAGCTCGCCCCGTCTCGCTCACCAACTTCTCCAGCACCTCACTAATCACCGCATCGTATTGTTGTTTGTTTTTCCTTCGTTTCCATCCGACAGAGCGCCCTCTGCCGTTTCCGGTGAATGAAACAACGATCGCCACGCAATTAAAATTTAATAATTGAAGAAGCAGCCTTCCAACGCGTCTACGAAACAATGGCTAATTTTTAACGGTAAAGGAGGAAAATGAAAATTTAAACGTTCGTTAATACAAGATGTTCACTGTTTACGACTTCACTTATAACCGACTGGGCATCGGCGACTGATTAGCATCGATATAAGCAAGCTTTCTTGAATAACGACACACAGAAAGTAATTTTATGACGATGAAAATCCTGTATTTTATTCTTCTTTGATTCATAACTGAAGTTACGACAAAGTGCCTACATATGAACATATTTATTTGTCTGGTCAAAAATATTTCCGTTTCTGACAATTGATGTACTTCATCAATTTTTTATTACAATTGCCGACGTTCTAATAAAACAATTTCATTATAGGAAGTCATGTGTCTCAAGAAGACTGTTAATTAGTTCATATATTCGTGATAGTGTCATATCTTTTCGAAAGGGAAGTTAGTTCGCTTGAACAGACATTCTCAATATTTAAAAGTATATCTGAGTCCATTTATCAATATTGTCGATACGATAAATTATAGCACAATGGACTTTAAATTAAACTAAAAAAAATCTGCTTCACCCATATATTTTACTATGAAACAAGGTACACTGAGAAATACACTGAAAAAAAAATTAAACAGTGGTGTTTAAATTATGTGATCGTTATTACAAAATGACCGAAATACAAATAAATGAAAGATATCGGCGCTGGGTTTTCCTGTTAACGAGGCTTGGAGAGTCGATGGTCAGATACTGAATGATCCAAAGTGATTCTTCAATCACATCCCAGATAAAAGTCTCGAGGCTACCAGATAAGCTATAGTTAGCGCTGTTAGCACCTTGCCCGTGTTCAACATCTGGGATTATATTTCTGGGTATTTCGTAAACAGTTATTCCACGATGTAAAATTCGACATGCCTCAAGGTCGCTACATAATATATTCAGGTATTCCGCAGGGAAATGTTCTTGTCCCATTGTTATATCTCCAGTAAACAGCTGACGCATCGGCCTCAAAAACTACAATATTCGCTACAAGGGACCTTCAACTTCATTTCAATAAAATCCATGTGTGGTCCAAATGTGGCGTATCAAAGCGAATGACACAAAATCTACTCACGTGACGCTCACCCTGTGTAGACTTCTAGTAAATATTAACGATCATGAACTTCTGCAAGTAAATAATGGTAAATGTTTGGGAATACATTTGGATTGACGCTTAACTTGGAATAGATAATATCGATAAAGCATGAACGATAAAGCTTAAACTGAACCAGATGTATTGGATTATAGGGCGTAATCTAAATTATCATTAGATAACAAGGCATTGCTCTATAAGTAAATTCATACATCTATATGAATATATCGTATTGAACTGTAGGGTACTACTAGCAAATCCAACATAGCCATCCTTTAGAGATTCCAAAATAAAGTGCTGGGTGCTGATGCCCTATATTATGGCAGTGGCCAAACTAATTCAGCAGCTTTGAAGCAGAAGAGATACTGGACAAAACAGACACAGAAAATGTTTAGATTAAGAGGTTTAATTTTACTTTAAATTAGAAAATGCATACTGATGAATGGATAGAATTGATGCAAATACAGCAGAACAATAGCAATAAAATAAATTATAAATATTGTATTAAGCGTATCTAATGTAAGATATATCACAATTATATCTTTGTCTTCATAACCTCTTCCTGTCCTGTCATTAACATTTAAATTGAAACAGCGTAGTAATTTTAGTGATCTTTTCTGCCGTTGGAGCAGGTGCTGACGTATGAAAAACGCCTTTCAACGTCTCTAGGTTTAAATTAATTACGTAGCCAATGTAATTCTTTTTGAATAATCCATCAAAACTTTTAATCAACGGAATATGACTTATTAAGTAACATCCAATTAGTGGGAAAGTCCCTGATGAGTTTGGCAATAATACTCGCCCCGCAATTCGTCGAATCCTGCGTCTTCAAATTTCTTTAGTGCTCCGGGATGGTCTTTGTTTTCCACATACAAATCTCCTGATTTGAACATTCAGAACCTATTCCGGCACATTCTTTCACTGTTACACTTACCACCACATATCTCCATTCAATTGTATTATTCAATGTGCTTCAACTGCAGTTTTCTGCATTCGATAGTAAAAAGTAAGAATTCCTGTACATGGTACTTGTTGACCTCAAAACTAGTCATATTTACTCGTATAAATGTACAAAACTCTCTGCCTAATTTGCAAATGTAATTATGAGGAATTTGTCCCAGTTGTGAAGCATTTGAACAGTTGTAAAGCATTTGCTTTCCCTTGACATATGAAGTTCCCGTTCGCCATTTTGTACCCCCATTCGCCGTTGGTGCCATCTTTTGTAAAACGATGGATTTCAGTTTACTTCCTTAATAATTATATTTTATAATTATATGTTATTAAAAATGTCCTGCCTTTACCTTGCCATTTTTATCTCCTGACTAGAAAAAATCTTTATAAATAATTATTTGTTTTTTATTTATCAATACCATTATATCATTGTAAATCCCAATTCATTATAAATCCCAAAATTTCGGTCAATTCAACAAACAAATGTGCAGGTTATTCTCTCCATAATTGATTTTAGTCTTTTGAGTAGGAATTGTTTAAAAGCTTAACTTAATATTACCCGTATTAATGAAATTGTCCTACAGTATTTCACTTAATTTTGTTTTTGGGATCATAATAATCAGTTATCTTCTAAACATCCTTTAAAATATAACCAGTTTTGTATTATCCTTCCTTCTTATCTTTTGGAGCACTTTTCTATTTTGCCTTAATAGTAATGTTGTCGTTTATGTCGTTTATTTTCTACTAATATTACTTTCCTATATTAATAATCCTAACTACTTGGATTCTTGGTTAGTGATTAAAAAGTGTACTTATGTTCGTATTTCGTACATTTGGAGGTTAAATAGCAACCATAAATCAAGTATAACTCTAATACCACACAGAATACAATCAATTGTCTATATTAAAAGCCCTCACACCAGACATCTATTTCAGCATCTCTCCATTTGAAACGATTTGAAAATGTATACATAAATCAAGTTCAAGTGACAAACGTAAAACATAACTTAATTAATCATTCACTTTCTTCACGACAGGTCAATATAATAGCCATTAAGATAAATATTTATTTCTAGGTCACTGCTATCTGATTTCAGTTTCTATTTCGTAATATCCCGAAAAGAGAGTGTCAAAATCATTCTAAAAAACTAATAAAATCGATAAAATCATCCTCCGCTTAGTTTGAAGCCTGAAAATATTTAAATATTATTAGGCCAGCCACATATGAAGCTTAACACGCCAAAAGTGTCACTAGATATTGCGACTACTTTAAGATAAAAATATTTAAACAAAAATAGTGAACCGACATCAAAATATAAATAAGAAATTCACTAAAAAGTAAAAAAAATCAAACTTAGATTTTTAATACAACAAAACGCCTTATAATAAAATATGTGCATAATAAGCACTATAATAACTTAATAAAAATAAACAAAAAACTTATTCATCCTATCTACTACACGTATTTTATATTCTACTACATACATAAAATTTAGCTTAATACCTACCTAAACCGATTTATCTATTTACAATATTATTTTAACTACTGCCAAATGATCATTTTGAAGTCGATCTCAATCAACAAAAATTATATTTGTGTAGCGACCGCTACTACGCTTTAGGCCACCACGTATTCACCTACATTAAGTTCAAAGGTTGGTAACGCTGGTGGATGGGTACCATGCAGTTCCCGGCTATAAAAGATTACCACGACGACGTCTCTTTCTCCCAATCGCACAGAAACTGACTGTATAAAATGCTGGTCCGTCCAGTTTGCCTCAATGGAGTACATATGTGGTACAGATATGTCTCTGAGAGACAACTTGAACTAGTCCAATTGTTCCAATCCAAAAAAAAAAACCGCGGATTACTTAATGTCCCATGCTTTATGAGAAATGTCAACACTCCCAGAATCAGAATCATGCTTAGCGTAAGGTTCCCCATAAGCGCCTTAGAACACGACAACACCTTGATTAAATCCCTACCCATCCACAAACCTCGGTAGATAACTAACTACGAGAATCCCAGTTGTAACCCACACGGTATCTGTCACCCGCAAAACACTTCACTATCGCGTACCAGAAACGACATCAGCAAAAGACCATTTGGTTCTAGCCGGTCATCTTTCTCTTTTCTCCACCCCTTGTAACAGTACCACTTCCATAGCGCTTCTGTACTTCCTTTATCTAACCTAATATTCTTTCCGTCCTCCCGTCGAACACCGTAGTAGTGAGTGTTCCGATAAACCAGCGAGTCGACAGCCCACATTCCGAAAGATAAGACGAACATTCCTAGATTTGTTTTGTTCGTAATTTAATTTTTTATATTTCACAAAATTATAATAATATATTTATATTCGTATATCGACTTTACGCTGATGAGTTGGTAATAGGTTTAGGTAGGTATTAAGCTAAATTATTTGTATATAGTCGAATATAAAATACGTTTGGTAGATAGGTTAAATAAGGTTTTTGTTTATTTTTATTTAGTTATTATAACGATTATTATGTAAATATTTAATTTTAAAACGTTTTTTTTTGTGTTAAAAATCTAAGTCTGATTATTATTTACTTTTTAGTGAGTTCCTTACTTATTTTTTGAAGTCGGATCGGTTTTTTTGTTAAAAATATATTATTTTTCTGTTTTAAGTGTTAGATATTTACTCAATATTTAATTTTTTACTTTTATTTAATAATACAGTTGTTTTATTAAGTATTGCAATGGGTAGGCCAAGTAAAGGTGCAGCCCATATGAGGAAAAATATAAATAAATAATCAATGATTGAAATAAGGAACGCTTCAGGCCTCAGGGTCAGTTACCTAGTCTAGGCGATTTGAAAAATGTTCTAACCAAACTACAACAACAAAATGTTCAAAGCCAGCTTGGTGGCGCAGTGGTAAAGGCAATGGGACAGTCCTCCTACTGTTGCGAGAGCCGCGGGTTCGAATCTTGCTGGGGCACTGCCGTAAATTTATGTTTGTGAGTGTTCTAGGCAAGAGTGCAAAATCCGACAAGGAAAATGATCCCAGTCACGCCAGTAACCAGGCTGGGTAAGACCGAATGTCTTCTGGGGTGATTTCTAAAGTTGGTCACTGGTCAGTCGGTAGGCTTAATGCTGAGGACCGTGGTTCGGAGTCCACGTTAAACTTTAGGCCCAGTCCAGATAAACCCATAGTTGGTAAAAGGAGACTTTAAAATATACATAAAAATAATAAAATGTTGCTGTCTCCGTGGGTAATCGAACTCACGACCTCTCCGCGTATGATGTGGCCATTACACCATAAAAGCAGTTGCCTGCAATATTTCTACGACTCCTCATATGATAGAGTTAGTGCTTAAACAAACTTAATAAAACAAACTGAATGGCTTTTATACTGAACGACTTCCAATTTTCGGTCACATCAGTTCAGCAATAATATTATTTAATAATTTAGATATATTTAATTAATTAAATTAAAAAATAAGTCAAATCTTTGTATATGCCTTTAAAATTTGAAGGTTTGGTTCCAATGAGACCACCTCGGAAGTGCACTCTTTCGAATAAAAAAGAATTTTGAAAATTGATCCATAATTGACGAAGAACGGTGAACGTACATTAAAAAAATATACAGCGGAACATAGTACGTCCTCCTTTTTTAAAGTCGTTTGACAAATAAATATAGACAGGTAGGAGGTGTTATCTTCTAGTATCATCCACATTTTCAGTTACTAAAATGTGGTCTTAGACAGATATATGCCGAGATATTACAGATTGAGCAGATTCTAGAACCACCAAGGGTATAAAAATATATTTTCAATACAAAAACGATCCAAAATAATTCCAGCCTCTATTAATACTTAAGAGCAGTGATTAACTTTGGATAATAGTGAAAAATAAACTATCGTTTTTATTATGACACGATTCCGTTTCTCGAATGGCGCCAGTGCCATTGTTTGTAAATTAGTGATAATTTCTCGACGTGTCTACCATCGCCTGACTCACCACCTCACTAATCACTCTTCGGTCGTCATTTGTCGCAGTTTCAATCTATCGGTTCACCGTTTATCGTTTCCGGTGATTACGGCCACCGTTGTACAATTAAAGTTTAATAATTGAAGACGCCATTCCCGGACATGTCCAGCAAAACAATGGTTCGTTTTGCGAAAATGTTAATTTAAACGACCTCTAATGCCAGAATAATCTTTACGACACCAGATTACTTGAGGTTTGTTTAACGAGAAACGACTGATAAACATCGAAATGGGTCAGAGTGGTATCGATTTCTTCGATGGAACTAATTTTATTTAATTAACGGTTAGGATTTCGATTAAAGTATAATTCGATTAAAGATAAGCAATTCGGAATACGTTGAATTCGCACGCAAAAAAATGAAATTAACCTGGAATTTTTTATTAAAATATGCACGTGTTTTGGGCATTCGAAAGAAACACATACTGTGCATTGTTATTCTTTGTAAAAAAATTGAATTACAATTAAATATTAATAAAAAAATGATTTTAAAATGGTTTTTCAAATTTATTTCATCCCAATTACTAACATTATTAACAATTATTAACATTTAAATTAATCTTAGCAAAATCTTTGTATTTTTTATACAGTTGATTAAATTTGGTTCACTTGAGATTTCAATCTAAACCTTTGTCAAGGTGAAAAATAAGTTTTCATACAGAATACTATATTTATTTAATCTACGTATTTTCCACATTTTAAAAACTATTTAACTGTATATGTTTTGTTTTGTTACATGACAAGAATAGAAGGTAAAGGTTTACACGTTTAATTAGGATTAAACAACTAAGACTTGTTTACGTTGATGCTCAAAGTTGCTCTGAGATAAATAGAGAAGGTATAAGAAATTATGTTTATAATACCCACAGGTTAATCAGATAGCTATCATTAAATATAACGAAAAAGTTAGAAAAGTTTGGATTAGAGCCTAAGAAGAGAACACTAAGACCATGTTAAGATATTGATTTTGAACAGAAAATAAAAATCTATTATGGTGTCTCTGTTTTAGATTCTTCAAGATGAAATTATGATTAATTGTACATCCCTTTATATAATTTCATTTAACCCCTCAATAATTATTTTAATACCCCTTAAATAAAATATGACAAAAAGAGAAGGGAAAGGTTTATACGTTTAACTGGGATTAAAAAAATAAGTCAATAGAGAAGTAGAGAATCTATAAGAATTTACGTTTATAATACCCACATGTTAATCAGACAGCTATCATTAAATATAACGAAAAGGTTAAGAAAAGTTTGGGTTAGAGCCTAAGAGAACACTAAGATTATATTTTACCATCTCAATTTTTTATAATATACTATGAAGGAATTTATTTAAATATTTTTTTGACAAATTATAATTGGGTATTATTTCAAATTTAACTGTCAGTAGAAGTCACGTCAGGGGTTAGTCGCGTGATGCGTGTGAAATTATATGTATTAAATTAATTTTTTTATTAAAATGTGTCTATAATACTAAAAACTAATCCATAAACAAGTGCCTGTAGTAATATTTAAACACTGACCAAAATAACAAAAATCTATATTTTTTGCTTTGAATCAATCACTGATACATTTCTGTTCATTATTCAGGTTCTGATTATTTAATGAAATATTAAATGATTCCCAAGAGTATCAATCAATAAATGTATCAATCACAAATCAATTAATTGATATGTTAGAATAAGTTTCAAGCTATTGTCTACTAATTTAATACATTTTTGAACAATATACGTTAAATCTGCAGTGCCGGTCTTCTTGACCACATCAATTCTACTGAATTCGTTTGATGAAAGCGATGCTATCTGATCGATATCGATATTACGGTACCCAAAGAGCAATTTAATTTAAAAAAAGTTGTGGACAATTAAAGAAAAAGCCGTCAGATATCGCATATTAAGAACCAAGCACTAATGCGTTTTATTACTGCATGGGTCATTACAAAAATTACAGAGCAGAATTTTGCTTCATCATAGCTTTATTACCGTGGAAGCTCGTTAAATTTTAAAATACTTTTGAAAATAAAACAGTAATAAACATCGTGAATCATTAACGTTAAGGTACATTGTTATGCCACCTTAGATATAATGGGTTTTTCAATAGTAGCTAGGAACTTTGATGGTGCCATGTTGAGGAAGCTACGTCTATCAAATCTAGAGTTTAATAGTAGTTGATATTAGAAAAATTATCAGATGAAGTTCTGTAAAGCGTGAACTCAGGGTACTGCCTGTACCCTAAATCCATGCTCATCATTTAGCGAACAAATTAAAATTAATTGTTTAAGTAAATAGTAAAAATACGATAAAATACGAAATATGATACCTGGAGGAAACGTAGCTGCAAAGAACTGATCGTAGCCGGCAATCGGAGTATCGATCAGTTGGTCCTGCAGGACATTTTCACCAATGTTATCGATCAGCATCAATTGTGCTGGCTTCGGGTACTGCCAAACTTCTATTTTTTAGATCGCTCTCTATGATTTCTACCAAAAGGTCGGTTTCAACAGATCTGTAATGAAGTAATTCAGTTTCTATTCGATAGACATGTTAAAACCACTGAAATCTACGTCTCTGGATTTGGTGATCAACTGTGCCGTCAATGTCGCATCTTAATAAAAGTACTTCTTTTTTAATATGATTTTGGAGAGAAACTTGAGGAATTTGTCAGATAGCAGCAGTCTCGGAGCTATACAAAAAGCTACTCAGAAAGGCCTTATTTAGTTTTGACTGATCCTTCTAATAACTCTCTTATTATATCAGCCGTGGATGATGCCTGTATTATTGATCCCCTACTAGTGCTAACTTATTCTGCTGAAATTTACAAAAGCAGGTAATTCAATGTTAATATATTGGTATTTTCTTCATTTAATCTGAGGCGTCTGCATTTCGTCAGATATTCAAGGATATTTTTTATATCTTAATGATGAACGCTAATATGGTGAATAATCAAAAATATTCTGGAATGTAAATTTTGTAACACAAAATCCAACCTATCAACTTGTAGCGCTCTATTCTGAGCGTTTCTATCGAATCAAATATATCGAAGAACTGGGATATCTCAACTGTTACATGTAGATGAATTCGTTGAAATTCTAGTAATAGTATGTATACAGTTTTTCTCCAAAAACTAACGGGGGTTGTTTCTGAGGTAGTAATACCAATACTCCTCAGTACTTGATATCATTAGAATAAACTTTACTTGCACAATACATCTAAATTCATTTCATGATTTTTTATGGATGGTTACATTCATCAACAGTCAACTAAAAACTCGAACCCATCATAATATTTACTTTCTTATAGTAATATAACTAAAAGTGCATGATGAACTTAAATTTAGTTTGAACAGGTACCCATATTTTATGACATTATCCAAAATATAAATATTTTTATGCTGTATATAACATCTAAAAAGGTAAAGAATCTTGAATTTATGTATATGAGCCCACAATAAAACTATAATCCACTCTATGAGTCTTCCAAAATTAGTGTAATCGGATAGTGATTAGTGTGCAAAGCACTTCGAAGCAAATGATCGCCTGTTTCTTACACATAACTGGACAAGTGATAACCGTGTCGTTAGAACAATGTAGAACGGAGTTTTGAATGGTGCATAACAATTTTTTTACCAGAAGCGTTTCGTAAAATACGACAAAAGAAACGGCAATAAGGGATCATTCTTCATCACGACAACGCAAGCACTCAGACCTTGCCTAAAACAAAAATATATTTGACTGCCCAAAAGGATGAATTGATGGTTCATGCTTCGTATAGACCTGATTTGGCATGAAATAATATTTTTAATCCCGCATAACAAGAATAAATTGCGTGACCGATGACGTATTTTAGCTTCTGAAGAGATGCTTCGAAAAACAATAAAGCTATTTTCGTGATTAAATTATTGTTTAAATAAATAAATAGCATATAAATAGCCTTGTGTTAATATCGAATGAGCACAAAACCTATTGACCTGTCAGCAATCCTAGATTACGAAGCGTTTTAGAAAGTTCATCCACTTCATCCACATGAAAACATACATTTGAATCTATGTCTCTAAATGAGTTTTAAGTTGGTATTAGTGCTGAATGTTTTGAAGTAGCCAAGAATACGTTTTTTAATTGTGTGTGTAATTACAGATTGTTCCAAAAAAAACTGGATGAAATTTTATAATAATCTTTATCATAACACGAAAATATTGTACCGCAATAAACTAATGTTTGTTTCATAGGATTCTCCATGTGTTTATATACCATCGTGTTAAGTTTCGACTTTAGGCTAAGCGGCCACGGCTTGGAAGATGTCCCCAAATCAAGCGTCGGACCGCCGCTCAGCGATGAGTGTGCATTCTTTTCACGAACGAAAATCTGTTCACCGTTGGACAAGCGCACAACCACCAAAATTACTAAGTTGGCCCGCGGAGGCTCTCGGCACGTCCGCCATCGTTGACCACCCCCAAAATCCGCAGTCCGTCATGGTCTGGTGCGAAATATTCACCATCAAGACCCCACCACCCGTTTTTGTAGATCAAGGGATCAAAATCAATCAAGAAGTGTATCGTCGCGACATTCTCGAGGCTGTCGTACTTCTGTGGGCTCAGCAACACATAAGGCAAAAGCGACGCAAAGATGGCTCAGAAACCAATATCCAAACTTCATTACGTCGGTAGGACCTATTAACCGCCTCTCAACCCTATGGGCTGAGGCCCTTATCCCAATTAAATTTATCTGATTTAATAAAATTATCACTTGAAATGCTTCATCCGGTATTTTTTGGGCACCCTGTAAATAACATGTTATGTGTCTATCGATAATAATACAATTATCAATAAACCAGTGGAAGTAATTTCATTATTCGCGTTGAAAGACGACATTACAAGAATAAAAATGTAGTACTTTTGAAATCTAATATATCAAACACGCTTTTTTAAAAAGTAGAATCTGTGATTTGTTAGTCAAGATTTAGGGGATATTTCAATGCGAAATCGTACTTTAACGATTTGTTCGAACGTTTAGCTAATTCTGCAGATTTATCACCCACCGATTTTGGTCTTTCTCATATCTAAAAAAAATCAGTAATTGTCTAAAAGGCATTATACTGATGGTATTCATATGTCGAAGAAAGTTTTCTAAAATTAGAATAGAAATACCGCAACTATGTCGAACTTATTCAAAAACTAGAGTTATTAAAAAAGCCTTCTTTGAGTTTGTAATTAAGAATAATTTAATTTTAGTGTAACTGATGTATTTATATATAGATGTACTATATTTTGTTTCTTCTTATTACAAACATTCTAAGGTATTGAAATTGATTCTCAAAGACGACTAATTTCAAGAAAATATGTCTAAAGGTCTCAGCACTTTTCTACTGTATTGTCTCCGGTTTGATCCGAAGTATTACAAAAACAAATCGATGAAAACAACATAGAATTGCTTTAATTAAGGCGATTTAAATGCAAAAAATGTATGTATCAATTTAGTCGTGGTTTTTGCCATATTCATAATCAATTATCATAAACTGTAACGATTTCATTAATCACTTAAACACACAAAACGGACACACGATTTTGATTTACGTTTATGCGACCGACGTATAGTCGGTGCACCGCCATTACAAAATCCGCAGCATGCGCTACTATTCCCGGTCATAAAGCGGCGATAATTGCACGTCGGGCCATGTTAATTAAACACCTGGTGCATTTTTGATATCGAAATCCACAGAAAAACTAGTCATGCGACGTAAAAATGTCGTTCTCCGCTGAAAATATTAATTGTTTAACGAGCATAATGGACTTGGAGTGGCCCAGATTTCGAATTATTTCGAGTAAGGTTGCGGTTTACGATTCTATAGATTACGGCTTGCAATTGCATGCTTTTTTTATTGCAGATTTGTCCGCTTTCTGCGTAAATATTCTCTTTTGTTTTAACAATAAATCTTATCGGTATTTTTAACAATATTTTCAAAAAAATATTCCAGTTTAACTTATGAAATGTGCAAAGTTTAAAACAAAAACTTGATCACAAACTATTTTATATTAACAGCAATAAGTGGTGACTTATTGGAATGACTGTATATACAGTACTGCCAGAACAATCCTATTTTAATATAAGGAAACTCTTATAATGTAAATAATGTCTAACACTCTCAATCATCACTCGCAATATAATTATATAGTCGGTTCAATAAAACAGTGAACACCCGTCATCTAAATTGATGATGTCAAAACGGCGCAATATTGCACCATTAACTCTGAGTTTTAGTTCATTTTGGCTTTGGCATACAACAACATTCTAATCTAAATAAAATAATGAAACAAAAATTATATCAAAGATAACTTATTTTAACATTATAATACACCTAATACATATATTATCGAGATTTAAAATACAATTAATTATACAATCAAAATGGTTTGTTGCCAAATCCACATAATGAACAATTGTATATCCAAGTAATGTATTTTACTTTTATTAGAAAGCAAATTTTCCTTTAATGTTTAGTTTTTGTTTCCTTGGATACAGTGTTTCTCTGTAAAATCATTTTGATATCACTGTATTTCTCCTTAGTTTATTCTGTTATTATCTCTATACATCTTTCCTACTAAAACTAGATTTATCCACTGCATTCTCCCTAATGCATTTACCATATCTGAAAAAGAGTTAGTATTCCTTGCCTCGCATATTTTAACCAAATGCTCATATATTTTCTGAATAATTACATGCACATCTATGCACATAAATCTTTCACACTCTACAATCCAATTTTCTACAGTTAACGTATATTAATTATATACTCACCTTAGATGATTCCATCATCCTGTCTTGGAATTTCACAGGATTGGATCAATATTCAAAAAATTTCATTCAAATAAATAACTAAACTGTTAATTTCCAATGTATCTAACATTTGTTCACGATTCCATTAATTTCCTCAAGTTACTTCTTCAAGTTAAGGTATTATTCCATAAATAATATGATATAAATCGTAATCAATAGTTATTCCACGTTTACTTTTTTCCATCAACTTGTGTTGTCTTAACACTATTTTTATTACTATCTTGCCATAAATGACCATTGGTTATATTGGTCCCATTCTGAAATATTCATGTCTCATCTAAATACATAAATTGAAATAATGTCTTCCTAGATCTTATATGGTTTTAAAAATTCTATTATTCTTTTAAAAGTAATGTCTGGAAGTTCCATTAGAATTCTTCGTGGGTTATCTTTGCACTATTTAAATCTTATTTTATCCAACAGTTTTTGAAGGTATGTTCTACATCTATCATTCATTTACATCTACATTCTATGGCTACTTTCTAGACTAACAATTTCCTCCAAAATAATTGTATTAATATAAATATACATATATATATATATATATATATATAATATAAATATACACATATATATATATATATATATATATATATATATATATATATATAATATAAATATACATATATATATATATATATATATATATATATATATATATATGTATATAAGAGTATATATGTATATAAATACAAAAATGCTATTATTTTGAAGTATTGAAACATCAAAAATTTTAAAGCTAATCTACCAACTACGAATTATTAATATTTGAATTATTCAAGTTTACACTTCCAGTTACATCAATCCCTGTGTGACGATTCGTTCTAATAATTGAGTTAGCGCATGGTGGCAGCAGCACTGCACTCTTATAATCTTATAACAGGTGTCAGCTGAGGGCGTTGCATTAGACATTTCATTTGGAATTTGTTTTTGTGCTGAGATTGTGCTTCGGAACGTGTGAAAATGCAGAGACAGAGGTCGACTCAAAGTGTTTTTGTTACGTTTGCGGATATTATATACACGGTAACCGTGGACAAATCATGACCAATGCAGTCAAAGATGCGTATTTGCAGTACTTTTCAAATTTTGATTATTACAGTACCGACAAGCCATGGGTACCGAAATTGTTTTGTAACGCGTGCAGAACAAAACTGTCACTTGGTGAAAATATACACTATTAATTTTCTTTTTTTTTTCAACGTTAGGGGGAGAATAGAGAAATCATGTAGATGACTGCTACATTTGCTCAATGGATGTCGTCGCTATATATCTAAAAAAATATTACAGTATAAATCTCCTGACGTGTTATTAGCGCCAAAACCAATTCTGCGACGTACAGTGATCTATTGGACACTGGATTCATAGACAGTCATATGTGAAAATCATAAAAGAAATATTTCTCGGACCTGATATTCGAAAACTAATGGTTGACGTACAGTTTACAAAATGTTTAACGCCTAATGAACCAGCAGGCGGGCATCGTTTCAAAGTGTTATTCACAATTTTATTGGTAACCACAAATCACCAAATTACAAGCAGGTAATCGACAATTTGATGCAAAATTACAACAAGATTGGAGATCGAATGCCGCTTAAAATAAATTTTCTGCATTCACATCTTCCAACAAAACTTGAGCGACATGAGCGACGAGCAAGCAGAAGGGATTTTGTGACGAAGAAATGATGATGAGATCCCAGCGGTATAAAATATTCAGTTCAGCCTTTGTTCATCTCTGATTTATTCTTGTTAATTCAATAAATAGCCGTTAATGATCAAAATCAGTAAAATAATAAATATATTGAATATTTTTAAAAACCAACTAGAGAAAACGGACTACTGATTTGTTTAGAATTATATTACTAAATATTTGGTATGTTCCCTTATAACTGATAATTTCGACATAGTTTATTTGATATATTAGGGACTTGCATCTTTTTTGACCCTCGATACGTTTTGGTGACCCTAACTTAACTATTAAAGTCGATAATTTTGATTTTTTGCAACATAAAATAACATAAAAACCGCATGGGGTGTCAAAGAAGTTCAAAGACAATGAACAGCAAAACTTATTGGACAAAAACTGAGATCAAACCTTCAATGTAATTTTAAACAGCTTAGTAGTTGATAGATCAACTGTTTCCAGGCGTATGAATGCGATTGTAAAGTTACAAATGGATAGGAAATGGTTACCCCATGAATTGTCTCAATATTATAGTTCCATTACTTGTCAGGCAAAGAGAAATTTCTTTTAGTACGAAAATCTCAAGCGCATAAAGTAAGCAGCACGCTGCTGGACTAGGTTATAACTTTTGCTGTGCATACTTATATATACCAATGCCACTTAAATAATCTGAATCATATATTGTTGCAAAAAAGTTCAGCAATAGCAAATAACAGACTTTATCCTCATGAATGTTGTCAACGCTCGGTTATACGTTGCAAGATTTGTGAGCGATACACTATTACAGATCAAATGGAGGCTCGAACATTCTGCCACACCAGGTGTGCTCGCCAGACATCTCGCCTTCTGGTTATTACTTGTTGAGATCGATGTAGTTGGATTGGTTAGTATTCTACTTTAAAATGCTGAAGAAGCGTGAAAAGCAAAATCATTATTTCGACAAGATATCGCCTTTTGTTGGAAAAATACGAAAAAGTTGGAAAACGGTACAAAACAATAGAATTTTTTTTTAATTACTCTTCGTGAGTCCACAATCTGCCCTATTGGCAATAAGTATTTCTTATGTCTATATTATATATACATGGCATGTAGAAAATCACTTCATTAAGCAATCTTCTGTATAAAATATTATCTTAATTAATTAGTCTTATTCTAAAGTTTATTCTAAAGTCTACATATGTCCAGTAATCAGATCAGGTGGTGTTAAACGTATTAGTCTACGCACCTCACTATCACGTCGCATATTTAGCCGATTAGCGAGCACATTGGGATGTAAAATTACACTCGTTATAGGTTCTAAAAGAATATCGCGTTGTATCACTTTATCTGAAATATAGTACGGAGCATCAACAATGGCACGCAACACCTTATTTTGGAGCCGTTGATGGAAAATTTGAAAATAAAACTGTTTCTTTACATTGTTGTGGATAAGCTGTGGCAAGTAAGGAACTGTAAAGTTCATAAACGTTGATTTTTTGTAATCCAACTAAATTATGTTTTCAAATTGAATTTTCCTAAATCTAGCAACACGCTTAGAATTTCTCGTTCAAATTTCAAGTCGATCTGTTCAATACTGTTCGAGTATCGGTTGGAATTGGAGTCGTATTTATAATTTCTTCCATAACAACGGTTAATATTATAACGGTTACCAGCACAACGTATTGTAACAACTTACGTTAACTTTAAAATTTCCTGTTTTCATAAAAACTATAAAATCAAAACTGTATAGAAACACCCATCTACTAAAATGCAATATTCTATACAAATGTCGTGTTAATCTGTCAACTAATTTCCCATTTTTGTGGCTGAATTTCTTATATGAAAATAATAATTAGGATTTAATATGACTACTAAAATATTTTTGATGATGTTATTGTGAAACTTATTGAATAAAAGATATATTCTATATACTAAAAGTATAAAAACAAACAAATAAACAACAGTAATTAGTTTAAAAGATAACTTTAACACTAAAATAATAAAAATCGACACCAAATCTAAAATAAAATTCAAAATAATTGGTTTATAATTCAACTAATTGCTTAAGTTTGAAGCTAAGACAAATAACCGTTTCGGGACGAATTAATTGGCCTTTTATTCGTTAAGTGGATCGGAACTATAAATAACCTTCATCTTGGACGCATCAAATATAATAAGGCCGTATTTATTTTAGATTAAAAAGCTATACCATAACGAAAATATTTCTGTTGTGCTATCTTCATGCTTATTTTTCTATATACTTAAGTTTCTAAGTTAATTGCCTAGTCAGGGTGATTAAACAGATATGGACAAGATAAAATGCTGTAGTATATTTAATTTGTTCGCACCTATACGTACTCTGATCCTTTTTACACTATAAAAGGGCATTTATTAAGAAACATTGGTAAAATATGTATTATCAAAATATTTTTCGTCACTTTCATTCTCATTTTTCCCGCAACATGCCAATATTGTGTCGAAAGAACGAAACTAGTATTGCAACGATCTAATCATCGATCAATGTTCGCACTTCTTCGGCATTCATAAGATGCTACGTCTGGTGAGTACTCTGGGTACCGCGTAACATCCCATTCTAAATATAACATTGTATTTTTACAACAACTGCCAAGCGTTGGCATATAAGAGATTGATTTTACCTCTGTTACCAGCTATTACTGGTATTTTGTTCAACAATACGTTATTTAACTTGCTCAATTTACGTCGGTAGATATCTTCAGTACTTTCAATCGCTTGTAGCAGCTCACAATCCCATTCACCTTGTTGATCCCACCATATAAATATACAGCAAGATTTTCTGCGCATGAATATTCCGCTTCGGTGTCTATCTAGAACAAGACATGCCTTTAGCTCTCTTGGGATTGTCCATAATCTTGTCCTTGTAATAAATCCATTTTCCATCTTTAGTCAAAATAAGCCACAATTTTTTTAAATTTTTACCTAATAAGCAACCCATTTCCCATATCACGTAAACATCTAAAAGTTGTTGATTTATCAACTATTTAACTGTCTGAAAGTTCCTTGAAAGCTAGGTTTTCGCCTAATTGTGCCACTGTCGTCGAACACTATCTATTTTGGTCTTCCAGGCCATTTTTTTTTCATTGACATCAATATCAACAATAAGTATAAATCTTCAGCAATTATATATCTTCTCAGAAATATCTCAATAAATTAAGAGAATATAATCAAGGATGAATGTATTTTCTTGGCAACATTTTTAAGGCCTGAACTGTATCTGAACGGTGGTTATGTAAACTTACAATATATTTATTGTGTTTATTATCAGTGCTTTTTGTATTTGTATACATTATTTAAAAATATGAGCAAAAAATTGATATTATAAACAATAATTATTTCAACTGCTAGATTATGGAGATAACGAAACTGTTTTGTTCCCAACCACTTTCGATTATGCATGTTCTCTCATGGAAAATGTAAATTTATGTGTATAAAATCAACTATAAATAAAAAATTACTTCATGAACTGGAAGTATAAGAAAATTAAATGGTTTTAATATCCTATAATAAATAACAATCAAAAAACCTGTTAATTAAAAGGCTGTTTAATAAATTCATTATTACAACTTTATTGAATTGCCAACCAAGGAACCAAACTAAAGAAACCGACCAAGAGGGTTTCAGTTTTCTTCAGATACAAGAGTAATTTAGTTCGTGAATTACCTTGAAATTGGCAAAACAATAAACGCAGATTATTATTCTAACATTTTGTACCAGTTGGTTATAAAAATGCATGTTAAAATACTCAATGTATAGTATACAGCTGAAGAATAATGAAATATAATGAACCATATACTGTAGACAAGTGTTGAAAAAATTTTCATAATATTTGGTTCTAATTTTAACATTATCATTTTAAAAAAACCTTATGTAGTTATATGCAATATATTTCTGAAAGAAATCATTATTTCGGTGCTAACCAAATATGGATAAACATAAATAATAACCATTAATAAAATTTATTTGGAATGTCTCATTATTACCAATGAATGGTAGCTAATATTTTAAGGTGTGGATATATCTGTAGAAAAATCATTTTACAGTTTCTTAAGCCTAATGGCAGATAATGAGTACAATAGACTTGGAATGTTCTACATCTTTGTACATTGTTGGTCGGTAGTTTATTCTCCGAAGAGGTATTTCTCAGATTTCCAACATCAATTTTCGATTTAAAAGAACCGATTTGGTATTCTAGACGTATCGTCTATATACAGCAATGACCTAGTCACAATTTTCTGTTAAATATAAAAAATAACTACCAATTTATTACTGCCGTAAAAATACGACAAGGTTCAGAAATCGTGACCAATTGTGTGCAAGAATATTTATTTATGTGTTACAGATAGTTTATGTGATCATATTCATCTCAGGAGGCTCATATCATCAATATAATAGGCCCTCATATACAACATTGATCCTTCGTGACTTTTTGTTGTCACATTATTCTAAATTAGATTTATCGGATTTCTGCTTCTTTTTTAAACTTAAAAACCTGATTATCGAACATCATTTCGATTCAACAAAAGAGATTAAAACCGGATCAAGAATACTTTAAGGGCTATAACAGATATTGAATTCAACAACTGTTTCAAAGGCTGAAAGAGAAACATAGCCAGAAATATAATACATTTTATCCAAGAAGGACTAGTTTGAAGGAGACGTAATGAATTGAAAAAGTCAAATAAAACCTTTGCGTTCTTACTATTTTTTGATAATAGTATAATAAAGATTATTGATCTTTCCTGCAGCTTATATTATGCCAAAAAAATAGGCGGTAGGGAAACATGTTTTCGAAACATACTCTTACCGATACACTTGGGTATGATCAAACCATTAGTTAAAAAGTTGGACAACGAAGGAGAATATTTCCAGGGATATTTCCTAAGCGGTGTAGCTAAGAATAGTAACATTCGGACATTTATGAAAAATAAAAACATTAAAGAACATTTTCATATTAGAATTTTTCTTACATGAGAGGCAAATAATTCAACATCTTGCAATTCATGTCTTAAATGCAAATTTAAAAAAAACAAGGAATAACGTGTGGGAGTAATGGAAGCAGCAATACTAGTTAAAAAGGTAGTGATTTTATTATTTTTGCGAACAGGGACGGTGATCATCCATTCATTCAACCAGGTTTTCAAATTGAAGCTCGAGTTAGTCAGCTTCCTAAATAATAAAAGCCAAATGCTTACCATCCTTGAACGCTATTCAAGTATTAAAAAAATTGTTCTTACAACGTAATACAAAAATGTGCTCATCAGGGCATGTAGAAAGATTGTTTGATTTAGCAAGTTTTATTCATTCCACAACCAGAAACTGTTTGACTGATAGTGCACGTAAAAATGTGGTGTTCATTAAAGGAAATTTTTCGTCTACTGATAAATTAACTGGACTGTATTAGTTCTATTTACATAGCCTAACAAGTGACTATGTTTTGAAATTTTTATTTTGAGTTTTAAATAAAAATATTCAAAATACTGTAACTTCTTATGAGTTATTCCTTTTGTTGCAGCGGAGAAAAATATTGATATTTTAAAAAATCGATTCCGATATTTCTTAAAAAATATCGACATATCAGAGAACAAAAAATAACTCAAAATAAAAAAATTGATATATTAAATCAACAAAATATTAATTAAAAAAAACAACCATTTAAAATTCAGTAACGGAAATATCAAACGTCTTAAATTAAATACCATATACGCTTTTACGCAAGTACCAAAAAATTTATTTCAAAGGTCTATTGCATATTACATTTTTATAAATTTTATTGTTAATATTATATTTTTTTTAGATGGATATATCGGTCAAAAAAAATATTTACCAAAAATACAGGTATTTTTCCTAAAAAATCGATATTTTTCGGGCACCCTTAGTGTAAATAGATTGCAGAAAGCTTCTTGAAATAATAGAAATGTGTTACAGTATCTCGTTGATATTCCTACATTGAACCAGCCTTATTATATGAATACAAATAATATAAACATTACTCTAGTCAGTCACAATTTTTATTTTTTTTATGATACAGCTAGTTTACTCCAAAAAAAATAGATCTTTTTATTTCTCTAGCTTTACTATTCAGGATTTTCACACGATCACATCCGTTGGCAATCTATTCATTTTATTGCAAAAATATAACGTAACCTATACCCATTCCAGCAATAGAAAAAGCGCTTTAAATAAATTCGAAATAAAGACCATCGATTCTCTGATTCGAAGTCGTTCATCAGCCACTTTTTTACTCTAACTGGTACTGGTCTTTACTCCGGTTGGTAAAAAAGCATTACGGGAAGGAATTGATTGAGATCTAGCTCGGAATCAGTAAAAGTAGGATCGTGTGAGCCTGATATACTGCACCTGGCGCGTTTGAAAAAGCTGAGATTACATTCGAAGAGAAAAAGAATTAGTTCTGTGAAAAATATCTTCTTTTAACGTTTCATTTAATATATACAACATTATTTTATTACTGCATATTTCCACTATTGAGCCAACAACAAAATTCAAAACAAAATTCTTGACACTATAGATTTCTGTGTCACAAAAAATATTGATACCAAAATGTGTAAAGTGTAATCTGATTTTATTTATCATCTGGTCGATAATGCCAAAACTAGCTGGATATTTTTTACAGTAAAACTGGCAACAAGCAATAACTATAATTAAAAAAACATACAAGATGCAGCATGGTATGCAACTCCTAGTAATGCAGCATACCAAAAGTTAACTTCACATCATCTACAATTAAACAGAAAATCGGAAAAAAAACAGGAAAAAATTCAACAAGGCAACAAAAGAACTGAAAGTGCTAATTAATAGTAAACAAACCCAAGAAATACAAGAATATTTAGAAAGCCTATCGCCAACTGATGCAACAGAATATGCTCTCTGGAAAATAAAAAGTTCAAAATGCCCCAACAACACCCATTAAGCATAGTGTAAACATCTAAAAAGCGTATTTAATTCACTCCTATGCGAAATATCCCTAGATGAAGAAAAAAATTCAACTGGCTCTCTTAAAACTCCATTTCAAATGGATTTACCAGACGAAAAATTTACTGTTTGTGAAGAAAGACGAACAATAATGAATGAAATTATTGACAAAAAATCTCCTGGATTTGATCTAATCAAGAAGTGCTTCAAGATAATAACATTTATTTTTAATATCATGTTAATCATGTAATATCTTATTCCAGGGAAAAAGTCAGAAGATGTTTTCTCTTATCGTTCTATAAGCCTGTTACCTGTGATATCCAAGGTTCTCGAGAAACTATACATCAAGAGGTTGGAAGTAATTACAGAAGAAGGAAATATTATTCCAGAGCATCTGTTCGTCATATCCAGATGTTTAGTTCCAATATATTCAGATCTTCATTCAGTCCTTGGCTCATTGTTTTACTAAATAAGATATTGCTGTATAAGTCAATTAGTAGGCCCATATGGACGTATGGACTATGGGGTACTAGTAGCAAATCCAACATAGTCATCCTTCAGAGGTTCCAAAATAAAGTGCTACATAAATATTGACGCTCCATATTATTCTAGTAACAACCTAATTCAGTGCGATATCCCCATGGGAACCATAACAAGTGTGCTCCGATGTGCCAAGTAATCTGAAAGAGTGTCAGAGCACCCCAATGCACTCACCAAATAATTAAAAATGGGTGATGTTAGTAAAGTGCGTAGGTTAAAATGTTTACTACCATATGACCTGATTAATACACACATAAAATAGTTTTTAGAATAATATAGAACAGTAACTAAATTAAGTATAATACTAGTTTGTCAGCAATTAAGTAAAATACATGTCATTGTATCACATAAATCACATCAAATACAAGTACAAGATGATTCTTAAAAAGAGTCCATTTTCCTTCAAAACCGACATAAAAATCACTCCCCCATTCCTAAAGTATCCTACACTGTCCATCTAGTGTCTCGCCTGAATTGATTTCAGCCCTAAACTCTTTTAAAACAAGATAAAATTAATAACGACTACGTCTTAATTTAGAATGACCATATGGGTCAATGAATGAAACATTTATTTAATAAAACATATCTAAATCAAAAAGGTCATCACGTGAAGAGTAGCCGATGAAAGCTGTTTAAAACTACAAAAAAAATATCGTTAAAATGAACGTACCACACCTGAAAAGAGCAGGAAGATGACTATCATCAGATTTCTATATAAAAAAAACTTCTCAAGGGGTTGAAACATTTGGGGAACACTTGTGAAACATAATTCTGCATTTCAGATGATTAAAATAACGATAAACGTTCCCAGTCCGACATCGTTATCTCGGACGAATCTCCGTAACGATTGTGGCTTATAACGAACGAAATAGACACATCACACTCATTAAACCATCACAGGTTTACACGTTGGTTCGTGTTTATGCCAGATTTCCCAAACTATTCTGATTTAATTATCGGTGGTTGAGCGCGGACGCCTCTTGACCTCGGCCACGATTCTCAAGGCGCAGATTATAATTATTAGATCTTAAAATGATAGGAAAGAGATGACTGATGATATTATTAAGTGTAGCGAAGGAATACTTACGAGGCTTGCGTTTGGTAATTCGAAGGGGACTGTTTGTTTTAGCTGTTAATGATGGTGAGCGTTACGGTTAAATGTATTAAGTTGTTTTAACGTCCGAAGACTAATCTGTGATTTAGCTTCACGATGAAGACGTAGAGGTTTTTTATTTTTTCGTGTGATTATCGGGTTTCTTTCGGTGTCTAACTAGCTAACTAATTAGTTCTGTTAGGTAATCTGAGTTAATTCTTTGGGAGTTCAGGCTTTTCTAGCCAATTATCAAAAATATAAAAAACATTGTTATTTGTTTCGAAGTGTAGGAAAAGTACAAGTAGCGATCAACAAGATCTACCAATGTATTAGATACTGTATTAGATACTGGAAAATACAGCTTAATAGCTCCAAATCTGTCCAAATTAATTTTGCGTTGCGGCGAAATGGCGAAATCCTAATTATATCACTTCACGGATGCTCGATTCCTCCAGCAGAATCAGTTAAATAGCTCGGAATATATCTCGAAGGTAGGTTAAACTGGAAACATCATGTTAGATAAAAAGCACAGTAAATTAAATTCAAAATCAGCAGTACTGGTTAGTGGGAAGATAGTCTCAACTTTACCTCAAATCAAACACATTGGTTTATCAGTCAATCATAAAGCCAATTTGGGCCTATGGGGTGCAATGGGTTGCACTAAAACATCAAACCAACTAATAATCCAACGCACCCAAAACAAAGCTCTAGGATTGATTACCAATTGTTATCGCTACGTAACCAACGAAGAGCTGCACGATCAAAATCAAATAGATACACGAAGTGATCCAAGATTTTGCTTTAAAACATTAAATAAGGTTGCTAAATCACAGCAACGTGGATGCAATACATCTACTGCACAACACGCAGGAAATGAGATATTGAAGCGAACCAAGCCACACGAATTTATTTAGTGTATAAGTGGATTCTTAACTTTAGCTTAAGTAGATTAGTTTTATTTTAATTAAGGAATTACAGACTCATGAATTAGTCCCGTGGTAGCCTTGCTTGTGTATTAATGCAATTACACCTGAACAGTAGTAATAAATTAATTTGTAAATTAAGATAGTATTAGGCATATCTAATGTAAGATGTAATTAATTTAAAAAAAAATATTTCGAAGAATATCCGAAGAAAATCGAATTTTTATAGTTTCTTTTCCTTATAACATTCTTAACCATTTCAACTAAAGGGGTATTCTAGTCTAGAGATTTGATAAAAATATTTTTTGTTTTCATATGTTCAAAGCTTAACCCTTAACGTGGTATTTAAAAACGAAAGTTTAAACATGAACGAAATTACTTTTTCTATATAGTTAACATGATACCTTGAGTTCTGAATTGATTTAATTAGAATTTGGTATGAGTCAACGTTCTGTACACATTCTTTTATAGTATCAAAATAAAATAAATCAAACACATTTTTCTAGATCCAGTATTGTATCTTCTACATACTGTTGGTTTATCGAGCAAAGAAATTTAGCTGTTGCAACATATACAGACGATACGATAGTCTTAGCATCCAATCATAGCATCCAGCAGAATCCAAATATACCCTCACTAGAATGTACCACTGTAACTGAAAACCTGGCATATTAAAGCCATTCGATATTAATAACTGCCAACTCTCCTAGGCGGATGATGCTAAATATCTTGGTGTCTTTGGTCTAACTTGTGAGAAGCACGTTGCTTGCTAAACAAAAGCAACTTGGACTTAAATTAAACCAAATGTACACGTTTGTAGGATATAAATCTTATCCATATATAATAAAGTAATTATAGTAATACTAGCGACCCGCCCCGGCTTCGCACGGGTGCAATGCTGATACTAAATTAAATACACTACAGAAAAAATATGAACGTTGTATATAAAAACATAGCGGCCCGCTCCGACTTTGCACGGGCATAAAATATATATGCCTATGTCACTCAATGAAAACATGATTAAAATCGATCCAGTATTTTTGGTTCATTCATTACTGTCCTTGGCCTGCACGCATTAAATTTGGAGTAAAACAATTCCTCTTTCCCTATACTTACTATGAAGATTTCCTGCTATCTTTGGAGTATCTAAATTCATACAATTTTTATTACATTACACATTTTTAAACGCAAATTTTAAATTTGTAATATCTCCGAAAATATTTGTTTAATTTACATGCTGTAAGGAACCATAGTGATCTATATTAATTACACACTATATTTAAGGTACTTAATTCGATAAGGATTAATGCCGTATTGCTTAAAATAGCTTCGTAAATAAGCCATTTTCTCACGTAAAAAGTAAACAATAAAAATGGTTAATGTGGGTTATCCCTAAAAGATAAACATATACCATCGCGGACTTTTTTGTAGACCTTTTTATGGTGTACAATACTGTAGTACATTAATTTGATCTAACTCGTAGGGTTAGGCAGCGTTTTTGCTAATTGCTAAATAAGCCTAAAAAAATAGGTTAATTTACGACATCACGTTAAAAACCTCTAAAATTAGCAATGTTGCCTTAGTATATTATGCATGTATTAAACATATAAACCTTCCTCTTGAATCACTCTATCTATTGAAAAAAACCGCATCAAAATCCATTGCGTAGTTTTAAAGATTTAAGCGCACATAAGGATATAGGGACAGAAAAGGCGACTTTGTTTTATACTATGTAGTGATATATATCTATCTATATATATGTATATATAGTATATACAATAGTATATATATATATATATATATATATATAGTATATATAATAGTAATAGTATATAATATATATAATAGTATATAAGTCGATACATCTCCAATGAAGTGATACAGCATGAACCTCTAGAATCCGTTTCCTTATCCCTCTAGAACCCATAACGAATATAATTCAAAGTGTTAGTGTTAAGTATTTCGAAAAAGTGTCACTCCAGCGCATTTGCCAATCAGCTGAATGTGAGAGATAATAGTGAAGCGCGCAAATTTAAAGTTTATTACCATCCGATCTGATTAATGAAGAGATATAAATTTTAGAACAAGATTTAAAATCATATATTTTACACAGAAAATCACTTACTGAAATAATTTTCTAGGTCTCCCTCTTATGTATATAAGAATCATAATAAATACTTATTAGACAAATATTACCCAGAGTAATATAAAATATCTGAAACTATAATGTTTATTCAATTGTATAAAATGAAAATAAGACAAGCATCAGTTTTCGATAGAGACATAACAATTTTCGAAAAGTTCAAACTAAAGTTTTAGAGAATGAAAAATGATATAAAATAAATGAAAACATCATAAAGTAATGAAATAATTAGAATTTTAAGAAAAGTTTCATAATGAACAGGAAAATATTTCAAATAACAATAGGAATCTTTCATATTCAGTCAATTTTATGGTATCAAAACAATGATAAAATTATCAGTTTTGGGGTTAACATAACTGCTTTCAAAATATGTAATTATTTAGGTATATTTTACATTCATTACAGTTTACAGAAAAAAATTATAATGTTAACTCACTTGCGAATAACACGTAATAGACTGATTAAGCTTATTAAACAAAACAAAAAACATCAAATCTTTAATATTTTAAATATAAGCAATGAGCTGAAACTCTCACATTCTGTCAATATTATACTAACAAATAGTCAGTTTTGTCGTTTATTTTACTATTTTCGAAATAACAGTAGCCTAAGTTATGTTCTGTTAAGTAGTTCAGTGTTTACGACTTGACGACATATTGCGCAGAATTTTCATCGTTGCAAAAGAAAATCACATTAAAATTCCGAGCAGTGATCCAGATTTTATTAAGTAGTTAATATGTATAGACCACATCCTCAAATACAAATTGCGATGATAACCAGCCTTTATATATAGTTTTAAACGGCTTATAATACCCGAGTATTCCGTTTTGACGCTATGTAAAATATCACGCAAACTGACAATTTAGCAGGACGAGTTACTTTGTCATCGAGGCCATCTTTTTCTGCAAACGAGCCTCAGCCGATTAGATATTTTCGTTGTCGTTAGTTGTGTTTTAAAAAAATTTATTATACAGGTGTAACAACTATTTTTTTGTAACTTTAATCCAAATTTTATCCAAAGAAACTAGTATAATACGTTTAAGAACATGTGGAATTATTTTAAAGGGGATAAAAAATTTTAGTCTTTAATTTTTTATTAATTTTGATAGCCCTCTTTGGTATACAGCCAGAAAAATACAATGCTATTGCGTTTCGTTTTATATAATAAAAGATTTTAAAAGATGAGGGTACAATATTCCTAATATAATTTTAAAATATTATATTAATATTAATATTATTCATAATATCGTAATATATAACAGTTGGTTCAATGAGAAAAACTACCTAAAAGTAATAGTGTCAAAATATATTAACATCGTTTTGTTATTTTGATATAGTTTTTAAAAATCTGCTATTCTTTTAGCCTCTCTATTTTAACTCTAGTTTCAAGAAAGGTATAATGTTGAAAATACCAGAAATTATGTATTGTAAAATTTATAAATTTGGGAAAAAATCCTAGTAAAACCTATTCAATGAAACCATACTATAGCATTGGAAAGGTAACAGTCTCTTCTTCATTCTAAATATAAAGTCAGTGTCATTACTTTACGCATTCAAGCTTAATCAATAAAATATAATTGAAAGCTTTATATATTTTATAACCGATAAATTCTCATCTTGCCACATCACTAAACATCACTCATAAAACAGTTTTGGACTGCTTATATAAGTCCAGATACTAAAAGGAGCTCAATACTTGGGTTTCACCATGACAATGTGTCGAAACTCAGCCCATTAAATGTAGTGGACTGAGATTCGATTTGTGAATCGCTGTTAAAAAAACAAAATCTAACTATGTTTTAAACCAATGACTATGAATGACGAAATATGGATCGTGTATGATAATAATATGCGAAAGAAACGAACCAATCACGTATAACAGTAATATAAGAAAAATATCATAGTAGAAGACTGGATAAACTTCACAAACGCCTGCGAAGCCCGTATTGATGCCAAGGAAAATGATGGTACATGATTGGTGGGATTAGAAAGGAATTATCGGTTATGAACTGCTCAAATCTAACCAACCAATTAATTCGATCTGTTGTCAACAACTAAGGAGACTAAGCAAATTTACGAATTATAAGTATACCATCCAGATATGTCATTCAGATCGTACACTCCTCTCAAACCAAACAAGGTCTCTGAAACCCAAACTTATAACAGGTCAACTGAAAAGTCCCCAGCCTCACACACAGATGGCGCTACTAGAATTAAATCCATATGTTTTTAGTTAGCCCTATCCATCAAAAGATGCGTGTATAAATTTGACACCTGGCGGATTATTAGTTTGTGAATTGTAGCATTTTGAGTGAAGCAACTTTTGTTATTGTGAAAAAAATGGATAAAAAGAAATTTCGCGTATTGATAAAATATTGCTTTTTTAACGGAAAAAATACAGTTGAAGCAAAAACTTGGCTTGATGCCGAGTTTCCGGACACTGCCTCCGGAAAATAAACCATCAATGATTGGTATGCTAAGTTTAGACGTGGTGAAATGAGCACCGACATGTTGGCATTACATAGCGTTATTGAACCAATTGAAGGAAGAAATCGTCTAAAAACGGCCACATTTCAAGAAAAAGGAAAGTGCTGCTTCAGCAAGACAATGCACTGTCACAAGTCAGTGAAAACGATGGCAAAAATCCATTAATTGGGCTTCGAATTGCTTCCTCATCCACCGTATTCTCCATATCTGACTCCCAGCGACTATTTCCTGTTCTCAGATCTCAAAAGAATGCTCGCTGGGAAGAAATTTTTGTCGAACGAAGAGGCGATCACCGAAACTGAGGCCTATTTTGAAGAAAAGGACAAATCGTACTACAAAAATGGTATCGAAAAGTTGGAGGGTCGCTATAATCAGTGTATCACCCTTGAAGGGAATGTTGAATAAAAAAAAACATTTTGCCAAAAAAATTTGTTTTACTATGGTAGGCCGGAGACTTTTTAATTGACCTGTTATGTTATATTAGACTACTTATACGGCGCTGGATACGAAAACTGTGTATATGAAACAAGGCCATGTGTTTATGTTAAGACTGAATGGTTTGATAAGTGAGACGTCTAAACATAGGGGATTGGTATATATTAGAATGGATTTGAACCATCATCATCATCAGTGGACACTTTCCGTAAAATTAAAGTAAGTTAATAAAATAAAATAATTTTTGAAATAAAATAGAAGTCAATCGAATCAATTTTCTGCAATTACCAGAAGCATTCCTCGGTGTATTTAGTTGGAGTTTGGGCAGAAGCATTGTAGCTGAAATTGACCTGACAGCAACAAAAGGTGGACTGAAGGTGCTGAAAGACACTTAGCCACAAACTGTTATAATTAGAAAATATCCATGCTTAGAACACCTAAACACCTCTAGTCTATAGATCTCCAGCAAAAGCATGGCAGTTCCTGGTGATAAATAATATAATGTAATAATACAACCAATAATTATTATATATAATATAGTTTAAATCTCCACCGCGATTTCTCAAGGTGGTTTGGATCAAATGATTTGGTTCAATTTTCGATAACTCTGCTTCTCAGACCAGGTTGAATTTGAGCGAAAGCAAAAAAGGTAAGGAAAACTTCAGCGGAATCAAATTGCACTATCTTGTATAATAATTAAAAACAGGCTAAACAGATGCCGCCAAAAACATGGATGCCAACGTCTACCCTTTCTAATTAAAAAATGCTCGCCTATTCCATTTAGAAAATAAAAAAATATATATAAAATGACTACCAGAGTATTCGACATTCAACTTTCATTTTCCAAAATAGTGGGAAATCGAAACATCTTAATAATTCCCTACAATTTACTATATTTGGGGACTCAATAGCAGAATACAATTGTTTGAATATTGTATATTAACATAAAAACATTAATAAAAAGAATATCTTTCACCCTTCTATAAAGTAACCATGCCATACCAAAAGACAATAGGAGGGTTACTATTTATATTTTGGGAATAGGAAAAAGAAACAAATAGCGAATATATTTTTATTATTTTTCAAAGTATTCGCCACGATGATCGATACACTTTTGCATACGCTTAAACCAATTTTCAAAGCATTTATTCCATTCAGAATGAGGTATCTTCAAAACATGATTTTTGAACGCTTCAATAGCTTCTTCGGGCCAGGAAAATCGTTGACCACGCAGTTTATTCTTAACGGATGGGAACAAAAAGAAGTCACTGGGTGCCAAATCAGGGCTGTACGGCGGATGACTCATCAATTCGATGTTTGGGGTGCTCAAATAGTCTCTTATTTAAGCCGATGTGTGAGAGCTCGCATTGTCATGATGAAGCACAATCCGGCATCTCTTGTTTGTTTTTTCTTATTTCACCGAAAACTTCTGGCAAATAAATGGTTGTGTACCAATCAGAATTTACTGTTCTACGATTCTCTAGAGGCACCGCTGCAATATGAAAAATTTTCCCGAAAAAACAGGCCACCATTTTCTTTGAAGTGCTTCATGTGCGAACAACTTGTGTTGGATTTGGTTCATCTTGGAACACCCATACAGTCGACTGCTACTTACTTTCGGGCTCATACGAATATATCCATGACGAATCATGGACCTGTCACGATTTTATAAACGTCTTTCGAAGCACTGCGATCGAATTTTTTAAGCACTTCTTTGAACCAATCGACACGAACCTTTTTTGAGCGATTGTCAAATTGTGTGAGACCTAACGCCAACATAGCTTTTGTACATCTAAGTGTTCATGTAAAATCGCATATATGCTGGTGGAACTAATGCTTAGAGATGCTTAAAATGTTACAATAGGTTACATGACGATCTTGTTTAATCATTTCGCACACAGTACCGATGTTTTCTGGCACAACAGCCGATTTTCGACGAACTTCACGAAACTCGTCGGACCACGATTGAATTGACTAAACCAGCGATACACGGTGGTTTTTGATGGAGCTTCATTGACAAAAGTCAAATTAAGTTGATTGATGCACTCTTGTTGTGATAATCCATGTCGAAAATCGTAAAAAATCATCGCACGATTCAGTTCCATTTATATAATATAAATATAAAGTAACGTCCGTGCCACAAAATCTTCTGACTATGTATGTCGTCAAAAATGTCAAACTTTACGATGTGAGTCAGATGGACTCACATGATAACAGTGTTGCCAATTCACGAAATATAAATAGTGACCCTCGTATCTGGCGAACACAGTGACAGTGTTAAAAATGTATTGATCAATAATAGTGATCACAAACTTTTCATTCAAATCTAAGATTTATAAAAGTTATAACAACGACATTATTGAGTTTCAAAAATATATTATGGATTTAATCTATTTAAATCTCATTAGTATCTGTCAAGGAAAAGTGTACGTTATATAATAATATTTCCTTTACAAATTAACAATTACCATTATTATAATTACAACAACCAATCTCTTCCTAACGTAATTATCTGTAGATGAAGGAGGCGGTATTTTAAGTATTGTTTACCATTCAGGTGTGGCTTTGTTGAATGTCGATCCATTTAAGAAGTGAATGGAAGTTTTAATATCTTCATTTCTTCGGAGTGAAGTTGTTCTTTACTATTACTATTTAATTAGAATATTTAAATTAATATTGAGGTATACATATAAATACAGATACTTTGACTAAGTATATTAATTTCAGAAAAAGTCTACAAGATATGAGTAAAAAACTTTTTACTAAGAAAATATTCTTCCAGCATGTTTTAAAATATTCCATTTTATATTTATTTAAATTTAATTTATTTATTCAAACCAGGTTTCAAAGTAAAATTGGTAAAAAGTGTAAAAAATTACAGAAGACGAAGATTTTGTTTGAAGCCGGCTTGGTGGCGCATTGGTAAAAGCGATAGGACGGTCCTCCTACTATTGCGCTAGCCGCGGTTTCGAATCCTGCTGGGACCTGGTCGTAAATTTATGTTTATGATTGTTTAAAATTTGTAATTGTTCTAGGCTAGAGCATAAAATCCGACAAGGAAAATGATCCCAGTCACGCCAGTAACCAGGCTGGGTAAGACCGGGTGTCTTCTGGGATGATTTCTGAAGTTGGTCACTCGCCAGTCAGTAGGCTTAATGCTGTGGACTGCGGTTCAGAGCTCACGTTAAACTTTAGGTCCAGTTCAGACAAACCCATAGTTGGTAAAAGGAGACTTTCAAATATATATAAAAAAAAATGGTTGACTTATAGAGAGGCATTGATTAATCAATTTTGTAATTTGAGGATTAAAAAACAACCATAAGATTTCCCAACTGTTTTCGAGAATTATATCTTTATATCAATATATTTTTAGATACTAGAACAAATATTTCAATATTAAAATATTTTGATATATAGTAGTTAAATATAAATATAAATAGAGTATCTAAACTACCATTAATTTTTCATATGGGGGCAGTCAGTAACTTTGTGATTACAGATTTATCTTCGAAAGTGGTTTATTTCTCAATATAATTTTCCTTCAACTCAATACATTTAGTGCAGCGCTTTTTCAAATTATTAATTCCTTCCAAATAATAAAGCTTTTCGAGGCCCTCAAAATAAGCGTTTCTTTCGATGATATCTTACGATCCAGCTATATCTTTAAGTTTGTAAACAGGAAATAGATTAGATCACTATTTTTCAAAAACCATTTTATGGCAATTCTACGTATTTACCTTACCTGGAACAAAAATAATTTATGCAAAAAAAATTCGATATGAAAAAAAAATTAACGTTTGAAATAATGAAATTTTATAGGCGCACTAAAACGATCCAATTCTGCTCGTGACGTAGTTTTTTTGGTCGCACTGGACGGTTTGTAATTGGTACAGGTCTTATTTATACATTATTTTAATAACTTCGTGTTATTAATAGATATTCTATTGTGTATCGATGGTATTAGGGCTCCTAAGCACCAAACACCAAACCCCAAAGTTGTGTATTTTCGTTTTAAGACAGCAAGAAATACTGCAAGAAATATTTCAAATAAATATCGGCTGTCTTGTAAATCCAGGTTAAGGGTAAGTAACATATATTTGATTGAACAATGTAATTTTATCATATTTCTACAGCCTGTTATGTACGTTATGGCAAACAGAAATTTCAAACATTTCGAAATAATTCTTACGTACAATGTATGGACCGAATGTTGTCATGTTTGGTAAAGTACACAGTTTGTCACAATGATGTAAAGTAAAGGAAAATAAATTAAGCAGATATGTAATTGAATAATTCTTAGGAAAACTTGATATGTTAAAACCTATCTAAACGCAGATTTTGTAAAGTACTTGATGAAGTATCCTAACGGGTCAATTGAAAAGTCCCCGGCCTGACACATAGATGGCGGTACTAGAATTAAATTGATGTTTTTAGTTAGCCCTAACCCTCAAAAGATGCGTATATAAATTTGATAGTTGTAGGATCATTAGCTTGTAAATTATAGCATTTTGAGTGAAATAACTTTTGTTATTGAGAAAAAAATGGATAAAAAGGAATTTCGAGTGTTGATAAAATATTGCTTTTTGAAGTGAAAAAATACAGCTGAAGCAAAAACTTGGTTTGATGACGAATTTACGGACACTGCCTGAGGAAAATCAATCATCAATGGTTGGTATGCTAAGTTTAGACGTGGTGAAATGAGCACCGAAGACGGTGAACGCAGTTGACGCCCAAAAGAGGGTGTTACCGGCGAAAACATTTAAAAAATCCACAAAATGATTTCGAATGACCGTAAATTGAAATGGAATGAAATAGCAGACACTCTAATAATGTTAGTATGTTAATAGATGGTAGTGCAGATGACAGCAGTGACACATCTAAAATGATAGCGCGGGAAATTCAAAAAGTCTCTGACTTATCGAACTGCCCTCGTAACTTCATTTAAATACATTTCTACATCCAATCGATGAAAAATTACCGTAAAGATCGCTTATTCTGATCAAAATAACATCAATCAAAATTAATTCACACTCGTTTATTAAAACTTTATAAGGACGTATTTTCTTCAAAGTATGCTTAAATGCCCTTCCCTGTAAGCTATTATTACTCTATGAAACTAACACTAATTCTCATCAGTTATACGAGTAATTGCAGCCCGGCAAACTCATTTATCCCAGAACTGAACGACACGGTGAAAAACTGACTGAGAAACCCTGAAGAAAGGTTTCTCCATAATCATAAATTATTTCCGTTCATACATTCCGCGGTTGAAACCAATGAAACACTTCTTCTAGAACCCACAAATTTCACATAAAAATACACTGCAGTCGTAAAACGTATTGATAGTTGACCGTGACGCATTCAGGTTGAAAAGAGCATCTATGGCCAGTAAACCTGTCGCTTTTATTGTCATTGAAAATCATTTTGTAATATTGGTTATACAGGAAGCGTCAACGAAGACCGTCCTCATTAATGAGCTCTAGAAAATGTATCGAGTGAGGAATGCTGAATAAAATGGGAGCTGTAAAACGATCGCTTTATATGGTAAAAACAGTCCATAAAAGTCCGGATTCGGTTAAATTTATTTGTAAAATATCATTTTGGATACGCTAATAGGTTAATTATTATTAAAAACTCGATAAAGGATATATTTCATTTGGTTTTTCCATAGTTTCATTAATAGGAAGAACTAAATAGTTGTATATAACCCAAACTAAATAAAATCATTAAGATTTTTTATATCTAACCTATCTAAGCTAAGGAAGTTATAAAAATTTGAATATAAATGAAATTTTTGGGAATTTGTTTACAGTTTGATGATCATATCATCAGTTTGGGCATTTCTGTTTATGGAAAAATCAAGAAAATGCTAAACAATGAATGATTTTTGTGATACGTCTCGAAACTTCGAGCACATATCGTCGTGATTCTCCGTAATTTAAGCCCAATGAAATCGATCAATTTCCACATTTATCTGTCTCTGTCTCTGTCTCTGTCTCTCTCTCTCTCTCTCTCTCTCTCTCTCTCTCTCTCTCTCTCTCTCTATTTATTCTCCTCTATGATAGTTGGAATCAGAAGGCCTCGCTGTAAGTAATTGTTCCTGTAGTATCTGGGTGCATCCACAATACTTCTTAGGGATTTATTCTGAAATATTTGTATTATATTGATATTAATTCTTGCAAAACATCCCCATAACTGAATTCTAAAGATACTTATAGGTATTAATATCTGCTTATAGAGCAGTAAATTATTATGTCGGGATAATTTACATTTTCTTCTAAATAACCAATACATTCCGTGTTTCTTCGAGTTCTTTTTATTTCTTTTTGATATTCTCCTTCCAACAAAGTTTTGCATCGATTCATTCCAAGGTATTTAACATTGTTATTGGATGGTATTATTCATGAACAGTTTTGTTGTAGTTTTTTTTTATTACTCTTAGTAGTTCCACAATCTGCCTAATAGGCAATAAATATTTCTTATATATGGCATGTAGAAAATCGCTTCATTAAATGATTTTCTGTATAAAATACTATATTCATTAATTAATCTTATTATAATGTCTATATATGTCCAATAATCAGATCAGATGGTCTTAAACGTTTTAGTCTACGCACTTCACTATCACATTCGCATATTTAGCTGATTACCGAGTATATTGGGATGCACTGATACTCTTTCGAAGTATTTCACACAAACATGTTGAATTATACTCGTTATAGGTTCTAGAGGAATATTGCGTTGTATCACTTCATTTGAGACATAGTACGGAGCATCAACAATGGCACGCAATACTTTATTTTGGAACCGCTGAATGATGGATATATCAGATTTACTAGCGGTACTCCATAGTTGGATTCTATATGACCAAATAGGCTTGAGTATAGATTCATACAGCAATACCTTGTTATCTTGGTTATAGGTGAATTCAATGTGCACTCGTTGGCTTTTATTCTCCATATCTGGATCCACTTCATTTTATTATTGCCTGTTGCAGTGTTCTGGGTTCTTCTCCGCTACTGTCTCCTACTGTATATCAATATCATCAGCAAATATAACCATAATAAAATTATCTATTAGATGTATATTATATATATAGAGTATATAAATAACAGGAGTGATTTTCGGTACACCTTCTTTAGTATACTTAATTAAATCATTCTCGGACGGTAAAACCTTTTCTCTAACATCACTTGAACGAAATGAACGAAAACACGCATAGTTGAAATTCCTCAAGTCTTCGTTTTCGCTTCCCTCTCAAACAGCGTGGAGAGGACCGACCAACCGTCAAAAAGAATTCTGAGCATTCACAATCTTCAAATCTAGATATACAGCCTAAATGATCCATATCTATAGTCTATATCCTCTTTTATTCCCCTCCTGAGCGGGAGAAGTCCATTTTCAATCTTGAAGCAGAAGGTATATGCCAATAAATCGAAATTAAATGAGGTTGTTAAATTTAACAAACGCATCGATTTCTTTAATACCTCACGCAGATTGTTTCATTTGGAGTAAAACTAAACAATTTGTTTATATAAGCTATAAAATGTACAAAATTAGAAATCATAAAAATGAATACCACATAATCTGTCAGAATTGAATACCCATAGAAGCTTAATGATTGTGATAATGCTTCAGAGATAAAAAAGAAAGTACTTTTTATCACTTATGTACATTTTAATAATTTTAAATACAAAAATGTTTAAAAACTTCCACTACTAAAAGTTATGTAATGTGTAGTGGTGAAATTCAGTGGAATTAGTGTATATTGTAGAATGAAGTCTTAAAACTTATTGAAACTGTTCCAGTTATTACAAACAAGAACAATCACATTAAACGGAATAACTGTCCTCTCAATATGACAAAAAGGTATTAATTTCAATCCTGAAATGGCCCAATTAATGACATTATCTCTCTGCACATCACTCTTAAATGAAAGTAAAATATCATATGTACTTCTACTCAGGATACTTAATTGTTGAGTTGACTGGCTGTTTTGGCAATTAAAATTACCAAAATCAATCAGTAATGTTAATTAAGTCATTTGATAATGTTTATGTTCATTAACAAATCCTTTAAAATTAAATAATATGGCTAAAGCATTAGTCTGTTCGAATAGCTGCATATCTCTAGTAACATTTATTCAATAAATTCATTCTATAGGGCGTTTGAAATATAACAATCCATATAACATCTAGATTCAAAAGATATCCCAATTCATTTACACAATCAAAAGTTATTATGCTTCGAAAATGGAGATTTCATAAGGCGTCATATGTTGCTTTTTGCTTCCTAAAACGGGATGACAAAATGAATAAATTCCCTTATAAATAAACACATAAATAAACGAAGTTACTTTTTCCCAGCGCGTTATCTATTTCTAATAACAAATCCTTTAAAATTAAATAATAATAGAGTATCAATACCCATTTAGACCATTTATCAGATCACGTTCATAAATATCTCGATGAATCCATTAACTGTTGAGTACTAAATGCCAAGACAAATAATCAAATGAATATTAGTTTACATAAATAATTCTCGTCAAAATTGTATTTAATTTCGTACTTTGGTTAATATTTCAAGTCATAAGTGTATTTTCACAAGAGTTTCATTAGAGTATTTTAGATCCATATTTTACAATTTAAAAATCAAAAATTAAAAAAACAAAATTAAATTTTAATCTATTTAAAAATGTCCAGGAATTCAGTGTGTGAAAGTATTCTGTTAGTGAATGGGAGAGTAGATACATTTTCAAAAACTTTCAACAACATTGTCAGAAGCTGCAATTTGCGACAAAACAAAATGAACACTTAAGCTGTTCAGGGACTCGTTACTTAAAACACAGATAATCTTCCAGAAATTATTTTTGTTTCAAGCTAGATCAAGTGATGATGTTATATTTTATCTCGAAACTAAAGAGAAAAAGACGATATTTTTGATAAAATTATTCGTCAATAATACGGGCCGACCATTTGTTTAAAAAACTACCTGAATGGTGAACGAGTGAAACAGAATGGTCTGTTTTCTAATAGATAAAAACCCCCAGTATCGCTCGAAATCTTTTTCTTTTCGTAAAATAGAATAGTTTTTAAGTAAAATATATTTTTTTTGTTTAATACCCTTTGACGAAATATAACTGGCGCTACCGGTAGGATTCCAAGAAGATCATAAAGCTATTCTCTTGTGAATCCATTCAATTAAGCGGAATCCAATTAATTTTATCAAGAAAAGAAGAGAGGTTGACGTTGGGTTGGCAATCGTTCAGCAGTTACCCGAAACGTTTCTTGGTGTACTTAAGTGGACTTTCATTCATTAATTTATTACAAATTCACATATTCATTGCTAATTTCGGTCGCGACTACTAGTTTTTAATACGGACTAGTAGCAACTTCAGTTCAACCTGCTCGAGCAGGAGGTAAGGATAACTTCTATGTTGTATATTGTGAACTTCTGTTGATACGGCAGCATATAGTCATGATAGAAAATGCCTGGTTTATCTGATACTTATTGATCTATAAATAGAAACAGTGTAAATATGTTTTGATCAATGTAATACAACCCTGTCTTCTTATTTGCCAATCTAAGTTAATCCCACAATAATGTATCTGTGTTAGATCAACGATTAAATAATCAGATGGGTTTCGTGGACATCTCGCGATGATCAACATTTAAAATGTCCGCCAACGATAATTTTACGAAGATCTGTCAAGGATAATGTCAGCCGTAACGTTCCTGACCCACCGTCTAGGAAGTGTTCCCGCAAAAGTAGGTTTATCTCGTGAGCCCAATGATACCACAATGCAGTATCTGAAAAGATTACGGAGAAAGGCACTATTGAAAAACATTTATTGTCATCTTGATATATTTACGCTTCAGATATTTTCGTCGCAGTGGATCGCACGCCGTTGACAATAAATTATTATCGGGAATCGGTCGGGCGAAGAAGAAGAAAAGCGATTTCGTAGCGGGAAATCAAAACTGTAAAAATTATATGGGTTAGAAATATCATGAGGTCAATGTAGTGTACCAATTTAAAGATGTTTTTGTTGTTTCTCATTTTCAACAATTCAAATTTTGTAACAATAATCTTCGGATGCTGTGGTGTAATTCAGAAAATATCGCCTGTCCACTGCTCTTTTAACCGACTTCGAAAAAGGAGGAGGTTCTATGTTCGGCTGAATATTTTTATGGGTGTTCGTCGATTTCTCCGTCAATTAAGGACCGATTTTCAAAATTACTTTTTCATTCGAAAGAGTGCACTTCCGAGGTAGTCCCATTGGAACCAAGTCAGGATCTGATGGGGGAAGGGGAGGAAATCGAGGGAAATCCTGAAATTTCAAAGGCACGAACAAAGTTTTCACATATTTTTTATCTAAAATAATCAGATATTTTTCTAACATTATAGCTGAACTGATGTAACGGAAAACCAGAAGTCGTTCAGTGCAAAAGTAATTCAGTTTGCTTTTTAAACACCACCCATATCATATGAGAAGCCGTAGAAATATTGCAGGCAACTGCTTCTATGGTGTAGTGGTTAGAGCGTTCAGCTCACACGTGGAGGTCGCGGGTTCGATTCACGGCAGGGGCAGCAATTTTTTGTTGTTCTAGTTTTGTTAGAACATTTGTCAAATCGCTTTGGTTAGGTAGCGGACTCCGGGGCCTGAAGCGTTCCTTATTTTCAATCATTGTTTCTTTATTGCTCATACGGCTGCATCTTTATTAGGCCTACCCATTGTAATACTTAATAAAGTATCCGTCGAATTATGTTTAAGTATTTTAAATGCTTGTTTTCGCTTGAAACGTGTAATATACAAAGAGCCTCTAACCTCCTTGTTTACATTTACTAGTTTTACATAAGTCCAAAAAAACTGACACGTTGAGTGAAATATAAACAACAATATTAGTCAACAAATCAACTAAAATCCTTTTGGTTATTCTAAAAATGGCGCTCGAATGTATTTTTGACTCAATGAGAGAATGTAGAATGACTCAATATAGAGCTTAGAAGTCTTGGTAATGTTTTTATGAAAAATAAAACATTAAAATGGTGTCAATTTTTACTTCCACTATTAATGAATAAATGACGCTCTGCAAATAAATCGAAAAACCTTGTGGAACCTTGAAGCTTCCCAAGAGATAAAATAGAAGATATCAGAGAGACAAGAAAGCAATCTCAAAGTTAATGGGCGGCTGTTATTGGACTAAAAATATTAAAGAGATTCTGTTAAGTAGTAAAATTGAGGAATAACTAGACTTATTAGTAAATAACTACTTTTCGATGCAATAATTTATTTTGCCAATAAAAAAAATGGTATGAGATCATCACAATTACAAATTCATAATGATATGCAAGTAATGAGTTGCACAAGTATTACGAAATTCGGTTTTGTCAGGTGAAATTCTATTTTTATATTTTAAAAACTAAAAAGAAATCCAAGAAAATATTACGAATTCATAAACACGAATTGAAGGCCACACGCATTGAATCTAAAAATTTAATAATATAAAAATATGGAACGTCACCAATATTCGGACTAATAAAACATAAAACTCAAAAGTTAAAGAGATCAAAAGGGAGCATAAATATTTGATAGGGTTAGAAAGCCACTAATTCCGACCACAACAAAAACGATTTAAGTGATGCGATGGAATGGGAACGGTGGCGAGAATGACAGTGGCGGAAATGGAGATGGAAGCGGTGCCCGTTCCTTTCATTAAAATAATTGATCCGGTCGAATTTCGTGACCGTGAATGGGCCTTTAAGATGGGCCCTGTTTGGCGTTGTCGACGCGCCTGAGTCGGCTACCAAAAGCTACCTGGTGAAACTAATTCGGAAATTAGTCTCAATTACGAGTGGAACACCTTAAATTTCCGACTATTTGGCGGCGGCGCGACCTCTGTTTTTGGGGTGTGGAATTTATCAATTGTTTTAAAAATAAAACTAATTATACTTAATAATTAATTATGATACATAAGCTGACAATATGTAAGAGAAATTTTGAACTAATGCAATCATATAGCTAAACATATCCGTCATATTAGATTCACTCAAATAAAGTTTAATCTACTATTTAAAGATGACATAGTGATAACTTGGTGAGTAAACTGCTGTTAAAGCGTGGAAATGTATTTACTTCTACCAGATTTCCATTTCGGATTTCGAAATCACCACTCAACAATCGAACAAGTGCACATATTAACAGCTGTTGTTCAAAAGGCATTTGGAGAAAAGAAATACTATCCTGAGATAATCCTGGACGTTTCACAAGCTTTTGACCCAGTGTGTAATTTGTCGATTCCCGCATAAAAGCGCATTCTTAATCCTTAAAACTATTTCGGCTGTAGTTCCCCTGGTTAGTGTCGTGGAACCACTCCTGTAGTTATACTACACTGCTGATCTGCCAACAACAAAAGAAACAGTACTTGTAACATTTGCCGACGACACTGTTATCATGGCAAAAGATACATCTCTGTCTAAGCCTGTAGAAAAAGTACATACAGCGCTGAACAAGATCTATAAAAGTACTAGAGTCTGTAAACGCCGAAAAACGGCCGCATTTCAAGAAAAAGAAAGTGCTGCTTCACCAAGACAATGCACCGTGTCACAAGTCAGTGAAAACGATGGCAAAAATCCATGAATTGGGCTTCGAATTGCATCCATCGTATTCTTTAGATCTGGCCCCAGAGACTATTTCCTGTTCTTAGATCTCAGAAGAATGCTCGCTGGGAATAAATTTTCGTCGAATGAAGAAGTGATCGCCGAAACTGAAGCCTATTTTGAAGCAAAGGGTAATAAATCAATGAAAATAAAATGGTATCGAAAAGTTGGAGGGTCGCTATAATCAGTGTACCACCCTAGAAAGGAATTATGTTGAATAAAAAAACTAATTCTGGCAAAAAAATGTTGGCTTTTCAATTGACCTGTTATTAAAAAGTAATTAATATAGACTGCGATGGAATATTATATAATGCCGATAAATGGTTATACATTATTGAGATACATTATGAAATGGGTTTTTTATTAATATTATTTATCAATAATAATGTAGTAGATGTCAAGTAGATGAAGACGATGTAGATGTTTTTATGTTACTTCGAAAAATATTAAGTAACATTCAGACGATTTTTTCGATTATTAATTTTCTAGCTCATTCAAATATTTAAACTAGCGAAAGAGCATTTTAAATGTTATAACTTATAGAATAGAATATATAATATAGAACATATATTACTAGACATTTCCCAATGTTGTTTTGACCGTAACAGAATACGTGTGTTCACAATAGCTTGGATTGGTGATAATAGCTCCATTGTTTACTGTCAGCTTCGAACCACAGCCCTTGATACTAAACCAATTGACTAACGAGTGACCAACTAAGATGGCATACCAGAAGACATCCGTTATTACCCAACTGATACCGACGTGGCTGGAAAGGTTTTGATTTTCAGATTTTACCCTCTTGCCTATGAACAATCTCAAACAAACATTTACACCATTCCCCTGCGGGATTCGAACCCGCAACAAACGCAGGAATAGGCGGACCATCCTGTCGCCTTCATCATCGCGACAAGCAAGCCGGCAGAATGCATAAGAACTCACTCGAGCTATAAATCATGGAATACTTTCATTGTTAATAACTAATACTAGTTATATAATCAGCTAAATAAACATCCTTAAAATATGTATACGAAAATAATTTTTTAAATCAACAAATCTAAATCACCATTAACCCGATCAAGGGAAACCAAATCTGACAATAAAACTAATAAAATATTACGACTGCCTTGTTCTTTTAAACATTCATCAAAGAACAAAACAAGAGCTCATTGTCATGGCCTTATTTCACCTCCAGATAGGAATCAATCTTTATATAAAAAAGGCATAATCTATCCGACTAGTCGTTTAATTAATTTGCTGATGCCGCGCTGCTTGGAAACTTCATTAAAACCCGCGAGGTAAGAAGGTACGTAACCAAACTCGTTTAGAAGGGTCAATAGTTTGTAGAATAAACATTCAACAGGTTCAAACAATCTCCTGAAGTGCACAAGTACGTGTGAATCGCGTAACTGTTTTCTTGTGGTAAACATTTCAAAACTGTGTCATGCGATCTTATAAAGTACTTATGAAGATTTGTTAAGATTTATGTATATATTTACTGTTTAGTACTCGAACTATTCGATAAATTTGATGATTTACGGAATTTTATGCAAAGTACTCATCAAATTACTCATCTAGATCGATGGGTCATCTAATAATAATAATATAAAATAAATATATTTTAAATTGTAAGTGTGGTTACTAAGACTTTAGTAGAAAAAAAGCATACAATCCATCATATTAAATTAAACACCAATAAAAGTTATCTGACGTAAATATTTCGGCAGTATATTGTTGCAATCATTATTTGAATCTTTATATAATTTTGATTATTGGTACAGTTAATTTTATGCTACAAATAGTAAGAAAAACAAATGAAGTATTTATCATCGACCAATGATAAGGATAGATTATTTAACAAATATCTCCGGATCATGCGTAGAAAGAAACATAGAAAATAATATGTTATATTATCTTCCTTTTTTAATGGCGGAGTAGATCCATAGAGTCAATCAAGTGAAAACAACAAATAAATCTAGAATATTTAGATTTTCTGTTACATTAATAATTCTATAGGAATAATAATTAAATTGTGGTGTTATTCTTGGTGATTTGACATACATTGGTTTTAAAATATAACGTATGCCAAAATTTAATGATAACAAGTACAGAGAAGAAAATGAGTCTTGTGGTGGAAGTAATCAATTTATTAATGAGATTTGTCTATTGAGAATAGTAGCAAAAATTATAACAACTGGTAATAATTAGACATTTATTTTAAACATAATATATTTTAGTAATGATTTAATTTTTTTTTAATATATATTTTAAAGTCTGCTTTTACCAACTATGGGTTTATCTGGACTGGGCCTAAAGTTTAATGTGGGCTCCGAACCACGGTCCTTGGCATTAAGCCTGCCGACTGGCGAGTGACCAACTTTAGAAATCATCCCAAAAGACATCCGGTCTTACCCAGCCTGGTTATTGGTGTGACTGGGATCATTTTCCTTGTCGGATTTTACACTTTTGCCTAAAACATTCGCAAATTTTGAACAATCACAAACAAATTTATTATTCGAACCCGCGGCTATCGCAACGGTAGGGGGACCGTCTCATCGCCTATACCACTGTGCCGGCTTTATATATTTATTTTGTAGGTAAGATATAGCTACAATTTGTTGAGAGTAAAAGTCCAAGAATGTGAAATTTAACGAAGAAATTAGACAGCATTTTGCAAGATATACGAACAGTGTACGACACCCTAATGATCTAATGATAAGGAAAATATAATTAATTATTATATAAGAGTATTACATAAATAAATTATTGTTTTGTAAAAACAATGATATATTGACTGAAATGTCTTTCACTTTTAAAGTAGGATTATCCATTCGTTTTAGGTTAGTAATCCAATACGTACAATATGTTAATCGAAAGCTCGAAGTAGCATTTCATTAATGGAATTTATGGATCAAGAATAGTAGCAATAATATTTGGAGATTTTTAGGAAAATGTTACTGCTTTCATATATAGTGGTGGCTTTTTCGTTTGGTTGTAACCATATTGTCTGGGTTTGATCTAAACGATTTTGGTCTTTTTTATGATAATGGTTATTTATATGGTTCTTGGAGGTCTTGTTAATTGTTCAAATATGGAAATTTATTTAAGTTTGGTGTTTTTATAAAAATAGAACAGCACATTGAAATTATTTTTATTATTTATTCAATATTTTTTTAAATAAAATGTGTTATTTGAAAAATTTCAAAATTAGATCAATTATTTATCATATTTGTGTATTTTTATTCATAAAAAATTATGATGATGTGTATTATGTTTTGTTTTATTCAATACTTTCTTAAGTAAAATGTGTTATTTCCAAAATTTTACCATTTTTATTTACTTCCTAACAATCAGGATAAAAAAATAAGTAAATAAAGCTGTATATACTCATGCGCCAAATTTGGATTATTCTGTTTTAAAATCAAATGGAGCATATATGCCCAACAGGAGGTGTTTTGTTTAAATATCTGAATGAGAGTCAGCAAATTATTTCGAACATAACTGGATACAATCAATGGTTGAATAATACGTGACTTCATTGTAAGAAAAAGAATGCTATTATTTATACATGTTACAATTGTCTATAGATCAAGTGACATAGTAACATTCACTGAGCTGGTAAAACCATGATCCAAATATTACCCATAAGCTCCGTATTTTATATAATTGTTAAACTATTGTACAAACTATTTGCTATATTTTAATGATCTTGTTTGTGTTACATCTAGTAAAATAAATAGTTAACCAGTTCCAGCACTTTATAATATATTGGTTATAAATCCTCGAGTTTATTTCAACCTCGCTGAATTACAAATTTTACTGAGATAGTTACATCTTCTCTTAATATAGATCAATTTTCGCTGATGCTTATACAAGCGACTAAATATGATTTTATTCATTTTAAATTACTGTTCTAGATATTTGGTTCTAAAGTCTATTATCTCAAAATTTAGGTGTGTCGTAAGCAGTTTATTGTAATAAAAAATCCCCTACTTTCAATTTAGAATTAATAAAAGACTCAGTGATAGGCTGTGAAGTCTATAAATAGTTTCTAACCCAATTAAAATAGTAATTTGTTATATACATTATAGTACTCTAAATTGGTTTCGTTCATATCTCTAATATAGGATTTTGATTATACAGCACTGGTTATAATAAAAGCAGCAAATATAAGTTAGAAGAAGAATTAAATAAGAAGCTTCACCTGTATTCTATTGCATAGATCAATACAAATTTGTAAGAAAACGTTGATAAACATGACGAAATTGAGTGTTTTTTAACATATTTTCAGTGAAAATCAATGCACCTTTCTATGTATCGGAATCAATTTTCGTAATACTTTTCGGATGTTGCAAATTGTTGTTATGTTAAGTGTTAATGTCAAGTTGTTGTGTACCATATTAGGATTGTACTATTAATAATTCATGAACTCGGAATTTTGGCCCATGTGCAAGCTTGCGTGGTTCTTGCGACTTTCTCCGAAAACTTTTGGCAAATAATTCACTGCCCTATATTGTTCTAACGCTACTTCGATGTGTTTCCGCGAACAAATTCTATTGGGTTTGGTATGTCTTGGTAAACCTATTTTGTTTCTGCATTCACTATTCCTCAGAGTTTTAGTTAGGTGCCGTACACTGCTTTTCATCTTAATTTTAAATCATGCAGTATATTTTTGATGCTTGACATATTAACCTCTAATGATTCCTTAATCACATATTATGTTACCTAACGATCTTGCTTTATAAAATATGTTAACTAATCAATGAAGTTTATGATAAAATGAACGCAACAACTTATTCAATTCCTTAAGGAATAATTTGAATAGTACAGCACCGTTTACGAGACATTTTAATGGAATGACTATTATAATAATAACGTATCATACATGAGCGTACATTGTTTCATTTTTATCTACTTTTATCGTCACAAAACTACTGTCACAGTAGGAATATAATCTGGAAATAAATCTTAAGCTAAGCTACATGTAAAAAGTCAAACGAATAAATGAATAAACGAAAAAACCAAATTGATAGTTAATACATGTAGAAAGTTTCAAACCTTTATATGGCCTGAGCAAAGTTCGATCTTTCAGATAATGAATCTTTAAAATTAACAATATTGTATTTGAAATTATAGATGTTAATTTTGTTCTTCAATATTCATTATCAATATTTTTGATTATATATATTGCTGCTAATATTATGTATTTTATTATATCCCTAAAACCAACTGTTAAATAATATAACCTAATTATTAAATTTGATTTTTCATATTTTTTAAATTTCGATTATTCAGTGTATATATACGCTAATCATGGAAGACTCAACTATATTTTCGAGTTTATATTGCCTTTGTTGTTTGATTTGAAAGAATATTGTGCCGAAGCTCTTTAAGAAACTTATGATGAAGCTGCTCCATCCGTTAACAAGTCAATTGAAAAGTACATGGCCTGACACATAGATGGCGCTACTATAATTAAACCCATATGTTTTTTAGTTAGCCATAACCCTCAAAAGACGCGTGTATACATTTGACAGCTGTCGGATCATTAGTTTGTGAATTATAGCATTTTGGGTGAACTTTTGTTATTGTGAAAAAATGGATAAAAAGGAATTTCGCGTTTTAATAAAATATTGCTTTTTGAAGGGAAAAAATACAAGTCAAGCAAAAACTTGGCTTGATGCCAAGTCTCTGGATACTGCTTCAGGAAAATCAACCATCAAGGATTGGTATGCTAAGTTTAGATGTGGTGAAATGAGCATCGAAGACGGTGAACGCAGTGGATACCCTAAAGGGGTTGTTATCAACGAAAACATTAAATCCACAAAATGATTTTGAATGACCGTAAATTGAAATTGAATGAAACAGCAGACAATCTAAAGATATCAACTGAACGTGTACATCATATCATTCACGAATATTTGGATATTTGAAAGCTCTATGCAAAGTAGGTGCCGCGCGAGCTCACTTTTGAGCAAAAACAACGACTAGCTGATGATTCGGAGCTTTGTTTGAAGATGATCAAGTGTAATAAACCCGAGTTTTTGCGTCGATATGTGACAATAGATGAAACATGTCTCCATCATTTCACTCCGAAGTCCAATCGACAGTCATCCGAGTGGACTGTACACGATGAACCCGCTCCAAAGCGTGGGAAAACGCAACAGTCGGCTGGAAAGGTTATGGCGTCTGTATTTTGGGATGCGCATGGAATAATTTTCATTCACTACCTTGAAAAAGGAAGGACCATCAACAGCGACTATTACATAGCGTTATTGGACCGTTTGAAGGACGAAATCATTTGAAGAAAAAGAAAGTGCTGCTTTATCAAGACAATGCACCGTGTCACAAGTCAGTGAAAAAAAAATCCATGAATTGGGCTTCAAACTGCTTCCCCCTTCACCGTATTCTCCAGATCTAGCTATTAGCGACTATTTCCTGGTCTCAGATCTCAAAAGAATGCTCGCTGGGAAGACATTTTCGTCAAATGAAGCCTATTTTGAAGCAAAAGACAAATCGTACTATAAAAATGCTATCAAAAAGTTAGAGGGACACTATAATCAGTGTATCACCCTAGAAGGGAATTATGTTGAATAAAAAAACTAATTTTGTCAAAAAGAAATGTGTTTTACTATGGTAGACCGGGGACTTTTCAATTCACCTGTTACACCGCAATTGTCCGTTTTGGACTTTTGGAACTTGTTTGAACAAAAAACCAGCTTAAACAATCAAATGACTTAGAGTTTAGTAGTTGATGTAGTGGTAGTGTAGTACTGTCCAATACAAAAGGAGAGAAAATGACTACCACAAGAATTGACTGAAAATTGCATATCGAACCGTTTCAACATCGCGATTCCATTGCTTGCCAGGTAAAAAGAACAGTTTTCTGAGGCATGTTGAGACCGACGATGAAAAGTTAATCTAGTATAACAAGTTTAAGCGTTATATTTCAAAAGGTTTCACAAGGTAGTGTCCTTGAACCAGTATTGTATTTGATCTGTACTAGTGAAGTCCTTAAACGTGAAGGAGTAACAATGGCCACATGCTGATGATACTGTTCTAAATACACGGAATCGCCATTGTAAGATGGAAAGTAGTAGAAAATTATGGAAGTTACACAAAATAAATGGAAAACATCGTACAAATTTTATTTAAAAAAAAAGTTTGTAAAATGAAAAATGTTCATAATACATGCTAGAACTTTTTTTGATAACGCGTAATCGTTAAACCAGTACAAAAACACACAGGAAGTGAAAATCGGAAGTGGCGTCTATCTTACCGTAAAATTACGAACCCCAAGCACTAATTACCGTACTGTAAATTATTTTCGGTGGTTTGCCAGAAAGGCATGTTACCAAAAAAGCAGCTGGTACCCGAAAGACCTGTCTTTTATTACCGTTTCTTTCTGAAATCCGGTAGTCGCCCGTAGAATATAAGCACTTTATATATACGTAAATATTGAATCCACAAATATAATTTATAGCCCTTCTTGTATCCGCTCTGTGCGTATATAAAAATGACGATAAATATGATTGTCAGATTTCTAAGTTTTCAATTTATCTTCGACATTTTATTATTTAGTCGAATATTGAGATTTCAATCAGTGGCCTTACGATGTAACGTTTTATTGATTCTTGTTTGGAATGCGAGAGTTACATTTATAAATTTGAATAACTCTTGGGGAAATATTTGATATTTATGACTTATGGTAACTTTGGTTTTTGTCTAAAGATATTATGACTCTATTTATTGATTCAGAGTTAAAGTGACCATGTAATAACTATTTCTTAAAAATTAAAACTACTAAAAAACCTAGAAAACGCTTCGCGACAGAAAACAATGATTGTTGGGTGCACAAGCATCAAATTAATTTATTTTGCACGTTAATTGTTAATTCTAAAATTTTGTATTATCCTATACAACCGCATGAAATGGCCAAAAAACTTAGTGGTAGTAAAAGTTAGCACAGAATAAAATAACGCTTGCATCCTAGACTTGTTTAAAATATCTATATATCCATAAAACCGATAAAAAATATGTCTTATTTTTCCCAAAAAAAGAAAAGATATCAAAAACGATATTTTTTCAACAAAACGCTATATTCTCCAGACCAAGCACCTTTTGTTTAGTCGTCGGCTTTTAATATATATTTTTTAATTGCGATATGTGGATATATCGATTTTAATTGCCCCAAAAATCGAGTAATAATATAAAAACTGACAATGCGTCAGTGTAGTAAAAGATGTAGTGTACCGGGGTAAAAATCTACTACGGAAATTAGACATCGTTTCCCAAAGAATGATCTCGCTCCTTTCCGAAAATGGGTGATCAACAAAGAAAATCGTAGTAAGTTACCTGGATAAACCACAATGCAAATATATCAACGTCATGGTGTCTATCACGGACATTTTAGTGAAAAATTCAGAATTACCCTTCCTTCACAAACAGGTATTAGGTTAAATGCATATCCAACATTGTTTTTATCAGGTACATATAAAATTATCCATCTACTACATGTCTATTTATATATTGTTTGTTTACAGAAAATCAAAACCTACTTATGAAGATGTTAGTAGTAATAAAATTCAATCAATCTACCAGTCTTACAAAAAGGTAATAATTAAGATAACTGGATAATTAGTAGTAATAAATACTACTTTTAATTGTAAAATATCCCTAAAATATTTGTAATACTTTAACTATTTAGAACAATCAGTGTTCAATAATTTTATAGTAGAACTATTGTATAAATAAATTTGATTGCCTTTTCAAGAAAATATTTGTTGCGGTGCCATCAATTAAAATTTATTTGCTACTTTTAGGTGATTTATTACCTTATATTAAGAAAAAATCTATTTTGTCTAAATAACTAAATTTGTTTAACAAATCTTAACCAAGATTGCTTAAAGAATTTTTTTGGATCTATTAGAGGTCATAGAGGTAGAAACAGCATCCTTCACCTAGTATATTCGAGAAAACTTCATCACTCATCACTTCACCTTTTTCACATCATTCTCCTGGAGAAAATTGCAAAGAAGATTAGCATGTTGGATAACTTATATTCTTTTTTAACGAGAGATCTAGTACCACTTGAGGTTGTTAAATCACTAGTTGAGTTTATTTTCAGATCCAGAGAACTTTGCTCTGAGAAAAACAAGAGTCTAAAATTGTATTTTAGTCTTATTTGAGGCTATTTAACAAAACTTCTGAAAAAGAGACAACATGCAATATTTGTCTACCACTACATAGTATAAAACAAAGTCGCCTTTTCTGTCCCTATATCCCTATGTGCGCTTAAATCTTTAAAACTACGCAACGGATTTTGATGCGGTTTTTTCAATAGATAGAGTGATTCAAGAGGAAGGTTTATGTGTATAATACATGCATAATATACTAAGGCAACATTGCTAATTTTAGAGGTTTCTAACGTGATGTCGTAAATTAACCTATTTTTTTAGGCTTATTTAGCAATTAGCAAAAACGCTGCCTAACCCTACGAGTTAGATCAAATTAATGTACTACAGTATTGTACACCATAAAAAGGTCTACAAAAAAGTCCGCGATGGTATATGTTTATCTTTTAGGGATAACCCACATTAACCATTTTTATTGTTTACTTTTTACGTGAGAAAATGGCTTATTTACGAAGCTATTTTAAGCAATACGGCATTAATCCTTATCGAATTAAGTACCTTAAATACAGTGTGCAATTAATATAGATCAATATGGTTCCTTACAGCATGTAAATTAAACAAATATTTTCGGAGATATTATAAATTTAAAATTTGCATTTAAAAATGTGTAATGTAATAAAAATTGTATGAATTTAGATATTCCAAAGATAGCAGGAAATCTTCATAGTAAGTATAGGGGAAGAGGAATTGTTTTACACCAAATTTAATGCGTGCAGGCCAAGGGCAGTAATGAATGAACCAAAAATACTGGATCAATTTTAATCATGTTTTCATTGAGTGACATAGGCATATATATTTTATGCCCGTGCAAAGTCGGAGCGGGCCGCTGTGTTTTTATATACAACGTTGATATTTTTTCTGTAGTGTATTTAATTTAGTATCAGCATTGCACCCGTGCGAAGCCGGGGCGGGTTGTTAGTATTCTATATTAAGTAGTTCTACAGATTAAATACTCTAAAATCTAAATATCTTTAAAAAACACATACATTTTTAGTGTTTCAACTGTCCAATCCAAAATGATTTTCAAGACCAAATTTTAAAACTTATTATGAGGTGTGATTGTATTTTTGGTTTAATGAAGTTAATGCAATATCAACAGGGAAGGATTTAAAGTTTACCTTCAATATATCAAGATAAGTTAGAACTCTAATAGATCCCATAAAATTGATGGCGCTAAACAAATATGAGAATATAGAAGAATTATAGATATTTTAATTTTGCCTAGCATAGAGTTCATAATTTTTTTTGCTTTTTGTTTATACATGTTTATATTACTTACACTTATGCATATTTGTATAGGATTTTAATTTAATAAATTAATTTTAAAAATTAAATTTGATTTTCATTTAAATACTATTGGCCAATAAATGTGACGTCACAAAATAATCAGGCGAAAAGACAGACCAATCAAAGCAAAGTATTTTCCTTACAGGTTTCTACATAACTATTTTAAACTAACCAACCAAATTCACGTTGTCAGCGCCGCCAATGATTGAACTAAGCAAAACTTTGCCATACTACTTACCATTGGAGTTGCACACCCCTGGAGCTAAACGTCACATAACCAAGACGGCGCACAATCAAAATGGTAGCCCCATCTGTCACCCCACACATTGTGGAAAACACCAATTGAGAATATTTGATAATTGTAAAAACTTATATTATGTATTATGTATTACTTATGTATTAAACTTAACAATCAAGTGACCAAAACGAACATCAGCATCATCATTACTAGTATAACTGAGATAATTATTTCGTTACGATTTTATATTTTTCCTATAAACAATCACAAAACTAATATATAAAGAGGTTATGTATGCCAATGTGAAAACTGAAAATGTTCTTTGACCACAGAGCCACGAGATGAAATGTTTAAAAGATGAGACTTGTCAACGATCGTCGTATTTAAATCAATAAACGTGCTCAGGAACGATTAAAACGTTGACGTGTTTACACGCGAACGTATTAAGCCTCACGCCAGGTCAAATAAGTAAATTAAATAAATGGTGAAAATCGCTCGGATTTATCGACACATCGAGCGCATCGGCATCGTTTGAACTGACCGAAAAAAAAAACGAAAGAAAACCGAACGGGATTAACCTGCTAAAAAGGGCGAAAATAACCGTTTGAAATTTTAGTCACGGCCGCTCTCGACTCAAAAGCCGATATGAGCGGCTAATGAGTGTTTTGATTTATCGATTCGCTTTGCATCGATTGCTTTTGTTTCACGTTTTTGTGTTTCAGGCTGAAATGTGTTGGCTCTTTTCGTGTTGGCTGCCGCGATTGCAAAGTATTCTCTTTGTTGTACGTAGCGATGCTCGAGACCAAGTGAGCTTATAGATTTACTTATGTAAAACATGTTCATTGTTTCACTCATTTTGTCTAAATTTGATTCTGTATTAAAACTAGGCTTCCAGATTTAACATTATTTTATTCCGAACAATTTGTTTCCTGAATTTACATTCGTTTTACTTGCGCACTATTACTCAGAGTTCCTAGCGTTTGATCATCTTCAGCTTACCAGCAATGTGTAGATGGTGTCCTTTTGATTGCTTTCTTGACTATGAAAATTCCTAGACCCAAAATCTCAAATATTTCAAAAATTAGTTTTTTCTAATACTGTACCAGAGGCTACACCACAGTTATATAGGCATTTTGAGTTTAAAAACTGATTGGAGGTTAAAATATAGCTATGTATATTTTGGATTTTCTTTAAAAAGCTAATGTGGCCTATGTTTTTCCATCTCTATTTAATATCTAAAGTCATACTTAACAGGCCAATTGAAAAGTCCCCGGCCTAACAAAGTAACACACATTTTTTTGGCAAAATTAGTTTTTTTATTCAATATAATTCCCTTCAAGGGTGATACACTGATAATAGCGACCCTCCAACTTTTCGATACCATTTTTGTAGTACGATCTGTCCTTTGCTTCAAAATAGGCCTCAGTTTCAGCGATCACCTCTTCATTCGACGAAAATATCCTCCCAGTGAGCATTCTTTATAGATCTGAGAACAGGAAATAGTAGCTGGGGGCCAGATCTTGAGAATACGGTGGATGAGGAAGTAATTCGAAACCCAATTCATGGATTCTTGCCATCATTTTTGTCTTATCTTGGTGAAGCAGCACTTTCTTTTTCTTAAAATGCGGCCGTTTTTTGGAGATTTCGTCCTTCAAACGGTCCAAGTAACGCTATGTAATAGTGGCTGTTGATGGTCCTTCCTTTTTCAAGGTAGTCAATGAAAATTATTCCATGCGCATCCCTTAATAAAGACGCCATAAACTTGCCAGTCGACTGTTGCGTTTTCCCACGCTTTGGGACGGTTTCATCGTGTGCAGTCCACTCGGATGACTGTCGATTGGATTTCGGAGTGAAATGATGGACCCATGTTTCATCCATTGTCATATATCGACGGAAAAATGAAGTTTTTGGTCAAAAGTGAGCTCACGCGGCATCCACTTTGCACGCTTGCCACAAGCTTTGTCATACCCAAATACTCGTGAATGATATGATATACACGTTCAGTTGATATCTTTAGAGTGTCTGCTATTTTATTCAATTTTGACTTACGGTCATTCAAAGTCACTTTATGGATTTTTCTAGTGTTTTCGTCGGTATCAACCTCTTTCGGGCCACCACTGCGTTCACCGTCTTCGGTGCTTATTTCACCACGTCTAAACTTAGCATACCAATCCTTGATGGTTGATCTTCCTGGGGCAGTGTCCGGAAACTCGGCATCAAGCCAAGTTTTTGCTTCAACTGTATTTTTTGGCTTCAAAAAGCAATATTTTGTCAACACGTAAAATTCCATTTTATCCATATTTTCACAATAACAAAAGTTGATTCACTCATAGTACTATACTTCACAAACTAATGATCCGATAGCTGTTAAATTTATACACGGATCTTTTGAGAGTTAGGGCTAACTAAAAAACACATGGATTTAATTCTAGTAGCGCCATCTATGGCCAAGAATGTTTCAATTGACCTGTTACATTTTTACACTATTTTAATAGGATATAATAGAACCATTTAAAGTCAATAGATAGTTTTGGTTGAAGAATTTATAACTCATTTGGGTTCATTTAATTTTATTCGTCATTATTTGATCATTTCTACTTTATTTTATTACTAACAACTTGGAGTATCTTTATAGATACTTTTTGGTTCTAGTTCGTCTATATCTGATAAATAAAAATGTTTATATTACACGTTACAGCCACATCATATTAGATAAAAATCAGAGCAAATCAGACTCAATCAGAATCAAAGAGCTGTACTGCTTAGTTGAAAGATGCTCCAAACTCGGCCTAAAATCAAGGAGATTGGTTTATAAGTCTATATAAAGCTTATTTGGACCCATGGGATCAAATAAGAGGCCGCTCTAAAACATCAAACCAACAAGTAGTCCAATGATGCCAAAACAAAGTCCTTCGATTAATTACCAATGCTTATCGCTGCGTAAATGACGAAGAACTAGGCGATAAACTCTAAATCAAATTGGTTTACACGGTTATCCACGATTTAGTTTTAAAATATGAAATAAGGTTACTAAATTACAGCAATGTGGAAGTAACAGTGGTGCTGGACAAAATGCAGAAAATCGTATAGGCGTTTAATATTAACTTTAGCTTAATCAGTCTAATTTAATTTTAATTTGGGAAATACATGCTGATGTGTTTTTCCCACACTCGCCCTGCTTGTATATTGATTCAACTAAAAGAAATCAGTAGTAATAACAAATAATAAAGAGTGTATATCCAATGTAAGATGTAATTAAAAAAAAAATTCTACAACAATTGATCGTATTTCAAGCAATTCATGTATTCCCTCTACCTTCTTAGAACTTTTAACAGAACTGAAGGATTCTACAATTGGTAAAATGACAATGTTAAAATGAAATTGTGGACTTTTGTTGACTGGAATTATCACAGCATCAATTATTCGCGAAAAAAATGTAATTCGCCTCATTCTACAATCACCCCATTCACCTGATTTATCTCTGTATATTCACTAGCCCTGACTATCGATTCGATTACATGAACTAGAGTGAATTCAAGAGATTAAAAACGAATCGAAGAAGTATTTCAAGTCCATTTCTGAAATCAAATTGAACAGCAGTTTCAAAGACTAAAATATGTTGACAAAAGATTATTCTGTCCGAGGGGAATTACATTAAAAAGGACGAAATATATTTAGAAATACCAATAACCGTTTGAGATTTATTTGAAAAGTTTCACTAATTTTTAATTACAACAATATATCAATTTACCATAAGCAAAATATCCTTTCTTTTTTTCCTTTTCAAACAGGATTTCGCAATTCTATATCCATGTGATGAAATGTAAAATAAACTATTGAATGACTTTTCATGCAACATCGAATTACCCATGATGCCTGAAAAATATTTTCTTCAAATAATTCCTCATTTACTTTGGTGGTATTCTATGTCTTTCATACTCTGTGTCAAAATGGCCCTGTTAATAAAATAGGAATAATACATTTCTTCTAAACTATATTCGTAATAAAAGTATCCGCGAGTGATACAGCAAAATGAGATCTCTTCAAGAATTTGTGATTACAAGGGTGATCAAATCTAACCAATACCAAAATTTGCATCAAAGCTGACGGAATCATATTTGTTGTTGAACCTAATGATTATAGATACTTCTTCACTATTCCAAAATATTTTTTTTTTTTAATCAGAAAGATGTAGTACTACCAAGAATAATATCCTAATAACTCAGATATTCAAAAATGAGAAGGTACTGAGCAATATTTTTAATCAGAGTTTTATCGACTTTTATAACCACGACAAGAGTTTAGATTCTTATCAAGCAGTAAAAAAGTATATAATATTAATGTAACTGGAATAATTGTAGCTATGGTCACTGTAGTTATTAAAAATTAATAATGGTAAAAAATATTACCATTATTAGCAAAAATATATTTATCTTAAAATGTTTTAAATTAAAAATATTTTTAAAAATATTTATATTTTGTGACTAATATATTTATTGAACTGATACTATATCTGTTTTTAACCGACTTCAAAAAAGGAGGAGGTTCTATGTTCGGCTGCATATTTTTTTAAATGCACGTTTACCAATTTCCCCGTCAGTTATGGACCGATTTTCAAAATTCCTTTTTCATACGAAAAAGTGCACTTCCGAGGTGATTCCATTAGAACAAAGTCAGGATCTAATGGCAGAATCCGGGCAAATCGAGAGAAACCCTCAAACTTCAAAGGCATGTACAAAGTTTTCTTTGGGTATAATGTTATTGCTGAACTGATGTGATGGAAAATCGGAAGGCATTCAGTTTAAAAGCCATTCAGTATTTCTTTTTAATCACTAACCATATCATATGACAAGTCGTAGAAATACTGCAGGCAACTGCTTCTATTGTATAAGGGTTGGAACGTTCAGCTCATACACGGAGATCGCGGGTGCGATTCCTGACTGGGGCAACAAGTTTTTGTTGTTCTAATTTGGTAAGAACATTTGTCAAATCACCTAAACTAAGTAGCGGACCCCGGGGCCTAAAGCGTTCCTTATTTCCAATCATTGTTTCTTTATTCCTATACTTTGAAGTCGGTGCCGAGCCCAAACAATACAAAAATACGAACAAAACAAATTTACTTTCTTGCTCGTACCGATTTCAAAGTGATAAATTCGTAGTAGTTAAAATAATATTGTAAATAATTGGTTTAGGTAGGTATTCAGCTAATTTGGGTGTATACAGTAGAATAAAAAATACCTGTTGTAATTACGATTATGTAACGATTATTATGTATGTTATGTACGATTATTATGTTTTATTTTATAACTTTTTTTTCTAAAAATCTAAGCTTGATTATTTTTGACTTTTTAGTGAGTTCCTTTTTTGTCTGTCAATTTTTTTGTTAAAAATATGTTATCATACTTAGCATCAGAGTCAAGGTGATACAACGAAATAATTATGATTTAAACAAATTATTTAAATAAAAATAAATACATAAAAAAACAAAATAAATGATGTGTTTATTAATTGAAAATTTAATTAATAATATTTAAGATTGCCGGAAAAAGTAGTGAAGGATCAACATGGAAGCAATTTCGTATTCTTAACAAAATTATTATTCAGTAGAAATAAATAGAATAGAACAGAATTCTGCATAAATATAATATTTTATATTTAAAATTTATAATAGTTCTAATGTGAATAATAAAATATAAGTTATAAGTTGCTTAATTTTAATTTGAATAACATTATTTTTTATTTATTTTAATATATTTTAAGGTGTCCTTTTACCAACTATGGGTTTATCTGGACTGGGCCTAAGGTTTCACGTGGGCTCCGAACCACGGTCCTCAGCATTAAGCCTACCGACTGGCGAGTGACCAACTTTAGAAATCATCCCAGAAGACATCCGGTCTTACCCAGCCTGGTTACTGGCGTGACTAGGATCATTTTCCTTGTCGGATTTTACACTCTTGTCTAGAATTTTCACAAATTTTAAACAATCACAAACATAAATGTACGACCATGCGCCAGCAGCATTCGAACCCGCGGCTATCGCAACAGTAGGAGGACCGTCCCATCGCCTTTATCACTGCGCCTCCAAGCCGGCTGAATAACATTAAAGAACAATCTTATTCCGAATATATGTTAATAATCGAAATAACAGAAAAGAAGGAATTAGATTAGTAAATTCATATTAATTGAAACCTGGATAAAAATAATTAAATATCAAACCAACCAAAATTAATATAATACCTCATATTTTACCAAAACAGTAATTACAGTGGCATAATTATGAGATTTAAATATTTAATATAACACCGTTTATCGCGAAATGCGCAAATACAATAAAAAAAAAACGTCTTGTGGAAAATTTTTCGAAATTGATTTGTCTTTGATAAAAATAACTGTCCCAGTTCAAACAACCTACCTTTGTTTACAATGCTTTTAATCCATAAAGTCTGCGATAAACACGAGAAAGAAAAAACACATACCATTAATATAAACAATCGAGTCGTCGATGCAAAAAAAAACAAAAACAAACAGTTGACAAACGGGCGACGTTACGTCTAGTATCGAATCTCCGATTCCGGCGATTTATTGGTCGAATGACGAGAACATTTCGCGATGTTTTATGGGTTCGGGATAGGATCAAAGACGGCGACGTACGAGGTCCGCGAACTGCCTTATCGCGCGAACAGTTGCCGGCAACTGAAGACCTGAATGGAGAGAACCAACGCGCGAGGCCCAAACCTACTCTACCGCTCTCTCGGCAGTCGTTGAGATTATTCGTACGTTGGGCCAGTCGTGGCCGTTCTTTTTTTGAGGGGCTTTTCTGTTTGGGTTTGGTGTTACTAATGACCGCTTTCTCCAACTAGGAAGGGAATTCGAAAATATATTACCGACGATTTAATAATCGATTGTTCGTACGTCGGTATTTATTGGGTTGTCCGGGAATTAATTACGCTTTTCAATCGTCAACCTCGCAACAAAGCGTGACTGAAGTTCGGAGGCTTTGAGTAGCGAGAAGCTATGTCTTCAACATTTCCCATGGCCCTGTTATAATGGACGCCTGCAATGTTTCCCGATTATTTTCAAACACCTCAAAAAAGCATTATTTTCTATAACTTTTTCCTATTTTTCTGGCAACATGGTGATACCGTATCGGAAGAACGGTCCATTTTCACACTTCTTCATCATCTCGAGACCGTGTGCTAGCCAAGCCATGCTGCATCGATTTGAACAAGTTTGAGAATATTATGGCTCGGTGAATGAAAGTACGAAAGTAAAATAAAACACTGATGGTTACATGATATGATAGGTTATCTATCACCCCTGTGTCCGCCACCACAGTCTAAAACAAGGCCGATATTTCAGTGAAGATTTCGCTACATTTTCTCCAGCGCCGTATGGCCCGTATCTTGATATATGTATCGGAATTTTAAGAGCAAGCGACCCAGCCTACTCAGATATCCCTAGGAGACCACAAGTTGAGGCAGCTTTTTAAGCAGACGACACTGCTTACTTTACTTCTTCAAAAGTAGCACCGTACATCCGAAGCAGACTCCAAAGCAGGTCCAGTGGTTACATTTCTGGAGGTTGCTGATCAACCCACAGAAAACCCAGGCCATCCTCTTCCACAAGAAGCATTTAAAATCGAGAACGCCGAAATCCCATGGTCAGAGGAAGCCACCTATCTCGGTCTTGTCTTCGATCGCAAATTTAGGTGGAATTCCCACATTCAAAAGTCCCTCCATAAAGGTCAAGGTATTGTTAATTTGCTGTTCCCGCTTATCAACCGGGCCAGCAGGCGTCCTCTATCTACAAAATCTCTCCTGTATAAGATGCTGGTTCGATCAGTCGTTCTATACGGCTCCAGTGCCTATTTAAAAGACGTGTCACCTAGCCAGGTGGAACGTCTTCAAGTCTTTCAAAACAAAACCGACAGAAGAGAAACAGACGTCCCCCAAGTTCACGATTTTATATCCGAGGTTTACTCGAGATATTTCTCCACTCTTCTTCTCTCGGACAATAAATGTATTACCGAGCTGGCCGATATTTTAGGCCAATAACTCATTCGGCTCTTCGTAGCCTTATTCTATCACAGCCGACACTACCTCGTCGTGCTCTAACTCCAAATTGTCTCGACCTTCTCCGGCGAGAGACTAACTCTTGTACCGCAAGCTGCGTGGTGTGATAACGACGCCACGTTCTTGACTGGCCGTTGTGCCTCTTAACGGTGTTACCGGTTACGGGCACCCTCCTTACTAACAGTAAGAAGTATCAGTTAGGGTCATTGGATCAGCTGATAGGGTGGGGTTTAGTGGGTAGCCCAGAGACAGTCTCCACATAACCAGTCCAACTCACTTACTCCTGCGGGTCTTCCCCACCAGGTATCCGTATGATGCCCCTACACGGTTTCAGGCCAAAAAAAAACGGAATTTTAAGCGACTTTCGGCCAGTTAATTAATGTGAAGAAATGTTTTAAACATTCTTACGAAAAAGGATGGAATTTAAAGGAAAAGATAGACCATTACCAGATATTATTATTGAGAAATCTGGTGTAAGTGGAGGGAAAAGTTACACCCGCAAATGTAACACAGACATTTATTTAAAAAATTAATGTTTTTCCTATTTTTTGGTGGCGATAAAGCTGGGACGGACATAGGGGTCGCTGATCTAGAGCACTTAAAGTTTGAAAATAAAAAGACATGAAAACTCTAAAATTCATCTTCATAATTGTATAGAATTTGCATTACTAGGATCAACTAATATTATGGCTCAATTAGATTTTGCGTATTTGATGAATATACAGAGATATAATGAAAATGTGTCAATGAATAGGTACGTTTTTTCAAAAATTATAAATTACATTACATTTTGTAGGGCATTTAAATTGGCCCTTCGGGGACTTGATGATAACGATACTTCCCAGAATCCGAGGATATTTCGTAGACTTATAAATTTTTTGGCTGCACTAGATGCAACTCAAGTGAACACCTAAAGAATTTTTCAGTATTAAAGACACGTCCAAAGAAATAGATCACGATCTATTACAGTGTATGCTCGAAGTTTGTCACGAACAAATAATTGAGGAATTTAATAATTATTCATTTTTGGCGATCATGGGGAACAAAACAACTGATGTTGCTACAAAATCTCAACTGGTATTTATTTTTAGATATGTTGCCACTTGAGGGTTTTTGGGTTGACTTAGTCCCTGGAAAATATGATACAGAAACTCGTAGTAAAACAATTTTAAGCATTTTAGCTTTTAATTCAAAATTTACCCAATAAATTGATCGCACAAAGCTATGATGGAGCAGTGGTGATGAGACAACATGCTGGCGTTCAAGTATAAATTTAAAAAAGTGTGCACTATGTACATTGTTATGCGCACCAAATAAATTTGATTATGTCTAAAGCTGCTCCCACAAATAAACAATTGCGTGTATTTTTTGACAATCTACAAAACATATACAAGATTTTGTAATAATTCACCCCAACGAGTAGAAAAGCTAAACAAAATTGTAAACAGATGGATCCCCTATGGCGCTCCAACCTATTGGAACATTAATATACGGACAATTAATATTGTGTACGAAAATAGAAACCATCTCATTGAGTGTAAGAAGATCAATTCTCCAGCAACAGAGTTTGTAGTGCAGTAGCCTCTATTCACCGTACATCAAATGATCCGATCTTCAATGTTCGGCTAACTTTTTTCCAACATGCCCCACGTAGATATATTTTTTAACCAACTGCAGCAAAGAAAAATTGAGCTCACTGGAGATGCTATAGATAATTTTGAACGGAATGTCATTCAAGTTCGAAATAATATTGATAACATTATTAGTGAAGCATCAGATATAATAAGTCCAGGCAACAGTAAAGTTAATCACCGAATATCTTATTTAGAGATGTGTTATATTATAATAAAGTGTGCAAAAGATCGATATCATTTTAAAGAGCATCTAGTAGTTGCATCACTTTTTTTTTCGGAATACTTTGAAGAGTATTGCGCTAAATTTCCTTAGGAGAAACTCACTTCCGTTTGTTCCTTCTATCCCACACTTGATAGAGAACGATTACAAATTGAACAGTCAGTTATTTATTCAAGAAATTATGACACAACAATAAATGGTGTACTACCTCTTCTAAATTTTTAATAGCAAACAATCTAGGGGACACATTGAACGAGACTAGACAATTACTGAAAATCGTGGTAACAACTCCCATAACAACGTCAGAGGCCGCATGGTGTTTATCAACACTAAAGCGCATTAAAACGTTTCTTCTTATAACCAATAGAGTAACAATTATACCTCAGTGAAGGATGCCTGTTATCAGCTTTTTCTTAGGTGATAATCTTTAAGTTGTTATTATAATGCTGACATTTATCTTTACGTTATACTTATACGTTGTATTTATAATGCTGACATTCAACTGTTTTTAAATATTTACCAAATTCTCGACACGATTGCATATAACTAACATTTGAATTTAACATTATACATTTTTTCTCTAAGGTCTATATATCAATCGTAAATAAGCTAAAACATATAAATTGATATTACAATTTTTTTTTATATTTTATATTTTTATATAACTAAATAAGTAAAAGGAAAATAGCATTTCGTACTTGAATAAAAGTACATTAACAAAAATATATGTTTGAATGCAACAATATAACTAGGAGGACATATTTAGTTTCTGGTGTCATAATGTTTAACAGGTCAATTGAAAAGCCCCCGGCCTACCATAGTAAAATATATTTTTTTGGCAAAATTAGTTTTTTTATTCAACATAATTCCCTTCAAGGGTTACACTGATTATGGCGACCCTCCAACTTTTCGATGCCATTTTTGTAGTCAATTTGTCCTTTGCTTTCGACGAAAATTTCTTCCCAGCGAGCATTCGTTTGAGATCCGAGAACAGGAAATAGTCTCTGGAGGCCAGATATAAAGAATACGGTGGATGAGGAAGCAATTCGAAGCCCAATTTATGGATTTTGCCGTCGTTTATACTGACTTGTGACAAGGAGGATTGTCTTGATGAAGCAGCACTTTCTTTTTCCTCAAATGCGGCCATTTTTCGGCGATTTCGTCCTTCAAACGGTCCAATAGCGCTATGTAACAGTTACTGTTGATGGTCCTTCCTTTTTCAAGTTAGTCAATAAAAATTATTCCATGCGCATCCTAAATTCAAATATTACTATTTGAAGAGACAAGATACAGTTGAAGCAAAAACTTGGCTTGATGTCGAGTTTCCAGACACTGCCCCAGCAAAATCAACCATCAAGGATTGGTATGCTAAATTTAGACGTGGTGAAATGAGCACCGAAGACGGTGAACGCAGTGGGCACCCAAAAGAGGTTGTTACCGACCAAAACATTAAAAAATCCACAACATGATTTTGAGTGACCGTAAATTGAAACTGAATGAAATAGAAGACACTCTAAAGATATCAACTGAACGTATACATCATATCATTCATGAATATTTGGGTATGCGAAAGCTCTGTGCAAATTGGGTCTCGTGCGAGCTCACTTTTGACCGAAAACAACGACGAGTTGATGATTCGGAGCAGTGTTTGAAGATGATCGAGTGCAATAAACCCGAGTTTTTGAGTCTATATGTGACAATGGATGAAACATGGCTCCATCATTTCACTCCGAAGCCCAATCGACAGTCATCCCAGTGGACTTCACACGATGAACCCGCTTCAAAGCGTGGGAAAACGCAACAGTCGCCGATAGAAAAGTTTTTAAAAAACACATGGATTTAATTCTAGTAGTGCCATCTATGTGTCAGGCCCTGGACTTTTCAATTGACCTGATAGCTGTATAAATTGATGTTTAGAAAGGTCACCATCAGAATTATATTCTCGTTGGAACAACCTCTTTAAAAAAAAACAAATCGGAATATTAAAAAGGCTGAAAGGAACAAATGCCCGCGGAACAACCTCGTTCATTAAAATGATATACAATTCACTAAAATACCCACAACTATATTTTGAGTCTTGCGTACGCATTCAAAACATTCCACTGCTTTAATTTTCACGCAACACCGAATACCATGCGTCCCGTGTCCCAAGGACGAAGAAAGCCGAATGAGAATAATTTATTACATTATTTATTTATTTTTATACTGACCACGATATCATTCCCGGTACGCATACCAGACTTATCAACAAAATTTACGATGATAATTAAGAGAGAAGCATTTCGTATTAACGTGCGTGTGTGTGCGCGATCGTACTGGAAAATGGATACGTTCGGATTTATAAAAATCTAGAATTTCTTTAATTCGCTTCTAACGACGGCGGGCAGCGCGGCGATTAGTAATCCGCTGGAGGAGTAATTTGAATTTTATGTTTAATGTTAAATAATTAACTGGCGTGGTAGTGGTAGAGAGCAGGTGTGCGCAAAAGTGGATCTGGTGAAACCAGAATGTACATGAGAATGGTGTCGGTTTTTAATTTATCGTTATTGATAAAGGAAGATATTATTTTTGTTTTAATTAATACTTAATATCATAATTTATGGCGACATTTATTATTTCGGTACAAGTACTTGTGCTAGAACATTGTTATTATCATATTTTGGTAATTAATTTTCCAATTTTCTTAATACTATACATTTTTAATTGTATAGAATGTACAAAAGTTATGAAATAGGTAGAGTTTAAAACTAAAACTTTAGATTTACTTAAAGCTTTTTTATTTTAATGGAAAGAAGTGGCTGCTTGTTGGAGAGACTGTACAGACAATACTACTGTGTTGATCCTATTTTAGTATATAAGTTGTAGTTTTTTTTTTCATGATGACCAGCTAGGACCGAATGGTTTTTTGCTGATGTCGCTTCGGGTTCGGAATAGTAAGTGTTTTGCGGGCGACCGAGACCCTGGGTTACGACTGGGATTGTCGTAGTTGGTTTACTAACGAGGTTTGTAGGTGGGTAGTTCTAATGCGCTTATGGAAAACCTTACACTGAGCATGTTCGTGAAATTGTTCACAAATGGGATGCCTGATTCGAGGTGAGTGTTGACGTTCCTCATAAACCATGGGACTCTGAGGAACGCGCGGACTTTTTTGGATTGGAACACTTGGAGTAGTTCAAGTTGTCTCTCAGAAACATACCTGTATCACACCTGTGCTCCGTAGAGGCAGACTGGGCAGACTACCATTTTGTAAAGAACCGCTTTCTGAGAGATTGGGAGTTTACATTTCTACTGTGGCTGTACACGCCATTGCCTTTGCAAATAGCGTGCTGTATTTGAGCTGATCATTGGATTCTGCGGTCGAACTGGATACCGAGATATGAAACTTTCTGGAGCCAGAGATAGGGACTTTATGAATTTGGAGGCGATAGGCGCGGAACTCCTTGCGGTGGAACGGAATAGCCTGACTTTTGCTCGGGTTTATCTGCAGCCGCCAGAATTTGTACCACGAAATCGCCTGGTTCAGTTGGACTTGAAGTCTGTCGCGAATAATGTCGGAACTATAACCGGTTGTGAAAAAAGCGTTATCATCTGCATAAAATACTATGTGGGAATGTTTGTGGACTGCCACATTGAGGTTGAATATGGCTGGGGCTAGTGGAGAACCTTGTGGAACTCCTGTGGAAATCTGTTTACGAGAGCAGACTACGTCACCGATCCTCACTTGAAAGGACCTACCGTCCAAATCTGAATATATCAGGAAGATTAGGTCATTCGGTAGACAAAGCTGTTTCGCTTTGAATATTAGGCCGTGGTGCCATCTTTGATCGTAATCTTTGGAGCCATTTTTTGAGGAAGCTTAGGCATTAGCCTAGTGGATACTTGTTGAAAGGCTATAGAAAGCGACACTGAGGGGCTATTATAAAACAGACCAACATGTCTCACTCGTTCACCGTTCAGGTAGTTTTTAAAACACATGACCAGATAGTCAGGACTAATACAGTGTAATACAATGTACATAAGTAATGTAATACACATAACACCTACCTCCTAAACAAAGAACCACAGGGATGCACTTGATCTTTATTTCGCCTGGACAGCTTAATAGTTATTACAAAAATTGTTTTTAAGTATCCATTTTACATTCGTCCAAGTTTGTCATTGAAGATCTTCAGAATGACCCTGATTCTACCCTAATGTCCATGATATCCGTCTATGAAATGGTTTTCCAAATTTTTGTGTCTCCAGATTCCAACAGTCTACAGCTAAGAAACTGCTAGCTATTGCAATCCGGCTTTGGTGCTTCTTCGGTTTTCTGTGCAAATTCTGGTAGACTATGTTATTTCGCAGCAACTCAAGTCCAACTTTGGTGACCTTACACTTGATCTATATGTTTCTTATGTGGAATAGTTTTTTGGCTAGTGATCGTTAAGTAGCATCAATCTACTCTTTGTGATCTTACAGCTAGATTCTGCTTAGATCTTTTAGCTGATGTGACTTTTCGGGCATTATTGAACTCAAACATATTAGATCAGTAAAATAGTATATTTGGGATAAAACTTACATTTGTTCAAACTGGATACTCACTTATTCCTAAGTAATATAAAAAAATTATTTTACAGTGATAGGAAAATAACATGCCCACATCAGAAAGCATAAGCAATGCTGCTCCATTTCAAAATTACTCCTCCTACAAATTCATGGAAGCTTGATAAACGTAAAAGAGTATGTCGATGGCTAAAGAACTATATGCTGCTTGCAATCTCCCGAAATCTTTAAGCTCAAATGAGCAAATCAAATGAGCTTTTAGTATACAATGGAAAGACCATCACTTGCTATAATCATAGGTGAGTTTAAGAAAAAACTTAAAGAAGTTCATGAACAAGAAGATTCTTAAATACTGCAGTCCGCTTAATAATCACTTATACCCAATCGTTAAACTTAAAGTTACATTGAAGGAATCTTGTATAAAAATATTTTAATAATTTTAATAATAATCGATAACAATTACCAACAACGTTAACCCAAACAATAGAAAAATAATAATATAATTTTGTGACATGGAAAAAATTAAATTACCAATAAAACAAATCTAAATTAATATAACTATTTGAATTCGGGACCGACTTCAAACTGATCAATTGGTAGTAGTTAAAATAATATTGTAAATAGATAAATCGGTTTAGGTAGGTATTAAGCTAAATTGTGTGTATATAGAACATAAAATATGTGTAGTAGATAAGTTAAAAATATTTGATTTTTCTCTTTCTAGTGTTAGATATTTACTCAATAAATTACGCAGTTATTTTATTTACTATTGCAATGGGAAGGCCAACTCAACAACTCATTTCGAATGCTTTAATAGTAATAGCTTTATATGTACATGACGAAATATCCGCAAGTTTTGTAACCGCAAATTTGTTTCTTTTATTGGCTTTAAACAAGCTTTATATATGAAAATTTGCGGTCCTTTTTTGACACCATGATTGCGCATTTACTAGCTTTGTTTTGCTAACACTAATTAGAAAAATATAGATATGCCAACCAATAAACGAATTGCCAAAGAATGTTTTCATGAATTATATTATAATAATTTTATTAAAATTATAATTTGGGTAACACTAATTTAAGTCTTTTAAGAATTCGGAAAAATGTATTAGATGCTTGCTTTATTCTAATCATTTTTTCACTTTATAAAGGCATGATTAATACGCTAGATACTACAACACCCGCTATTTCTACTCTTTTTGAGATGCGTCCTCTAATTTATTCTAATGACGCTGGCAGATATCCGTAGTAACTGTTTCATTCGCTTTAAGCAGCTCGCAATACACTACACTTTAGTGATCTCGGTATATACACAGGAATACTTTATGGCCATGAATATTCCGCTTTAATGCCAATGTAGAAGATTATTCTGAAATAATCCATAATTTTTGGCGCTTTGGATTTGTCGTAATAGATCTAGTTTCCACCGTCCCAATATGCCACAGAAAACTGCGTTTGAAACTTTTCGATGGCTTGTAAACGTCTGAAAACAGTGAATTCATCAACTACAAGTTGTTTGAAAGTTTTTCGAGAGTTTGACTTTTGAGTCATCATAAGTTTCTAAAAATGTTTGGTGGGTTTCGACAGGCATTAGCGGCTGTATACTATTATTATGTGTAGAAAAAATGTGAAAACCATGGAGTTGGTACACTAGTTTACATTCATACCTAATATAAAACAGATTTAATGTACTTTTCATACTCTTTATTTTCGGAAACAACAAACTATATGTCAAAACCTTCAGTATACCGTAACGAATACATCTTTAACCATTTTATCAAAGCTCACCTGAATAACCGGCGATAGAAACGAGCGTCTTTTATCACCAATAATAAATTGCGTGGTCGTCCATTTTTAATGCGTGTTCTGGTCAATGAAGCTTATGCAAATGAGGCTTCTGAGAATAGAGATAAATGTGACAGGACCTTTAGAGGGTCGGTCGATCGAGAGGAACAATATAACTTGCTAACATTGAATTTATATAAGTTTTATGTTGATTAGAGCTGTGTCATCTAACAGCAGTTCAATCGTGTCCGAAAGAAACGCACTTGTAGCAGTGTTAACGCAACTTTTAACTTAATATTTTCAATATTTGTATTATTATTATATTTATAGGTATTTTATTCGAATATAAAGACCTTTTATGGCGTCTATATTGACATAGATTACCCATTGTTTCAGGTCACTATTTTATTTCAAAAATAACATATTGATAGTTACGTTTCGATAATATAATTGTCATGGTCTCGCAATGTAATAAAAATTCCGGTAATAAAGTTACATTCACATATATTTTATCACTCATATTCTCTAAGTATCTAATAATTCATACAAATATCCAATAAAGTCTGCTGTTATAGACAATTTTACTTAATGGCAAGTTAACATGTTTTTATTTCTCTATTAGTATATTATATATTGTATATTATTGGTATATTCATTATTGATATATTCACTATATATTTACTAGATAATAGCTTCGGGAAAAATTAATTTCGGTTTTTGCTAGTATTGGGAACTATCGACTGTTTAGTATTTGGCTACTTTTTACTATCGACTATTTCAGTCGCTATTTTTGGTTCGACTAATTTTACTACTCTTTACCAGTGACTGTTTCAGTCGACTGTTTTCAGTCGCCTTTTTCGGTCCGACTGATTTTGTTACTATTTACTATCGACTGTTTCCGTCGTGTACTTTTAGTTAGTATTTTTGGTTCTACTAGTTTCATTCGATTGATTTTTAACGCTCTGGCTCTGTCGTCCTAGCCGCGACCTTGACAAAAATGTATATTTTTGCAAAAATGTTTTGCGCTGAAGCCATACCATACCATATCAGAAATTGATATTTGTCACTGTTTTCAATAGTACTATCACATTGTTTTTGGTTGTCAAATATTTATTCTTCACAGTCAGTGGTACTTCACAACGTATAAATAAATATAGCTTGTTGGTGCAATGCTAACAGCAATGAATCAATTATTTTGGGATATTTTAGGGATTGCTTAGATTCCGCGAAACTAGGAACGTTTTAATCAATGGCACATAGCTTGCCGGGATAAAAGTTCAATTCTCTTGAAAATTGGAAAAGATTGGACGATTTATGTTGCATCTGAAAGCGATCAGTATGAACAGAACGATATAAATTTAATAACACTGTTTCCCAAATTATTATTTTTTAACAAATACTGCTATAAATTAATTCCAATAGGTGATATTTAAACAGTATATTATTACATTGTAGCCATTCTGGACTCACCCACCTCATGTGAAGTTAATATATTCCGAAAGAAATGTATGAGAACATGCTGGTATCGAACAAACCTAAAAATCCATTGTTTTCAACATGAATGCCTGTTATTACGATCCGTTAGTACTTCCTTGTGCTCTCCCTTCAAACAAATTCACTAGTCTAAATTCGAGGGTATCTACTCGCGTTGTTAAAGGGTGTGCACTGGTGTGTTCTAACTCTTTTTGTGACCTGTACAACAGCCTTTTAAACTAATTAACTATTGAAGTGTATACAGTTACAGGCTCTTCCACATAAAGCGGCCAAAGAAATGGAAAGGGTGTGTTTTTTTGCCTGGCTTATAATTCGAGGGGTGACTACTTGTACGTGTCCAACCCTGCGGTCGGCGAGTCGCAGATGGCGATGCGTATAATGAATGTGTCTGGATTTCCGTTCAGTTTGTTTGCTTTTGGCTTAGTTTTAGTATTTTAGGTATCGCTAATACGACGCGGCCAGGATAGAAAAGTGGAGACTTTCACGGTTCAATGATCCTTTATAGTTTGGGCCCTATTATGGGTATCTAGTAAGATTGATTGATGCTTTAGTGTCATTGTTATTTTGATCGAGAGCTCATGCACAAGTAATCCTATTTTGATTAATCTTTTTTCTGTTATAGATTTATTATACTACTTGGGGTTTTTATTTATTATATTCATCATTTTACTATAAAAATTTTATCAGAAAAAAATTGGTAGAGTATATATTAATTGACATATGTTCCATCATTTTTTACGAATTTTTTCCAGTTTTTTTGACAACTTGGCGCTATTGTGTGCCATTAGTCTGAACTATTTGTAATCAGAAAATGCTATAATACATAATATGGGTGCTAATATTGGATATGACAGATCTTCAGTCACAAAAAAGTCCAGCGGTCGTTGATTCTGAAGAATACGTAGATGGAAAAGCAATTCAAAGCATTACTTCATGAATTTTCATTAACTTATGCATTGTCTTAGTGAAAAATCATCTCGATTGCTACATTCAACTGACCCAGTAATGTCATGTACTCAATATTCTTAAGATTGTCGAGTAAAAAATACCATTCACGTTCCATAATATGTAACTTCCAGTCGATTTTTGTCTTATAATTTGCTTTGGATAACTTTTTTCTGATATTGGCCTAAATTTAACAAGCTTAAATCGAATAATAATTAATTAATTTACATCCATTTATATATAAACGTAAGGAATTTATTCTACTTTGATTGAACAGCTTTAAACGGTGCTCTCAATTGTCGAAGCATGTTGGATTTTGGTCTGGCGTTAGCAAAAGTTATACGTAAAAATTATAAACACACCATATTTTGTTATATTTAAAATGTTAACTATCAAGTGCAAAGGAACCAGTACAAATATGTACATTATCATTTTACAATGTATTACTCATGATTAGTCTGTTTTATTCTTCTGATATCTCGCATGGGCACAAATAACATCCTTGTAGTACGTCATAGGAACACACCAACTCTGCAAATTCATATTTCTGCTTGCATAATGACTTCAAATGTCATAACATTTTATTTTAACGAATCTCTATTGAAATAACTATTGATCATCAATCAATATACGTAAAAATTCAGCTTCCCTATAATTTGCCCACAAAACTGAAATATTTATACCGTAATACATGGGTTGAAAATTCCCGAGCTTTAAACATAGATGGCGCTAGTTTTATTGCATTCACCACTTTTTCGGTTAGTACTAACCTTCATAAGAAAGCTGTTAAAATTTCATGATATTCCACTCATAAGTTTGTGAGTTATTGTGCTAAGAGTGACACAACTTTTGTTATTTTCAAAACAATGGATCAAAAACAATTTTATGTTTTAATTTCACACTGCTTCTTGATCGAAAAAAATACCGTTTAAGCAAAGCAATGTCTTGAAAAGTGTTATAAGGACTCTGCCTCGTCAGAAACAACAAGAAAACGTTGGTTTGCTGACTTCAATGGTGGTCGTAAGGATACCGATGATGCAGAATGCAGTGTACGTCCAAATGAGGTGCTAATATTTTTAAAAAATCTACAAAATCGTTTTAAATGATCGAAAAATGAAGTTGCGTGAGTTAGCTAGCATCGTAAAGATATCAAAAGAACGTGTTGGTTTTATATTGCATGATCCTTTGACCATGAGAAAGTTCTGTTCAAAGTGGCCGTGTTTGCTCACCGTCCAAAAACAAGAATGTGTTAATGATTCTGAGCAGTGTTTGGTCATGTTTAAAGGTAACAAACTAGAATTTTTGCTTCGATATATAACAATGGATGATATATGGATCCATCACTTCACACCGTAATCAAAACGATCATCATCTCAGTGGACAGCAACTGGTGAATCTCTTCCAATGCGCCCGACAGCGCAATTGGCTGGATAGGTTATGGCCTCGGTATTTTTGGATGTGCGTGTTATAATATTCATCGACTATCTTGAGAAGGAAAAAAAGATAAATCGTTCTAAAACAGTGGTATGAAATATAAAAGGCTGAAATTATTGTGTAGCTCTTGATAAAGATTACGTTAATAAAAAAAAATGTTTGAACAAAATAACGCGTTTTCTTTATTAGGCCCGGAACTTCTCAGCCCATGTGTTTATAACCTTTTAGCAAGAGATTCGGATTAAGACAGAAAATTCTCAATATTTTAGTTTAATTTTTATTTTATCGTAGTTACGTTGCCGTGTTAAACCTTATCATGATAACTATCGTAGTAGACGAAATGGTAATTCCAGTTTTATTTTAATTTTATTATTAGTTGACCCATTTATAACTCATCTTATATCTTGTATCAAATCATCTGTCATCTTGTGTATTGTGCAAGGTTTAAATAAATGAATTTTAAAACAAAAGCGTTATGTTCAGCGTTAAAAGCAAATATTAAATAAAAATTCATTGAACCATCATTCATTGAATTTTTCTTTAATCAAAAAGACCTTTTGTATCATTAAGTGGTGTAGGTGTATAATATTTAGTTCTTATAGTTATTTCAAGTCCGTTTTCAAATTCGACTCTGGTTCTTCTACTTGCCTTTCCTGTTTCCCAAACTCCTTTAACCTGTCTTGTCTTTTATATAAGCTCTAGATAAACCATACCAACTAAGTAGTCTTCTTTCCAAAGATTTCCATCATATCCATCCTTATCACTTCTTTATTTACTAATATTTTATTTACATTATTAACTAATAATCCTTGCAATTAATATCAAACAGAAAAGGGCAATTGTGTTTAGCTGGTTATTAACGTATATAGTCATACATAATAATAAAGGAAGAAATATTATTTCAGTTTTCCATTTATTAGAAATCATTTGTAACCAAGTAGCAAACCTAATTTTACTAAAAAATACTTTTAAACTTACTTGCAACAACACTTCAACACATTAATTTTACGAGTAAATAATAATTTTATTGTAAAACATACTGTAATGACGAAAACATAATTTCCACTATTACAAAAAATACATATTTTGTAGTAATTAAAGATCGTAATTCGCCTCCAGCTCACAAACAAATTAATAGTTAAGCAACAAATGAAAGTATTTTCTGATAGTCAATTTTATAAAGTGTTTTAATAATATTAGTGTATTTTAATATCTCATTAAGTTATTTGGATATTCTTGGTTAATTACTTTAACCAATACTGCTTCCTAAGAAAAAGTTTCGATATTCTCGTAATTAAGCAATCTTTCGATGTTTCTCTATATAGTATCATAAACAAGAATAATGAAATAGTGAAAATGAAAATGCTTAAATTAGATAAATATACTAATTAATACATATTATTTAATATTTTTCAGATAAATATTATTAATATATTTTACATAATCAATATTACCAATACAATATTAATTTTCATATTAATATATACAATACTGTGATGAAAAAATAAGAAGGTATTTAAAAAAAAAAGATCGTCGTTATTTATTTTCCCAAATTTAAGTCGCCTCCATCAAAGACCTCTTTGGGAAAAGGTTGTTTTGATTTTTCAAATTAGTTACTGATTTTTTTTCTTTAGAACTATATTGTACTTAATGAACTCAAAAGTACGATCCCAAGCATTTCCTTTTTGAACTTAGAGAACAATCAAAAAGCGATGAAGCTAAGTCAAGTTAATAGGGAGGTTGGGAAGGATATGAGTTGATTTTTAATCAAAAAATTAATGAAAACCCAATACTTTAGAGGAATTCATATATAATTTGGTTAAAAATAATAATGAACTATATTAAACCATAAATATAATGAGCAACACAACGATTTTTAAGATGCAATATTTGTATATCTGTTGTACAGTTTTTGCATTTCTTATAAAATATTCTATATTATTCTGTGTATGAATATTTTATAAAATTGTAGTTTATATCGACTGTGAATTTATCTAGGTATATTTGGTTTTTTTGTTATATTTCTAGTTACATTTGACCTATACATAAAGAAGATAACATAAAAATATACATATTGTGAACCTTTTCGAGGTTTTTACACTAATGACATGTACACTAACACTAAGCACTATTTTTGCCCTAACACCACACTACGCCACACCACAGAGTAAAATGTTTGAATTTCTTAAGTCGTCTTGTTCTTAGATTCGCGTTGTCATTGGATTGGCGAGATAGTGGATTGTCTAGAAATTGATTAAATGAAGAAGTCTCTGTCTATTGGTGTCCATAATGGTCTCTATGGATTACAAAAGTATATTATTGTAACAGAGTAACATTTCATCCAATTAACGGTTTACTCTATCTTCAATATTCAGTTTTTTTTTTTACATGAGCTTTCCAGCGTTGATTAGAATCCAATGTGCCTTATGGTCCTGTTCCAATGTTAGTATTTAACACTTATTTATCCTAACAAGGACGTGTTGATTTCTTTTATTCGTAAATTGACGTAGAAAGATTTGGTCTCATTTAATTCTACTGTTAAATTGAGTTATTTGTTTTTATAATTGTATTGCCGCTTTTTCGTGATCTTTACCTATAGCCAGAATTATCACCAACAGTAGCTATTTTATTATTTAGCAAAGGCACAAAATTTATGGAAATGAAGGACCAATCTTATAAGAAGACCAAAAACTATTAAAAAATTAAACTGTAAGTACATTGTAACCTTGCTAATCAGTCTCTATAGCTTCAAGACTAGAATATTCTTACAGTCACATCCGTAAGGTTGAGATGTGTCAAATCCGATGCGATGAGGCAAATTATATATGTTTCTCTTTGAGATTATATTAGAAATGGACTTGAACGTTTAAGATGAGCACAGTTGAGGAACAAGTTCGGATGAACAAACAAACAATTTTTCTTTACAAGTACTTAAAAACTAGATATATATCCAGGGAAACTTATTGGTCTTTATAGTAATGTTCATGTAAGTATTAACACTGCTCTATTTTTTGTTAAATACTGAATAAGAACAAATGGTTTGATCATTTTTAGTATGTGTCCTGTTCGAGTGTTATCCAAAAATTGCAATACTTCGGTGATAACATGAAAGTCTTATCTTTGTGATGTTTTATGGTCATCTTTATGATTATCTTTATTTCATGAGTAACAGTCGGTATTTGAAAGTATCCTGGATAACAGGTCAATTGAAAAGTACCTGGCCTGACACATAGATGACGCTACTAGAATTAAATCCATATTAGCTAAATCCATTGTTTAGTTAGCCCTAACCCCCAAAAGATGCGTGTATAAATTTGATAGCTGTCGGATCATTAGTTTGGTAATTATAACATTTTGTGTGAAGCAACTTTTGTTATTGCGAAAAAAATGGATAAAAGGGAATTTAGCATGTTGATAAAATTCCGGACACTGCCACAGGAAAATCAACTATCAAGGATTGGTATGCTAAGTTTAGACGTGGTGAAATGACGCAGTGGGCGCTCCAAAGAGGTTGTTACCGACGAAAACATTTAAAAATCCACAAAATGATTTTCAATTACCGTAAATTGAAATTGAATGAAATAGCAGACACTCTAAAAATATCAACTGAACGTGTACTTTGTACAAAGTGGGTGCCGCACGAGCTCACTTTTAACCAAAAACAACGACGAGTTGATGATTCGGAGCAGTGTTTGAAGATAATCAAGCGTAATAAACACAAGTTTTTGCATCGACATCCGATAGTGGATGAAACATGGCTCCATCCTATGTTCCATTTCACTCATCATTATTGACTTTGACTACCTTGAAAAAGGAAGGACCATCAACAGCGACTATTACGTAGCGTTATTAGACCGTTTAAAGCACGAAATCGCTGAAAAACGGCTGCATTCGAAGAAGAAGAAAGTGCTGCTTCACCAAGACAATGCACCGTGTCACAAGTCAGTGAAAACAATGGCAAAAATCCATTAATTGAGCTTCAAATTTCGTCCTCATCCACTGTATTTTCCAGATCTAGCCCCCAGCGACTATTTCCTTTTCTCAGATGTCAAAAGAATGCTCGCTGAGAAGAAATTTTCGTCAAATGAAGAGGTGATCGCCGGAACTGAGACCTATTTTGAAGCAAAGGACAAATCTTACTACAAAAATGGTATCGAAAAGTTGGAGAGTCGCTATAATCAGTGTACCACCTTAGAAGGGAATTATGTTGAATAAAAAAACTAGTTTTGCCAAAAAATGTGTTTTGCTATGGTAGGCTGGGGACTTTTCAATTGACGTGTTACAACGGCAACTTATTATGTACCGATAAATGAGATTTTCTTCCAATTAGATTTTCTAATAGATTCTAATAGATTTTTTTATAGTTCCTCACTTTTAAATCAACTCCGTGTCTTTTCTTTTTAAATAGGTCGCAGAAGAAAAGCTGAACTGGAAAGTTAACAAATGGCAATAGTGAATAAACGGCCATTTCAGATCGTGACGCTAAACATCGGTTTTTAAAAATAGCCTTAATTTTTAAGGTTCTTATCTAGGAAGGCCCTTATTTACTCAGTAAAATAAAAATTAGTAACACTTCTCAATGCTTTTACCATTTAGTGCAGGTCACTACACAACTCTACAAAATCACAATATTTTGTTATCTGGAGTCTACATCCTAGTTTAGTGATCAAAAAGTTGTAGTACTTCAGTGTCTACATAAGAGTGGAGTCTTTCTTCATGTCATGTTGCGAAACACTTAATTTACTCTATGACAGTTGGAATCCGAAGGGATCTGTGTAACTAATTTTTCCTGTATTATCTGGGTACATCCACCATACGTCTCAGGACGTTGTTCTTAAATAATTCTATTATATTGAGAGTACTTCTCGCAGAACATCTCTAATGTTGTATTCCATAGATTCACATAGGTTTTAGTATTTGCTTGTACAACAAACACTTATTATGTACAGATAGTTTAAATTTTCTTCTAAATAACCAATATACATTTTATATTTTTGTAACTTAATTCCATTTATTTTCTTTTTGATATGCTATTACTATAAGAAAACTTTTCACCTTTCACTTTAATTTTAATACTACCTTTCATTTTAATTTATGTATTTCCAGCAAAAATCGTTACCCAACCTGACAGTTAAAATAACAAGACATAAAATACTTTTTGTTATTTAACTAATACAACTAGCACATTACTATTAAACTAATTAAATTACACTATACAACCTTATGCATTAGACTTGTACATGTTTTACCAAACTTAACGTCCCCATACGACATTCCACAGCCGAGAAGAAAACTGTTTAGTTTCGTTCTTCGTACATTTTACCTCTTCCTGATTCATTAGCGTTAGAGAGCACCGACTATTTCGAATCGAAAAAGGCCGCCAAGACGTTTTGATAATTGATCGAAAGTATTCGAATGTCGGTCGAAAAATCGTAAGAGCGTCCGCATCATGTATGCGCAGTTCAAATACGAACGCTGTAACTTACATGACGTCCCGACAATCGGTAATTTAATATAAACAATAAATATTGCGCATCGAGTCCGAACACCTGTGAAGAGAAAGGCCGGTCGTACATACGACGTCGACATTGGTATATTATGGTTAGGTTTACGTTTATGAATTAAATGTTTCTCTTTTTTTTCCCATTGAGCTGATTTATGATGGTCGTAAGAGCCAGAGAGAGTTGTTCCATTCAAGACGTTACACAATTTTTATTTTGATCTGATAACGTAATTAAATGTTTTATTTTATATTCTTACATGTACTCTGATCGTTTTTTCAGTTTAAAAAGACATTTGTTGAAAAAAATCGTTACAATATATAACAGTCAAAATATTTTTATCATTTTCTACAGATTCCTTCCAACTTCATGGATGTTGATTTCGCGGAGATCCATTTTCGAACATTTTCAGACGTTCTTTATCGTGGGCATTAAAACCATCATCTATTAAATCGTTAAAATCAAAACCGACAACTGACCATAAACTTCTAAAAGTGTTTGAGGGCTTTTGACAAAGATTTCTTCAAAACAAACAAAAGTAGTAATTAGCCGGCTTGTTGACGCAGTCGTAAAGGCGACAGGACGGTCCACCTACTGTTAGGATAGTCGCGGGTTCGAATCCGGTTGTAAATTTAGGTTTGTGATTGTCCTAGGCAAGAGTGTAAAATCCGACGAGGAAAATGATGCCTTCCACGCCAATAATAACCAGGCTGGGTAAGACCGGATGTCTTCTGGGGTGATTTCTAAGTTGGTCACTTAGTCACTCGATAATGCCAAGGACCGAGGTTCGGAGACCATGTTAATCTGTAGATCCAGCCAGATAAACCAGATATATATATATATATATATATATATATATATATATATATATATATATATATATATATATATGTATATATAGTAATGGAATGTTGAAAATTCAATTTTGCGAGTTCCATGATTCTTCCATGTTCCATGAATCTGCATTCACTAAATATCTCAATAACAGTGCTAACTAAAAGGAAGCTAAATCTGACAAATATGAATGTTTTTTTGAGCTGTGTAAGCATGTGCAAGCTTTCACATCTCAAATCTTAATAGAAAATTATTTTAGTAATGTAAAGTTGCGTTTTCCTGTCGAGATTTATATATTTATAGTGGTAAGGTGATAAATGCTCACCTTGGCACTAAAAGACGATTCTAATGCACTTAATCCAGCGTTACACCAACATGAGTATTCCTTCCTGGAAGTGACTGTATATTTCATTTTCCATCGTTTTTCCATTTTTCTGTGGGTGTCGCAGGACTTTAAATATTTTCCACTCTCGCCACTGCTATGCATGTTCGGATCCAACTGTTTCCGATATTGTTAATTTTCGGGAAAAAATATGATTGCTCTTTATATGGACATAATTGAAGCAATCAATGTGCATTTTTAATCATACATAAATCTTTGTAAAGAATGTGATATAAAGATTATCTATACACATTTAAATTATTCGCGTGCTTCAGAATTTAAAATTTCGGGTACTTACGTAGACAATGAATTCACAATCTTCGCGTTTTATACCGTTCTTGATGGCGTTGACCACCGGTTTTTTTTTATAAGAAAACTTCAAACTTTTCTACGACGCAGTATTTTATTATTCGTCATCCTTCGATCATTTTTTCGATTGATTATTCGCCATAATACCTTTATCCATAATATATTACCTTTATCAACCTCATTTTAAAATTTTTAAAGAAATAAGTCCTGAACCAGCACATAACTCACATCATGTACGGCCTTTTTGAGGTTCCTGAATATTTTTCTCATTGTGTTCAGTAGATCAGCTTATATCTATAACCATCAATCAAACAAACCTATATCCAACTAGGTTAACTAGTCTGTAAGATTGGCAAACATAACACTAATTTTGGAGATACTACATTTCCACATTTTATAAACGTTGCAGTCAGATTTTACTTGGTAATATGTTAATGTTTATTAAAGAGTTAACTCTAATTGAACATATGCTCCTCTGTACTGCTGATATTATTACTACTATACGATATATGTTACTACCCTATACTATATAATATACTACCTTTATACTACAGAAAAAAATCACTACTGTAGCTATTAAAGATATTATTAAGGATATAGCAGAGGTAAATAAGTATAATTGTTTATTATGTTTATAAAATTCTAATGGTCATTTCCCAATATACCGCTTCTATAATATCCAAACTTTTATAGCTTTATGGCGGTACTTTGTTCTCTCCAGCATATTGTCGACTTATTTGGGATATGGAAAAACCTTTATAATTTTCCAATCGCTAGAAGAGAAGGTGATTGGAAAATGCAGTATACTTTCGGAGTAGGCGTACATGTCACCTTAAATAGGCCGAGCTAGTGTTCCTAAGCTCTTTCAGTTAAATTCGTTCAAATATTCGCGGAAATTCGTGACTTCAGAGACGAGAAGTCTAGATAGAAAAACCTATATTAGAGATCGCCTTAATATCGTAAAGTATTTTCATTAATTCGCAACAAAGTCTAGCTGAAATCGTCAGTTGTGAGCACTTAGGGGGCAAGGTGAATTAGCAAAAACAACAAGGGCTCCAACGATAGTCAGCTATGAGAACTATCGAAGAAGTTCTCCAACGACGAAGGGAGAACTAATTAGTTTTTTATTAACAGTAGCAGCTTTCAGTAGAAGACAGTAGTATTCAGTAGTAGTTCAATTAGTAGAATTCATTAGATTAAGGAAAATCATTAAAAGAGTAAGTATTTCCAAATCCCAATATAGGCCAAACTCAATACAAAGCAATAGTATCATCTATTTCTAATTTAGGATTTTTTTTTCGTCGTCTTATTTAAGATGCAATATATTTGAATTATAATACCCAAAAATATGTATATCCCTGCTTCAAATATGGTAAATTACGTAAATCATTATCCAATATGGTTTCAAGACTGTGGTTAACCTAAATGCTATGAATGAATACACGAAATTGAAACCCCAAATAAAATAAAATCATCATGAAAGACCGTTATCTATTGCAATAGTAGTGATTATATAAGCGGATATTCTCAAAAAATATTTTACCAGATCTCCAGCGATGAATTATAGTTCAAAAACTAATATTGTCACATTATTTTTTAATATAGCCTTAAATTTAACAAAAAAAATCAGAATTAATTCATAGTCCTTAAGAGATATCAGCAGTCGTGTAAATGAAATTATGGGTATATATTAAGACATACCTACCAGATAAATATCATAATAAAATTGTCAATTCATCGAATACAATATGTTAGACTTTATCCGAATTTATTTCCGTTTCTTGTAATTCTCTCCCACGGGTTCCACTTTTTCGTCTGTAATCACCAAAGCATTAAACATCCATTATATGAATGAAAAGAATACAGGCAGGTCAAGACATACGTTTAAAATAGGATTAAGTGATGTAAAACACGAGTCGCAAGTTTCCGGTTATAGAAATCTAGTTTATAGCTTAATTTATAGGATTTAAGAAATGTATCGGGATTAAAATAAATACTTATATTTTAATAAATAGTGGCGACTTTTAGGCTTTAAAATACGCGACGATACGAGCGATACTGCAATCATTGGGGTCTGCTGGTGCGTTCTGTGTTCTGAAATTTTTGCCAAAAAAATAGCTTGCCTATTTTTATAGACCAAGCTTATCCTACGTTGTTTTCTGTTTGAAATGTTGTAATCACTATGCTTAAAAAGCGTGAAAACTGGCAACAATTCGGATCTTACAGACCTATCACGCTGCTACGTGCGATTTCCTACTTTGAACCTTTTTTCTTACTATAAAATCTTGTTAAAACGTCTCTAAAACATGCCAGATGTATAAAATTACCACTCAGCAATTGACCATATGCATAGAGTCACAGTAGTTATTGGCTCTTGAAGCAAAGAAACATTACCCTGAAATATTCCTGCACGTCCTACAGGTATTTGGCCGGGTATATATACTCTTGGAGAAAACTCACGAGATGAGCAAATTGTAATATAAATAATTCCTTGGGACTACTCACGTATCTGCTCTACATTGCTGATATCCCTACAACCAAAGAAATAGTACTTCGAACATTTGCCCACGACGTAATCACTATTAAAAAGTAGAAATGACAGTTAAAGATCCACAAATGGTCTAGAGACTGGAAAATACAGCTTGATTTCTCGAAATCTCTCCATTATCAAAATGCGTTGTCGCTAAGAGATGAAAACCTAACTACATTACTTGTAGGATACCCAATTTCTCTAGCAGAATCAACGAAATACCTCGGTAATTGTATGATAAATTAAAGTATTTGGAACTTATGGGGTGAAACATGGGATTGCACTAAGACATCAAACCGACTACCAATCCAACCCTTGTTACAACAAAGTTATTCGATGAATTTTCAATGCTTATCACAGTAACACAGCTATTCAACAATGCTATCAAAAGATTGACTATAAATAACTTTAACTCAAGTAGTCTAATTTAATTTTAAATTGGGAAATACATATCCTGCACTGTGAATTGATGCAAGCACCATAGTATAGTAATAAATTAATTTGTAAACTAAGATTGTAAACTAAGATATTTTATAAATTCTGAAGAGCCAAGATAGGTTTATATCGGTTTGAATTTGAATAATTCTTAGATTTACTATTCGAAAAAAATCAATATTTCATACATTTGTTACTCGAAGAAATCATTATTTTGTAAGAAATATATATTTTATTAAATATATCGTTTTTGAAAGATGTTTGATATTCAAGAACAGATTTCCACATCTTCTAAAAAATATTAGTTTATAAATTTTACAGAAGATATATACCAGAATTTAAAAAAAGGTTCAAAATCGAATCAAAGTTTCCAAAAAAGTAACCTCAAACAGAATATAAATAAGATGATGAACATAGTGAACTAAATCCAACAAATTGACTCCCACAAGGAATAATACTGTGTTAAAAATTGTTAAAAAGTATCGATATTCGGGAAAACATTCCGGATATTATTTTAACAACTAAAAAAGGATATTTGATTTGTGAAATATATCGGGTTGATGAAAAGTCGCGTTTTACGCTGACGACACTGTTTTCTTCACGGCCGCCAGGTTCGAAGTTACAATTCATGAACGTTTACAGAAGCAGCTCAATCATACGGTCAAGTGGTTCAAATTTTGGAGGTAGCAAATCAGCCCCCGGAAAACCCAGGCCATCATTTTCCATAAGAAGCGTTACGCACTGCGCGTCTCGCAACTTAAGATCGACACCGCAATAATTCCATGGCTGGATAACGTCACGTACCTAGGTCTTCACTTCGACCGGCATCAGGGTTGGCATTCCCAAATCCAGAAAGCAATCCAAAAAGGTTCGGGGATAGCAAACCTACCCTTCTAGCCCATCCCCATCAAATGCTTATTTTTCAAGACGTTAATTCGGTCCGTACTCCTCTACGGATCTAATGTCTACTTCAAGTTTGTTACACCCAACCAGGTCAAACGGCTTCAAGTTTTCCAAAATAAGCTCCTCAGGATAATATTAAACGCTCCAATGTTTGTCAGAAATAATCAAATTCATAGGGAAACTGACACTCCAGAAATCAAGCACTTCATATCTCAATCATTCCACAAACAACAACTCAGCTCAAGTTTTTCTGAAAATGCGCTTGTTCGCGAGCTGGTCGACATGCTGGGAGCTTAGCACCGGGTCCCCGCCAAGCTCCCCCCTTTTCCAGGCTAAAACGACCTCATCCGTTGCTACAGTCATAACTTTTGCCCCCATACAACAGTATCCAGTTGTGTGTTAACTCAGGTTTGCGAATCAATAGAATCGCCGGGCCCTCATGCCCAATAATGGCTGCCCGATCAGCGGGTGCCATATCCCCAAATTTAATGCAGTAGCAGTAGCGATCCTCAGGGGTCAACTGTGAGGCGGTTTCGGTTTAGTGTATTGGTAAGCCCAGAGGCAGTTCCACATAACCCGGTTCAACTTATCATTCCAGGACAAGTCTCCGCGACCAGGTATGCGTCATGCATTCGACCGCCTGGTTTTTAGGCCAGAACAAAAAAAAAGGTTTGATGAAAAGTATTCATTTAGATTTATACAAGGATCAAAAAAAGTGGTTCAAAAAATAAGTAATTTTCTAATGTTCGGAAAAAATATCAATATTTTTTGAATTTGTTACATTGAAGGACAAAAAATAAGGTTATTGATTTAAAAAAATATATCGAATATTAATCTGGGAAAAATATCGATATATCGATATTTTTTCGACAAGTTTAATCATTATTGCCGTAAATGGAACAAACCTACGCAAGATTCACCAAGTGGCTATGTAATAATAGAAAGTTACTATTTGACAGTAAGGAATCCAGAATTTGGTTTTGGGTGAGTTTGACTAGAACAGAAGATCGAGAATAGTGGTCTGTGGGGGTTTCACCCCAACGTGAGTTTTAACACGATAATCATTAAAGAAACGTTGTCACCGGAATTGAAATATAAAAAATGTCAATCTACAAAGACCATTAGTGCATAAGTGCATCAACAGTAAAGATGTAAATTATACATAACCTTAGCCATACAATTCTTTATTTTCACTAACCAGCATTGCCATAAATTGGAATAAATGTCCAGTTTTTTTGGTTTTGGTTGAATACGTTTAAATATCACTCCATAAAAACGAGTTTACCGTGTTTTCATTATCTAAGGAAAACAACACAGTGTTCATGATTATATTAATAATTAAAATCAATATAATAAAAAACAAAAACACATTAAATTTGACATTATAATTTGTTGAAATGCATATTAATTTCCATTATTACGTTTTCGATACTGTAAAAACGTCTAACGAACACACCAGACATATCATAAATTCGTTTTATTATTACCTTTTTAAAAGTAGATTGTCTAATATGCCCTAATAGGCAATAAAACGCGATACACTCTCCACCGTTGCATTTCTTACATATCCCCTTTGGTTTAAAAGGTTATAAATGATAAAACATTCCATTTTATAATTTTCAAATGCCCCTCCAGGCCGTAAAGCATCCTAGAGAGTGCACCGGTGTTTTTAGTATGTTAATACCTGTTTCTACTATAATGATAAAACGTGGATCTAAATGTTCGATAGTATTTAATGCTAATAAAACCATTCTTCGTTTGTAGACCTAAGACAATAACCTGGTCTTTATTTGGTTCACATAAAATTGACCAATCACCTACAAAAATTGTGTGAATCATGTACTAAATTGTAATCATAAAGTACATGTCTCAAAATAAAAAAGTTGATCGTTAAATTGTACGGTATCTATTAAAATAAAGTTGTCACATGTATCGGCGCATCCGCCATAATATAACTCATAATATAATTTACAATATAACGCAGCATAAACGCATGAATTAATATTCCAAATTAACGAAACTAATCTTTCTTATCTACATAATATGAATACTCTAGATTACACCCATAGAGCTTAATTATATATTTTAGTTAAAAAAAATTAATTTGCCTTGCGCCTTCGCCAACTAATATATATTTATGTAGTAACAAATACGGACCAAGAGGTGGCGCAAAAATAGAATCACTGACCTACAGCATGCGCCATCTAGCAGTATTAATCTTAATCAACGGCTTGGAATTAATTATCTAGTTACCTGTTTTATAACGTATTTTCGCATATTATCTATAAGATGGCTCCCCATAAAGTTAAAATAAAAATTATATAATTTAAATCTCAGAAGATCCTTTACAATAATGCGTTATATATATTTTACCCTATACTATTATGTTAGAAATCACAATAACCTTAAAGGAGTCGGGATTCTTCAAATTTCATCCTATTCTCAGGCAGATTTATTCCAATAGTGTTTATGGCTTCGGGTCCAGAATATCCGTTCTCGTTAAATGAATGAGATGGAGGCTCCACCGAAACCGTTACTGGTGGATCGGGTCTTTTGGTGAGGGTGCGGAAATCATTTGGAATAATTCTGCTTTAATTTAAATTTAAAATTGTACCGTTTTCCTTTCCTTTCTTCATCATGTCGTTTGATTCGTTTATTAGCATTAATCCCGTGCAGTATTTCCAATTATAGTAACTAAAATAAATGTTATTAACCGACTTCAAAAAAAGAGGCTTTGTATATATATTTTTTAATGTCTGTTCGCCGATTTCTCCTTCAATTATGGACCGATTTTCAAAATTCTTTTTTTATTCGAAACAGTGCACTTCCGAGGTGGTCCCATTGGAACCAAGTCAGGATCTGATGGGGGAAGGGAAGAAATCGAGGGAAAACCTTAAATTTCAAAGGCACGTACAATGTTTTTACATATTTTTGATCTAAAATGATAGATATATGTGTATAATGTTATTACTGAACTGATTTGACGAAAAATCGGAAGTAGTTCAGTGTAGAAGTCATTCCGTTGGCTTTTTAAATACTAACCATATCATATGAGAAACATTGTGACCAACTGTTTCTATGGTCTAATGGTTAGAACGTTAAGCTCACGTGCGGATGTCACGGGTTCGATTACCAACAAGTCAGCAACTTTTTTTGGTTCTAGTTTGGTTGGAGCATTTGTCCAATAACTTAGACTAGGTAGTGGACCACAGGGCCTGGAACGTTCCTTAGTTTCAGTCATTATTCTTTTATTCTTATTTTTCCTCAGATTTTTTAACAATGAATTAATTAATAAAAGTTATTAACTATCAAACTTGATACGTCCCGCTCGTTCAATATCCAGGTACCCGGATACCCACTAAGATTAATGTATATGAACGACGGGTTTATACACACTTCAGAGACTGCTTATTAAAGTATTTAGTTAATTTGACTTTTAAATTGATAATAGACAATATAGTTTGTAATTTTTTTATTTAAACAATTATTAAATAATAACAAAAATTGTAAGTAAGAAATACATAACTCCGTTTTATTTTATTTTATTAATATCGTTTTCCATTCTTTTACTATTTATTTATATACATTATTTTATTTATTATGATAGAGTGCCATATAAAAATTGAAGTACATTAAATTATTTCGTACATCCTTCACATGTCGTGGTTGTAATGCAGTGTCCGTCACAAATATTTTTCTAGTTTTACGACGTTTTTTAAATTCACTTTGGAGACATTCATGGCATACACCAGTAATCTTTTTCCTCGCAGTTGAATCGAGCTACGTCTGAGGTGTCAATGATACAGATGATGTTCGCTGACGCGCATTCGGATTGATAGCTCGACCAAGAAGAGATTCAATCGCCACTTTCGTTGAGAAATGCCTCATAATTTGTGCCTTATTCTAACGACTTTCAACGAATGGAGTACATAGCTCTCTGCCCAATTGCCGATAAAATAATCGTCGTTCATACGATTTTTTAACAATCATTTTATTATTCTCATAATACAGAATATATGATGCAAGGCAGGCAATATTGAGAATATTGTAAAAAAATGTTAGAGGCCAATTTTGAGTTGATCTTTTTGTAGTATATCTGCCAAGCATTTTATTTATTGGGTCTACTCCATCTTTAGACCAGTTATAAAACTCAATAATTTCGGTTTTTTTCTTTGCACTATCACTAATTTTAGCTTCATGATGCATTGATGATAGCATAGTTACTACCTTGTTTTTTTGGCACATAACTACATAGGGTAACTTTTTCATGAAAGCCAAACACAGTGGATAATTCCTCTCGCGTTTTTGAAACAGCCATTCAATTGTCAAGTTCCAAGATCTTTGCCAGTGCACAAAAATTTTGCCAGTGAAAGAGTAGTGAAGCAATTATCCATTGTAATGTTTCTATTGGATCCTCTATACGGTGCCACCAAGTCTTTAACAACTCTTTCACCAGCGTTTTTCTCACGACCATCTTTCGATTTTTCAGTGTAAAGCTGTCCAGTAAGTGGATACGAATTTTCAGCATCACATATCCAACAAACTTTAATTCCATATTTATTCCTTTGACGGCATATACTGAGTGAATCTAGATCAACCTCGGTATGGATAAAGTTGCTCGTTAATTGTCAGGCATTCTGTTGGCTTCCGCTATTGTTATTTCTATGAGGACTATAAACTGTGTCTCTATAGCTATTTCATATGCCAGATAGCCAGTCTGCACAGACATTTTTTTTATTCAGTACACTAATAATTTGCACATCTGCTACGCTACAGGTGGGTACCCAGGTACCCGGTAATTGAACAAATGGAATTGCAAGATATTTAATTATTTGCCTCTTATCTGTTGTGATGCTTTCTGGACACCAACGCATTTTGTAACTGAAGTGGTAGCATGACGCCAATATGGCTCTATTTATTTCAGGTGACAGTTTAAAAGATTTATCAAAACTTTTTTCTAAGTTTTCTTAATAAACAGTAAAATGCTTCACATTGCAATCCTGCGGCGGGTTTAATCTAGTTTATTCAGACATAGATACAAGCTTGCCATAGTATCAGTTGTTGCCCTGAATATGATCTTAAAATTATAGTAATTGGTTTCAATACTTCAATAAATTCCTTCAAATATTCTAGTTCTATGTTTTGACAAGATATTTGGCAGTTTGATGTACATTTCAGGTATAGTATTGGCAATTTTAAAGATTGATATATTTTGATGTTCAAACATATTATAAAGCCATAAATATTTCACATACAAATTGCTTGAATGGTTTTTTAAATTAAATTATTTTAAAGAAGTAATTGAATTACAACATTATTTCAATTACAAATACTTCAAATACTACCCACCCCGGACTGAAATATACTTTTTAGTTTTGTTTTTTTTATAAATAAATTATTAAACTGTTAATTAAATATTGTTATTCCCCAACTCCAGTCAAATAGTGTTCACAAAAGTAAACAATCTACTGAGTCAGACACCTGTAGTTTTACTCTACATTTATTCAATTACGGACAAAACTTTCAAAAATATTATTAACTTGTTATCCCACAACAGCAGCTTCAACAATAAAAAGACATTAGAATAACGTATCGTTGATTTTTCTTCCTATTGTTTCAATGAGGCCAAGCCATGAAACTGGCGAGGAAAAAGTCACAGGGATATAAATTCCACTTAAGTAGGTTGTAATGCCTTGTCGAGGGTATTAAACGTTACCAACCCCAGTGATACTGATTGATACTTCAGCGTAATAATATTTGGTCAGATTACTGGATTACAGACACTCAAGGACCCTTAATATTAACGGAAATTTTCAAGTATTTACGTACAATTTGTCGAATCCGATTTCTTAACACTTTCAAAAAACAGTTTTTGATTGGAATTTTGTGTAAAATGCACGAAAAGCATAATTTTTTTACTTTCAAGGAAAATATTTTAAGAAAATTGTTATATCAATTTGTCAGCTCTTAAAGCATTTATTATATAGGTCATAGTCCTGTCCTGACTTAGCATCCACTGATTTTCTATTGGGGGCATGTTAGAAATTAATTGTAAATAAAGGCAGACTTTTTGTACACTAGAAGAAGTAGTCGTTGCTCTTGTGATGCATATATTAGAGGTTTGTTAGAAATGCTTATCGAAAATATTTTGCCTTTTTTTGTCATCTGTAGCCTTAAGAAAAATATAAGTTTTTTGGAATTGTTCAAATATTTTCAGTGCAAAATATACGTTCACCTCATAGAAACATCTCTGTCTACTGCTCAGGGAGTATTGCTCTTAAATCCTTCTAAAAACAAAGATTCAACAAATTCTGTGTCTAGCAAAATACCTATGAGATTGATGTTGAATATACTGCCAAAAGCAGTTTGTAAAAATGTAAAATTCCTTATAAACTCGAAGTGGGTTTTTCCTTCTCATTTTACTCTAGTTAAAAAGAGACAGAATACTGTCTGATGTCCTGGAATATCTAACCGAATATATTTATAAAATTCAGTTTGGGTTGGACTGGTCGACACTGTTCAAATATCTACAAAATCCTTCAAAATATGAATGATAATAATTAGAGCTCTAAACGAAAATTCTAAGTTGATGCGGAGACATTGCGACGTACTGAAGTCATAAATTTTAATGACATGCATTGCCTAATATCTTCAAGGCTTGTACGATCACTTTTAACCTTTTCAGTGTATTTATGCTTCCAGAGGGACACTAAAATTTAACAAGACATTTGAAAAGTCCCCGGCCTGACACATAGATGGCTCTAATAGAATTAAATCCATATGTTTTTCAGTTAGCCCTAACCCTCAAAAGATGCGTGCATAAATTTGACAGCTCTAGGATTATTAGTTTGCGAATTATAGCACTTTGAGCGAAGCAACATTTTTGTGAAAAAAAATGGATAAAAAGGAATTTCGCGTGTTGGTAAAATATTGCTTTTTGAAGGGAAACAATATAGTTGAAGTAAAAATTTGGCTTGACGCCGAGTTTTCGGACACTGCCCCGGTAAAATCAACCATCAAGGATTGGCATGCTAAATTTAGACGTGGTGAAATGAGCACCGAAGACGGTGTACGCAGTGAACGTCCAAAAGAGGTTTTTACCGACGAAAACATTTAAAAAATCCACTAAATGATTTTGAATGACCGTAAATTGAAACTGAATGAAATAGCAGACACTCTAGACATCAACTGAACGTGTACATCATATCATTCACGAATATTTGGGTATGGGAAAGCTCTGTGCAAAGTCTGTGCCGCGCGAGCTCACTATAGACCAAAAAAAAACGACGAGTTGATGATTCGGAGCAGTGTTTGAAAATTATCAAGCCTAATAAACCCGAGTTTTTGTCTCGATATGTGATAATGGATGCAACATGGCTCCATCATTTCACTCCGAAGTCCAATCGACAGTCATTCGAGTAGACTGCACACGATGAACCCACTCCAAAGCGTGGGAAACGCAACAGTCGGCTGGCAAGGTTATGGCGTCTGTATTTTGGGATGCGCATAGAATAATTTTTATTGACTACCTTGAAAAAGGAAGGACCATCAACAACGGACGAAATCGCCGAAAAAAGGCTGTATTTGAAGAAAAAGCAAGTGCTGTTTCACCAAGACAATGCACCATGTCAAAAATACATGAATTGTGCTTCGAATTGCGTCCTCGTCCAGATTTCCAGATCTGGCCGTCAGCGACTATTTCCTATTCTCAGATCTCCAAAGAATGCTCGCTGGGAAGAAATTTTCGTCGAATGTAGATGTGATCGACGAAATTGAGGCCTATTTCGAAGCAAAGGACAAATCGTACTACAAACATGGTATCTAAATGTTGGAGGGTCGCTATAATCAATATATCATCCTTGAAGGGAATTATGTTGAATAAAAGAACTAATTCTGCCAAAAAAATGTGTTTTACTATGGTAGGCCGGGGACTTTTCAAATGACCTGTTAAATATAATATAAAAATGGAATCATTCTTAACAATATAACTCACATGATTAAGTTCACTGAGTTATCAAATGCTTTTTAAATACAAATTCTAAAATGTACTGTATTGAATTAGATCAATATATCTATGAAAAAAAAAAGAATAACTTCAACAGTTCATCCTATTAAACGTAAATGGTGGTCGAATAACAACTACAGTATAAATGTAATTACAGTAAACTTGTAATGTTATATTAGCGTATATTAGCGGAAACCACGCTACACACTACAGACAGACATCGATATTCCCACAGTTTTTAAGGCGATTTTCCGTTAGACGTCAAGAATAAAACACCGGCTAAACATCCCGATGGAGATATTAATAAGACCACCCTCATACTGTCAAATGTTATCGGTGAATATGAATGAACGAACTGGGGTACGGTCGGTGAGGCCGTTGACCTCAACGTAGATCATCCAGGGCGTCGACCTAAAGGTACCCTCATGGCATAGTTCCGAAAGGCGATTGAAAGTGGGAACTGAGAATTCGTCATCATTTCACAAAACGGAGAGCAGGCAGCGAGAGCGAGAGAAAAAAAGGAGAAACAAGCCGCGAGACCCAGTTGCTGATGCACTTAACAACTAGACTCGGTGACCTTTTAAATGAATGATTGCTATTTCCACACTGTGCATCATACATGGTGTTTAATTTGATAAATAAAATAATATCACTTTCGAAAATTTTACGGAGTTTTTAAAATTTTAATGTTTTTTGGGTTTTTTTTATAAAGGTTCCCTAAAGTTTGATATATTGGAAGTTCGACGGGAAAATCCAGCCTTCTGGCCTACACAAATCGATTATTTCTTATATCTTCTAAAATATTAACTAAACTGATGTTAACCGTTTATATATTAGGCATTTCCATACGTTCTGATAATTTCTTGCCCAGACATTTATTGTAAAAATTCGTACAGTAAATATTAAACTCTCAACTACCATCTTTCCGGAATCATAGGTGCGATGCCGATAGAACGATGTAGGTTTCCTATCTATTTATATAACTATTGACCCATTTTCCTACTTTTTAAGCATTTGGAAACTGTGTGTCAGTCAGGCCATGCCTTTGGTACTCGTTCTTTCTGGTCTTCTTTGCAACAATATGTGGTTCAATTTCTCAAATTGACGTAGACATCTGTAACAGTTTAGTACGGATCTAACAGATCCTAATACTTTATACCTCGATGATCCCTCCATATCTTCAATCCTGGGCTCTAATGGACTAAGCCATGACTTTTTGCAATTGGAACTGTTCACTTTTGATTGACAATCACAATACTCCATAGAAAATAGTTTTATATGTGTGTGAACTTTTTGTGTCCTGTGGTAGGCATTTTCCGTTCTTTTGTATCTTTCTCCCATCGCATGCAAAATCCTGAAAACAGCTAACGCATCAACTAATAAGCTATCTGAAAGTTACTGCTCTTTTAGGGTATGAACTAGGTTTTCCTCCAATAAGTCTTGCAATTCTTTGTCATTGACATCAAAATCCCTGCTTTTAACAACGTTTTTTCTATCGTTGAAACCAAAACTGTCAGTTGTGATATGACGAAGCAACATTAGCATAAATTTCTGAAATATTTTTAGGTTTCCGGCAACAAATTCCTTCAAAACAAACAAGAAAAGTAATGAATGTCGAAAATGTAATTTTGAGCGCTCCATGATTAACGTGTGTATATGTAGTGAATAACTCAACAATACTAAATAAAAAACAGTTATATAAAAACATTACATATAGCAAATCATAAATTTATACATACAATTTATAGACAGTAATAAGCTATAAAATATAAATAATACATAAATATAAAATAATACAAAAACAAAACAAAATATTAAGCACGATATTCAAAAAAGGCGAGGCGGGCACATCATGTGGGTGGACCAAACGTCACAAACCAAGCCGGAGACGGCTATGAATCAACAAACACTCTAAAATGACTACAGTTAATATTTTGAAAACGAAGAAATACGCCAGTTTTCACACTTAGAATCAAAAAGGAAGAGTTTGATATTTTCGACAGACAATCAAGATTGTGTTTTATTTTCTGGTGGTTCCAAGAACAAGACGAAACCAGAATTCTTCCAATTCAGCTCGCCTAGTTGCTATTGATTATATATCTGCGTATAAGCTTGGTCAGAAGATTCGCCAATATGTCTGCGGGTTTATTTCACCCAATATCCGCGTGGGCCCGACAAGAACGAGACTAGACCACCTCTCACCCGAATGCAGTTAAGAATCACACAAATTGCATAGTCTTAAGGGTGATAGGGGTGAGTAATAGTGATAATAGAATAAAATAAAAAGCTATAAAGTTGTACGACCTCGATATCTGAAGTATCTGAAGCGAATAACAAGTTCATAAATTGACCAAGAAGAAGTTACCATAACTTTTTGTGATGCAAAAATAATTTAATATATGATAATGAATCATTTCAATTCGGCCTACAATAATTAAGACAGCTGTGTATAAAAATTTACGAGAAAAGGGTTGATTTTCACACTAGCAATATAATTTAAGGTATTTAAAGCATTCATATCAGTTGTTGCCAAATTTATATTTGACTCATATATCAAAGAAATATTACTGATGATTGAGTTCTTTGTTCTTTCAACGGTTTGAAATACATCTAAATGAATTACTGGCGTTAAAATACTGGAGCCACTGCATGTTCTCGATTCAAAATAGACAGTTTTTTTATATACGCAAGTTCAGGAAAAGTGTCATGTTAATGAAAATATGGTTCCCATTTATTTTAAAAATAGATCTCGATATTTCTTTGCACTTAACGAGTTGCTAATGACTTTTTTACCAATTAACCTATATAGAACCATCCATTCAGGAAGGATGAGCGACGTTGTTTTATCATATTTATGTTTGTCTGAGTCTACTTCCTTCTGAACTGAAATAAATTCGGTCTAATACCTTCTTAGCAACAGCTGAATATAATTATTAACGAATTATTTATTATTAACTTATTTATTAAAGTAACTTTTAATTCTACGTATAAAATAATTTTATAAATCTTTAAAATGCTAGGACTATATTATGATGGAAAATAATTTATTATATCGATTATGTCCTAACATCATAATAGATTGAGTTAAATAAATCAATATATACAATTTTAACATATAATTATTACATAGTATGAATAAGTATGAATCTCTGGTTTATTTTATATAATTTATTTTAAACATAAACAAAAATTCTGTTATTAGACTGAAAATGGCCAAGTTTAATTGCATTATTTTATAGTAAGAAAAAATGCCATAAAACAAACTACATCAAAAACAAGTTGCAAAGGAACTTCATAGTTTTCATGCTTTCCATACAAAGCACTTGTTATTCAAAGTACAATGAACATGGTCAATGAACAAAAATTATACATAGGAAATTTGAAAGATTATTGGAGTTATATTTATTTATTTATGTATTTATTTATTCTAAACATAAATGGAATTAGATAGTGTATTAACTGATGCTCAAAGGTAACCGCATTTGGTAGATCAATGCATCTGATAGCTTTCGTCAATAGACTCTCAAATCTTGTAAAAATTACTTAGTTCAGTATACTTTCCAAAAATCAAAGAATTTTTACAGTGACGAAGTTATGGTTTTATCAGAAAAGTGACAAAAGTTCAACAATCAAAACGGAATCATTAATTTTTCCGAAAATACTTTTTCCCCAGTCCATTATCAATCACAATGTATGAAAATTAAATAATTTTTCTTTATCTTATATCTTGTGAAACGTTACAAGTAAACCTTTATTGTTCATATACTGAGATATGACTTTTATCATACAAAGGCCACAATACATTATTCCGAACAACTATAAGTAAACAAGCAAACGCATTATTAATTTAAAACTCATTCAGTTTCAATCAGGGGACTGTTTAATTTAGCGAAAAAAAATCATTAATATTCAATAGTCAAAATCATGGTATTCTGTATGTCGAGTTGCGAGCACATGTTATCAGACATGAGAAGAAAACGTCAATGTTTTTTAAATTCGAATGGGATGTCCACACTAGCGCAATCTATGCTGCAGACTTGGCGCCATGGAGTTATAATCTCTTCCGCTCTAGTCAACAACCTCTGAATGGCACACATTTTTTTAAATTACAAACAGTTTTCGTTTATTTTAGATTTCATTTATTTTTATCTACATTTTGGTCACGTATTTATTTGTGTATACTTGATGTACAAATAATTTTTTAACTTTGGAGCTTTTTGAAGTGTTTTATCAATGTATTGTCACTGATGTTTACTCGTTTCAAAATTCGATTTTAAAAAACGTAATACTGATACAAAATCGTTAATATGTGAAGGCTGGGTTGTTGACAGATGTTCATTGTTACGATATGACGTCTTAAATCAAATACTTTTATATTACCCAGCTGGTGGCGATATAAGAGATTTATTACTATATCTAGTATGTATAATTTTATATATATCACATGTTCAATTTCTTGGTTTAATTCTTGCAATTTTCGAAATTGGTCGATCTGATTCGATGGGTGCTCAGCTGCAAGAACTAACTTAATTTTTGCTGATCCTTTTATATGTTGTCAGGAAGCTACTGCGTAGAACTTAACCATTTTAATAGAAGGTACGAAGACCAATTTCAAAAAAGATGTAGATTAAGAATATAGAATTCGAAATGATAATATACGAAGCCAGAGCATTTATTGCCGATAATCAGCAATAGATTTTTTAAAAATTATTATTAGTTTTTATTAAAACTAATCTTTTAGATTCTCTTCACTGTAATTGATCTAAAAATTAATTGTAATTCTGTTTCGCTAATTTTACATACATTTTAATCGCACACTATGCTCTACTTTTATACTAGTTCCCAGGATTTGATCCTCTCCAGTCTCTTCCAATGATGTATTAGCGCATTTATTAGCTGAAGGGTCGCTGCGTTTATTATAGCCTGGTCTCGTGCTTTGTCTTACTATTTATTGACGTTAAGAAGCCCATATAGCTCTGCAGATATTATTTTTAAATATTTTGAAAAGTGGGTCATATACGACAATAACGTAGGAAAAAGAGTATAGTCGAAACCTGGAGAAGCCTCACAACAGATTGCAAAGATCACATTGATGCGTAGTAAAGTAAGGATGCTAAACTTTGCATCGTATCACTAGAATCGTCTTCAATAACGGTAACGCTCAGTTGGATGGGAAGTTTTGGTAAATCCACCGTATAGCCCAGATCTTGACCCGTCTGACTTCTACTTGTCCCGGTTATTTTTTTCAACTTCAGAAATTCTACAATAATGAAATTGTGGATTTATCCGAAAAATCACAAAAGATCATTGATCAAAACGACACATATATCATTGGATTAGGATTTGAAATGGATGTGAATAAATGTGCTTTGAAATATTTTTCCCAACCCATTATTCACTGACCAATCAATTTCAGAATATGGAACTGCTAATTCCACTCCCCGTAAAGGTTGGTTAATATTGACAGCTTTCGGAGAGCGTGTTGTTTTTTGAGCGAGGCGTTTATTTAACTTGTTCTTTATTATTCAGCCGTTGATGTAGTACTACTATAGGAAGTTACACCATTGAGCAGTACGTCCGGATTAAGTATTCGTTAGAACTCCAATTTTCGTTTAAAACTCATAATATGGAATGATGCCTAAACGTGGTTCACTACTCCTTTCAGATTTTTAATGATAACCATTTTATGATATGCGACCTATGTTACTGTTACTATAAAATGTCAGAATGCAAAATGTTAAAAATAACTGAAATAAGGATAAAAAAACTGCATTGTTAATTTTCATTTTCTTCTCGGAATTCAAACTCTTTTCTATATTTTTCTCGTATTAATACTATGACATCGCTTTAATTTTTGCTCTAAGATCTATTCTCAACATCTTTAATGGCTATTAGAGGGTATAATCTGCTTTCAAATAAATATATAAAGGCAGTCGAATAATATCTTTAGATTGCTTGCGACATATTGCTTGTAAATTTGATTGTTATATTGTAAATGTAAGTTTGCTTCTGCTAATGCTTTAGTTTTAAAGTTTTATTTAAGTTCTATTCTATTGTCTATATTTATTATAGTATATTATTTAGCAATTAACATATTAAAATACAAAACATTTCTGGGGTACTATTCCATTCCATAGAAAAATTCCATTGCTTTTTACAGATCCACAGAACATTCAAATATAAAGGTAATTCTACTTCGTTTAAAATGAAATTACTAATTGCATGTTAATAGTATTCAGTAATTATTTTTTTCCTTTTTTTTTCAAAGTTAGTACGTGAAGGAATATGTACATCTCCGTCTCGCTTATACTACCGTTAACGTACTACGTGCCTATTAACTGCTCTAAGCAATTATCTCCGTCCTTTCCTCTCTCACACTTTATACAGGAAAGAGTTTGTACGTCTTGGTCTGACATCGCGAATTGAAAAAGACAGTCGAAAAGTGCATTTGATTAAACTTAGTAATTACTATTTTCATTCGCGAATTTTTTTGACTATCGACTGTTTCGACTGTTTTCAATTGATAGTTCCCAACGCTAGTCGATTGAAACAGTCACTAGTAAAAATTGGTAAAATCAGTCGAACAAAAATAGCAACTGAAACAGCCGATAGTAAAAACTAGTGAATTACTAAACAGTCGATAGTCAATTTCAATCGAAAGCTCTCAACCTTCGCGTATTTATGTAGCAGCGTATAGGAGATTCCCTTAAAAACCTTTTCTTTTCAGGGCTAGAGTGGGAAGCTCTTGCGATTTTACTCTTCACATTCACGAAACACAACATACTTTTGTTTCGTTTTATGTCATCCCATACATAATTATCTTCAAATAAAAACAATAATTCCGTTAATATTTCATACACACACAATATTTCACGCCCTTAGGTATTGGTAAGCCCTATACGTTCTCCTAGCCTAATCCAGTATATTCGTAGATGAAGTACGTCCGAATAGGACCTTTAAACATATCCCAGCCGAACCGAACCGGCATCCAGTCCAGAAAAAAGCGAAGAAACGCCAAAAAAAACGCGAACCGAACGGCAAAAAAATCTTCACGAAAGGCTCTTTTCAAAGGTTTTATTTTTCTATAAGTCTCCAAAGACGGGCCCGTTCGGAGGAAGGTATTATTTTTTAGTTTATTTTTCAAATACAACTTTTTACAGAACAAACGGAACGAATGATTGAAACGGGGAACGGCCATCGCCTTTGGCCAGAGCGAGACGGAGAATCGGCGGCGGCCGCTCCGGTCTATCGCCTTTAAGTTTCAAGGGGATAGCCTCGAGCGCGGGCAGCGCTCGCTCCGTTTTATACGTTATGCCTGCAAGAATAAATTTCTATCTGAAAAGTGTAATATATATTTTTAATAAAAAACAACAACACACAGGCACAGGACAAACGGGAGGATGGAAAATAATTAATTTCGTCGGTGCGGAAATCTATTGTTTTTTATGAGTGGTCGATGGGTTTTCTTGGACGATCGAAAATGGGTTTAAATTCATTTTAATCTTTCAATTCGAATAAATATTCCTTCCTGCCTTGTATTAGTCAAAGTCGGTAGTAATTTTATTATCTTTTTGGTCATTAATTTGTACAATTAAAGCAGGAGATATAACCACAGAGTTAAAAACTGTTTTAAATAAATTAAATAATTCATTATATTTAAATGGCTTTGGTAACTCACTAGTTTCATAGCTATAAAGCAAAAAATGCATCATAAAACTAACTTTAGATTATGATATGAAATATGTTCACATTAAATGGGGTTTAATAATTAATAATTAATGGGGTTTTAAGACTTACACTTTTCATACATACAACTATTAAACTAACTCAAATGGTTCTGTGTTCGGTCAAATAAACTGATTTCATCGAAATAACTTTGTTCCTTTTTAACTAGGACGTAGGACTATCCACTATCCGTAACTTTCGTTCGCACATTGAGCATCTCATATCGAGACAAGTTTTTATCAAGTTATGTATAGGAAAACACCTGACATATACACAAAATGTATTTAATAATAAGGTCTTGAGGCAATTTTTAAAATAGCTGCATTTTTTTGTGGAATTGATTCGTAAAGTGTCTTCTTTGGAGATGGAATTGGAGACGGATATCAACTGTTCAATCTCTGCACTTAAACTCACCATAAGGGGTCTGACAATTGTGCTGGACAGAGAAGATTTGATGACATTCTGATGCCTCTCAAATCAAGACAGAACCTTCTTGATTGTGTGTATAGGCGCATTATCATCTTGGGTTGAGACAGTCGTAGTAACAACTTCATCATTGAGAATGTGGTGGTATTCATTCAAAGTAATCCGGTCCGAGATGAAAATGAGAAAACCAGTTGAATACCACGATATTGCCAATCAAATCAAACAACTTTACCAAACAACGGTTTATTTTTTTACATAAATATCTTTATTTAACGAAAAATTCTTAACGATTATTCGCTAAGAATGTTGTGGTGTGCGCTTAAGAAGTTTTGGAACATTTACATTCGCAAACTTATTAAACATTGTAAAATTTATTAAACATTGTAAAATCACTTATAAAATTCTTAAAACAATAGATAGACAGAACAACATCATGAAGATATTGCTATCTCATTTGAGAGAATACTGGTATTGGACGTTAAAAATGAAGAAAAAAAATCGATATAAAAAAATGTAGTGTTTTCTGGGAAGATACTAGAGACTATTTATATTTTAGTACACTATTGAGCGAATAAAAACTGACATAAATTTATAACATAAAAAATCTGGGAATCTTCAGAATTCTTGTGATCTGTGTGACTCTATGATTCTTGAGAGTCTGATATAAGAACCACGATTCTACCTCCTCTATGACCATATTGTACGTTTTAGCTTCTCAACAACTTATCTCTAATATCTAATCCATTTAATAAGTTAAGTGAGATTTATAACAAATTATTATAATGCATTATAAGTTTTTTAGAATTTAGGTTTATTCATTAATACAATTAGTGTAGTAATGGTATTAGTTATCGTTCGCGAAAAGAAGAAAAGAAAAAGGAAGAGAAATAAGAGGCTTATACGAATTTATTATGTTATTCAAAAGAATGTTAACAGTTTAATGGTGAAAATGGTATTAAAATATATAGTTGACCGACGTGAAGAAAGTTGGCCGAGTATTCATGACAATTATTAATCTAGACCAAATAAGTTTTGGTAGTTAATTTGTGCTAGAACCTTGAACGGTAATTAAGTTACGATAAGTGAGCAAGAAGAGAATTAATATAATGATAGATAGAATACGAAGGTCACTATTTATATTTCGGCAATTGACAACACTGTTGTCATGTGAGTTCATCTGACGGTTCAATCGTAGAGTTTGACATTTTTGACGATATACGTACTCAGAACATTTTGTCGCACAGACGCTATTTGTTTCTTTTATATTTAGTTGAAAGTTTCGTCTCGGCAAAAAATGTAACTGAATCGTGAACATTTTTGTGGGATGATTTTTTACGATTTTCGACGTGGATTATCACAACAAGAGTGCATCATCAATGAAGCTCCATCAACAACCACCGTGTATCGCTGGTTTAGTGAATTCAATCGTGCTCGTAGTTCGCTGACCGACGAGTATCACGAAGGTCCTCCAAAATCGGCTGTTGTGCCAGAAAATGTCGATGCTGTGTGCGAAATGATTAAGCAAGCTCGTCATGTCACCTATTGTGAGATTGAGGCATTCCTAAACATTAGTTCTACAAGCATATATGCGATTTTACATCTAGCTGAACATCTAGCTGTGCGAAAATTATGTTTGCGTTGGATCCCACACAATTTGACAATCGCTCAAGAAAAGGCTCGTGTCGATTGGTGTAAAGAAATGCTTGAGAAATTCAATCGCGGCGCTTCGAAAGACGTTTATAAAATCGTGACAGGTGGACGAATCATGGATGTATTCGTATGAGCCGAAAGTAAGCAGCAGTCTGTATGGGTGTTCCAAGATGAACTAAATCCAACAAAAGTTGTTTGCGCACGAAGCACTTCAAAGAAAATGGTGGCCTGTTTCTTCGGAAAAACTAGTCATATTGCAACAGCGATTCTATAGGATCGTAGAACAGTAAATTCTGATTGGTCTTCGGTGAAATAAGGAAAGCAAACAAGAGACCGGATTGTTCTTCATCATGACAGTGCGAGCTCTCACACATCGGCTCTAAAAAGACACTATTTGAGCACTCAAAACACCGATTTGATGGGTCATCCGCCGTACAGTCCTGATTTGACACCCAATGACTTCCATTTGTTTGCATGCGTGAAAAATAAACTCCGTGGTTGAAAAACAATAAAAATATATTCGCAGCTTAACTATTGGTTTTTTTCCTATTCACAAAATATAAATAGTGACTTTCGTAAAACAAAATAACTAGGCTTTACTTTTTTTATATGTATTTTTAGTTATCAAACTTCTATAAATTTTGATAATTGATAATTCTAAGCAACTATTATACAGGCGAGGAAAGCAACATTTGTAAAGATATAATTTTATTTCATATAGTCATTGATTTACGCTATTTGATAAAGATGCATTTACCACAATTTTTATGGAACAACATAATTCGACACCACATGATTGTCAGCAACTAAACTTTAATCTGACAATTTTTTTATTTTAAATTTCTGTTGTATTAATTTGAGATAAGCTAATGATCATGCAGATTGATAAAACTAATTATTTTCCAATATAACAACGCCCAGCCAATTCATTATATAATTTTTATATTTTTAACAAAAAAATTTAACCGACTTCAAAAATAAATAAGGACCTCAAAAAATATTAAAAAGTAATCAAAATTAATGTTTTTAACACAAAAAGAAACGTCTCAAAATAAAATATGTACATAGTGATCGCTATAATAAGTAAATAAAAATAAACAAAAAACTTATTTAACCTATCTACTACATGTATTTTATATTCTACTATATACACAAAATTTAGCTTAATACCTACCTAAATCTATTTATCTATTTACAATATTCTTTCAACTCCTACCAACTGATTACTTTGAAGTCGGTGCCGAAGAACAATTTAGATTTGTTTTGTTCGTAATTTAATTTTGTGTACAAAATTTTATGTCACAAAATTTTATTATTATTGTTGTATTGTTTGGGCTCGGCACCGACTTCAAACTGATCAGTTGATAGTAGTTAAAAACATGTTGTAAATGGATAAATAAGAATTTTGAAAATCGGTCCAAAATTGACGGAGAAATCGGCGAACATACATTAAATAAATATATACAGTGGAACATAGAACCTCCTCCCTTGTTATGTCGTTTAAAAAAAAAACACTTTGCTCATACAGTACAAAAATAATTGTTAAAATCAGTAAATTATTATACAGCTTATTTCCCAAATTTTGTCTTTTCTGAATTTTCAGACATCAAAAACTTATTTTATGAAAAACAAAATTTTTGAGGCCAATAGATAATACATATAGCTACAGCTACAAATTGTCTATACTCCCATTAATGGCAATAACCAAGCTGCGTAAGACCGGATGTCGTCTGGTATAGGCTCTAAGTTAGTTACTCGCCAGTTTATAGGCTCAATACCAAGGATGGTGGTTAATTAGTAAAAAGGAATGTATATAATCGATAAATAACTTTCTATTTTTAATATGGCGTATAAGGTTGGGGATAAAGTAATTTCGGATCTTCTTAAAAGATTATTAAATAAAGTTCTAAAGCTTTCTAATACATTGTTTTTTATGAGTGATCAATGAATTCTATTGAATGTTCGAAAATTGATTTTAATTGATTGATTAAATCTTTCAATTTGAATAAATAATCCCGTGTTGTATTAATCGAAACTGATACTAATTTTACGACCTGTTTGGTCATTAATTGTTACTATCAAAACAGGAGAAAAGATAAATAACCATAAAGTTAAGAACTTTATAAAAACTAAACTAACTCAAATGCTTTCTTCTTCTGTGCAATAAACTGATTTCTTCGAAAACAATTTTGTTTCTTTCTATTTAGGAGGTAAGATTATTCATTATCTCTAACATTGTTCACACATTGGGTATCACATATCGGGATAAGTTTTTATCAAGTAGTGTACAAGGAATGGACAATATAATCTGAACAACTGGCATTTACGCAATATGTATTTATTATTAAGGTGTTGAGTTGCCTTTTGCTTTTAAAACAGCAGAAATTATTTGCGAAATGGATTTGTAGAGTGTCTGAACAGTTTCCAGTGGAATGTTGTATGTTCCCTGTATATAAATATCCATCAATTGCCTCGATTATATTGGAGATGGAAATCAACTCCTCATTTTGCTCCGAAACTCACCATAAGGTTGAGGTCTGGCGATTGCGATGGCGAGGAAAAATTTGTGATGACATTCTGATGCAAATCAAGATTAATTTTTTTTGGCTGTGTTTACGAGTATATTATCATCTTAGAATAAGACAGTGTTTGGCAGCAATATGCTAGTTATAGTAAAAACTTCATCATTGAGGATGTTGAGATATTCAGTCTCAGTGATCTGGTCAGTGATGTGGATGAAAGGACATTAAGGTGAATACTACGATATTGCCGTCCAAATCATAATGGAATCTACCCTGGGCTTGACTGTATGAAGCAGGTATCCCATATGAGAAGATACTGAGGCTGAACACTAATATAACAAAAGAAAGCTGGATATAAAAAATGTATTGTTTACTGTAATATCCCATTGAATGAATAAAAAGTCTGACAGTCTGATATAAGAACCATGATTTTACCTACTCTCTGGTCATATTGTACGTTTCAGCTTCTCAACAACTAATCTCGATATTCGATATTTAAAAAATATGTATATCGATATATGGGGGGGGGGGGAATATCGAAAATATTTTGCAACAACAGCGATAGCCGGCTTGGTGGCGTAATGGTAAAGGCGATGGGACGGTCCTCCTACAGTTAGCCGCGGGTTCAAATCCTACTGAGGCATGATCGTAAATTTATATTTGTGATTGTATAAAATTTGTGATGTTCTAGGCAAGAGCGTAAAATCCGACAAGGAAAATGATCCCAGTCACGCCAGTAACCAGGCTGGGTAAGACCGGATGTCTTTTGGGATGGATTTCTAAAGTTGGTCACTCGCACAGTCTTTGGAGCCCACTTTAAACTTTAGGCTCAGTCTAGATAAACCCATAGTTGGTAAAAGAAGACTTTAATATATATATATATATATATATATATATATATATATATATATATATATATATATATATATATATATATATATATATAATAAAAAAAATAATAGCGATATTTTTAAAATGTCTCTAAAATAAAGTACTAAAATACAGTAAACCTCTAAAATTGAGTAAATATCGAAAAATATCGATATATCGGTCAAAAACTTCGATATATTTGTTTTTATATAATATTTTACACAAAACATCAAAACTTATATCCTATACAACGGAATACATTATTATCTTCGTGTCAATTCAGAGACATATGTTGCGATAATATTTTTTAAATTATTAACGAGAAAGATTATTATATCATACCAGATATGAACACTTCCTGATTCTCTTACTTGACCAGTTTCGGTCTGATCTTTTTTCGCCGATCGTATCGTACGAAGGAAACAGAAACGCGTCCTCGAGAAATTTCAATTTTCGCTGCGGCATGAATCATTGAGTTGTTAAAACATTGCCAAAGTCATTAAGCATTAGTCGATGACCGTTTATATTGCTCCGTTACATTCGTAAAGGCCAATTGCGACGCAATTAGTTTGACTTTTTGTTGGTCTCGAAATGTAGAAGTCAACAATATTATCAGAGTTGTATTATCGTCAGAAATAATTCAACGCCAAGAGTTTCTACATAAAAAATTTTAGGATATATAAAAATATTTTTTATTACTCTTATTAGTTCCACAATCTGCCCAGAGGGCAGTATTTGTACTTAACAAGTCAATTGAAAATTCCCCGGTCTACCATAATAAAACACATTTTTTTGCTTTTAAAACTCATAATTGCCTTCAAAGGTGATACACTGACTACGGCCTCAGATTCGGCGATCACCTCTGCATTCGATGAAAATTTCTTCCCAGCGATCATTCTTTTGAGATCTGAGAACAGGAAATAGTCGCTGGGGGCCAGATCTGGAGAATACGGTGGATGAGGAAGCAATTCGACATGGTGCATTGTCTTGAAGCAGCATTTTCTTTTTAATCTTGATGGTCCTTCCTTTTTCAAGGTAGTCCATGAAAATTATTCCAAGCCGACCTCAACTGCCAGACTTACACATTTTGGTCGTCACATTCCGGGACTTGTTACTGAGTTTAATTATGTCAGGTTTGCTTAATTTCGTTAAGTTTTTAAAGTGTATTTTCTTAATTTATTGATGCGTTGGAATTTGCTTGTTCAACAATGAAAATTAATACTAAATATATCATCATAAATTCACTAAATCTATCAACATTTTATAAAAGGCTGCAGCGGTTCTGGCCTTGGACAATGTTAGTTTCATATTTTACATATCGCTTTCTATGATTTTGGTCCATATCCTTTTCAGAGCTGTTTGCTGTATTTTGCATACAGAAGGTTGATTTCGCCACAGAAGTATGTCAAGAATTCGTTCACTTTTGATTGGACAGATATGATCAAACCATTGTAATCAGCGTCTCTGAATTTGTTCTTCAACTGTACACTGATTTTAACAAATGACTTCATTTCCAATACGATTTCTGTGTTGGAAAGTAAGAGGTAAAAGTTCCTGTAGCTTGGCCATATTACATCGGCCGTAGATGTTACTCACTTTTCTTCTGTATTATAGATTACTCCCAAATATTGGAACTTCTGCATTTGCTATAACTGTATCCTGTTAAAATTTACAATATCAAGCAAACAATTATGAATTGTCAATAATTTGGTCTTTTCTTCATTAATTCTCAAGCCACATAGCTCTGCAGTGCGTACTATATCAGGAAGATCTAGCATTCTTGAAGAAGCTAGAAGTCTCAACGTCTATATCAGTGTATATATCGTTATCATCAACGGACATGTCTGTTTTTTAAAATTTTCTCATAAATGTATCTACTACTATGTTGAAAAAGTAGAGAGATGACATGTCATCGGCGAACACCGACTCGGACCTCAAGTGAATCAATCATTCATCAAATGAAGTAATTTCGCACGCGCATATACAGAATACTTCACTAACGGAACTGAAGAGTTTTACTGAAAATAATATGCCTGAGGAAGTTCAATAAATTTTAAGGCATTATGTTCAGCTTCCAAATCTACCGAAAGTGAGGGTCAGTATATACAGTCGAAAGTGGCGAAAAAAATCAATAAAAACGACAATCGCATGCTTTCCACATCTGATGCACTGCTGGCGTAGCGCGAAAATGCGTAAAAGATTGAAGATATAGTAGAGCATTAACAAAATCTCTTTATGTTTTGTTTGATAGCTTTTGTTTGTTATATCATTATTTATTTTAATAACTTCAGGTTAGACAAAAAAAATACATTAGAACCAAAATAACACAACTGTACTAGTTAGTCGGAAGATACTCTATAAGACAATCATAAAGCCAATTTGGACTTATGGGGTGCAAATATGGGGTTGCACTAAAAATCAAATCAACTAGTCAGCCAACGCTGTCAAAACAAGGTTCTTCGATTGATTACCAATGCCTATCGCTACGTAACCAACGAAGAACTGCACGATGACATGGAAATTAAATGGATTTGCGAAGTTATCCAAGATATAATAATTCCTTGTTAATTAATGTGAAACCCAAGTATAGAGATTAACATCCGGTGTTATAGATTGTTATAAATTAATGTATAATAATTATAAAGTTCTAATAAATTGTTGTAATTAATTTTATGAATCTATGCAAATAAAAGTACAAGGCTATTAAATATGTGCCGATCTCGGGTGATAAAAGGAGTATTTTAAGTTCTTTTATAAAAATTATTAAGTTCAACTAACTATATTTGCTGAGAACAATTTTTGTTTTTTACAAATATAATACTTTTTACTAGTGTCATTTTAATAAAGATCGAAGAACATTTTTTCACAAAATCATACACTAGAGTAACGTTAGAAAAAAATGTTGCTGTACCTGATTATATAAGTCAATATTGTCATGTGACATACCATGAGATTGAGGCATATTTGGGCATTAGTATGCAAGGTGCCAATAAGATATTGTGTGAATAATGTGATTATTTGACCGCAAAAATTCTTGCTCGGACGGAATTTCACATAATATGACAAATGCTCAGAAAAACTCAATTCAATTGGCGTGAGAAAATAATTTAAAAAATACATTCAAAGTGTATCAAAATATGTATACAACATTTACGCATGTGACGAATTATCCAAAAAATATAGCAATTGTCATTTAATGGAACACGCAGAAAAACAGAAGATTGAAGCGAACCAAACCACACGAACTTGTTTAGTGTATAAGTATATTTTTAACTTTAACTGAAGTAGTTTATTTTTATTTTTATTTGGAAAACACACACACTAATGTAGTAATTCCGTAGTCGCCTTGCTGGTGTATTAATATAAGTACAACAGAACAGTAGTAATAAATTAATTTGTAAATTAAGATTGTACTAACCATATCTAATATAAGATATAAAAATGTAATTGGCATGTTTTATATTATTTAATTTTATGCTACTGAAGTGATCATGTATGCTATGTATATAATAATTATCATAAGAAATACTTATTGTCCATTTAATTGCTTGTTAAACCACCAAGGTTAATCAAAACATATATTAGATCGGAAATTTAAATAGCAACTATGTATATTATTTTCTAGTACTCTATTTGAGAATATCTAAGCGTTCCTTTTAAAATAAAAACATGATATTTTTGTAAAAGTGTCAAAATCTAATAGTCCTCACGGAGCGGTCAACTTTCAAGATGGGACCTGGTCATCGAGGATTATTTATGTATTCACAGAACGTTGTTCTCGACCGTTGGTAGTTAAAGATCTCGATAAGTTCACAGAATCCACATGCAATAACGGTTTTACGGGTGTCCCTTGATACATGATATTTTGTCGAATGTTCTTGAACACTATCCGGATACCGATGTGTTATGTCATCTGTTCGGAACTGTGACAGTGACCTGTATCGACCCGACATATTTCTAATCCGAATTTCTACCGGTTAGTTAATAAAACATTAAAATTCGACATTGTTTATAAACACAAGCGCTTGTATACATGTCTGTTAAAGATAATTCGTATTTAACTACATTTTAAACTAGTTGTAATTAACGCCCATAAATATTTAACATTCCTACATGGTTTAAAAATTGTCTGATGATACTGTAGGGTATCCCAAAATTTACGCTTATATTTTTAAATATAATTTTTTATTGAATCAATTGAAGTTCAATGATGAAGTATACAGGGTTGTGAATGAAATAGCTTTATGTGCACGTATGAACTCTTTTGTCGAGCTTCCCTATGATCATACTGCACAAATGCCACTGTAATTCATTGATATAGCGCTGAATATCCTCTTTCACAATAAAATATGGATTTTTGGGGATTTATTGGCATAGGCCTTTGACTTCAAATAACAACATTACATTACACTAAATCAAGTGGAAAATTCTGATCGCTGAAACCAGAAAGGCCATTTTATTGAAGCAAGTAGTACCTGAAAGACTGGTTCTAGGTAAATGAATGAGAATAATTTACATTTATTGCCATTTGCAGCATTATATAACTTTGTAGTAACTGTGCTCCATAGAGGCAGACTGGACGGGCTAGCATTTTGTACAGAGTCGCTTTCTGTGGGTCGCTAATGTGGGATTGGAAGTTTACTTTTTCTGCAGAGGAGTGGAAATAGTAGGCTGTATACGCAATTGGCTTTGCAAATAGCGTGCTGCGTTAGAACTGGGAACTTTTTGGAGCCAGGGGATGGGGACTTTATCAATTTGGAGGCGATAGGCACAGAACTCGCTGGTCTTTTATATCTTTTTGAACAGCCGCGAGACAAACGACAAAAGTAGAAGACAAATGCCTTCTACTTGTTGTTCTTTTTATCTACATACTAGGAATTGGCTCTTGTATCGTCATGAATCATATATTTAACAACTCATCTCAATTTAAATATACCTAATAACTAACCTAATTAATATTATAAACAAAGATCAGTACAAAAATACATTTAATTTATGAGAACAAAACTATTAGAATCTACTTATAGATTTATTATAACTTAGTACTATTCTATTGTAGGAATGTTCGTCGGGTCGGTCGGTCGGAATTAATGGCTGTCCAAGCGAATGCTTGTCTGAACAGTCAGTACCATTCTTGGAAGGAATTTGCACGAGAACTAAAAACACTGGTTGAAGAGGGCGAGACGCCGTCATGATGGTCTTTTATAGACTGGAACTGCATGGTACCAATCCACCGGCGTTGCGAAACTTGTTGTTGGTAAATACGTGGTGTCCTAAAGGGTCGTGGCGGTCGCAACACTATTTTTACATGGTGAGAATTTCATTTTACTTAATGATTTAATTGAATAAGTCTGCAAAATTATCTGATAAACAAATATAATGAACAATTAACTTTTTTGTTTAGACATAATTATCTCTTTGAATACTATTAAAAACTTTGAAGTCAAAAATTAAAACTAAAAATGTCAATTATTTAGTTGGTCCTTGGGCTGACAAACCTACATATGTGTATATTCCTTCAAATGAATTTATTCCATACCACTGGGTTGCCTTTATGAAATGGTATGATTCCACTAAAACTTTTTCTAATTGGTCACCAACCCAATCGTTTAGGTTTCAAAGTTCAATTTTTCAGTTTTCCATTGGTTTATCAAAGTCTATTTAGATATGAAGTACTATATGCAATATCTGATCTCGTAACTAATGAATAGTACCTAAGACTGCATTTTAATCTTCTATATAGTACGTTTCAAGTTATTTCAGTTTTGCTGATGTTAAAATTAATTTCAATCGGTATTGCTATCTTCCATGTTGAATTCCTCGAGATTAAAGCAACATGTCATACTATCAACATCATTTGTTTCTAGACATAAAGAGTTTGGTTATCAAGCTGTGAGGTCGACCACCTGTAATACTCATTTTCGAAAATTTAAATGCGTTCAGCTTCCCAGGAAATTCTAGTGGCACATTCTAGAGGCATTTGTTTTTTAACAATCACGTGTAGGTTTTCTGAACTCACTCAGTAAATTTATTGAAAAATCAATTCAAATCAACTGAATTTGAATTAAAAAAATAATCTAATATTCAGTAATTCATCCAACGAACTACTTTGACTGTTTCTTCGTGAGCCTTGTTCGGTTTTGCAGTTTGAATTTTAGTAATAGATATCGGGACTGTGGTAGGGAACCCAAATTATAGTTCAAGTGTTTTTTAACTTCTTAAGTTTCTTTTATGAATGTTTTGGTGATAACGTTTGTAAACTCAGAGATTAGATGTACCAGTGCCTCGATGTATTTGGTTGGTTTGGTAACATTTTAGGCCACCACGCATTCACCTACAGCAAGTTCAAAGGTTGGCAACGCTGTTGAATTGGTACCATGCGGTTCCCAGACAGAAAAGGCCACCACGACAACGACTCTCTTTTCGTTTCTCTACCCCCTTATAAAAGTACCACTTCCACAGCGCTACCGTACTTCCTTTACCTTAACCTAATATCCTGTCCATTCTGCCGTCAATCACATGTATCAATTTAAATCGAAATAAACAAGTATTTCTTCAACCAGTGTTTTCAGTTCTCGCGCAATTTCTTCCACAAATTAGTGGTGAGTGTTCGGACAAACAATCGTATCGACAGCCACACATTCCGACCGACAGACCAGACGAACATTCCTACACTGATATACCATGGGGCGTTGAGAAATACCCTCAACATCTTATTTTGGAATTTACATAATAAAAGGAAAAGTGAGGAACTTTTCCTTTTATTATTATCCCTTTTAAGGGCAATTCCCTTTCGTTTTTTCATTTTAGAATTTTATGTAACACCGTTCTGCCAGAGCTGTAAGTTCTGTAAGCAAAACCTGAGTAAACGTAGCCGTCTTGGTGACTACCTTTGTCAGGGAAAATTTGGCCCTGGTGGCGTTTATTTTGGAATACATTGTATTGGACACAGTGCTCTTGATACGTCATAATCATTCGCACTATGTAACTTGTTCACTGTGCATAATTATTAGGTTTGAGCTCTTATGATAAATAACGTTTAAAGATGGCGACATAGATCTTTAAAGTGTATACACCATAGGGAGTTTTATTTTGTTTCAAATTCGCTATTTTATCCATGAAGCCGAATTGATGTTTCTAGACTTTCACCAATACCTTCACATCAATGTTGTTTGGATATCAATCACTTAGCGAAACATCATCAACTAATTACTAGCCCTAAACTGTTTCTTTTTAGGTCACCAATACTTCACGAAATAATTTTTTTTATAACATCTTTATTAGATACGCTTAGTACAATCTTAATTATTATTATTACAATTAATTTATTACTACTTTTCCTATGTGCTTGGATTAATTAACAAGCAAGACGAGTACGAGAAAATACATCAGTATGTATTCCTCAATTATAAAATTATAATTATTTATTAATTATTAACTTGTAGCTATAGTTTACACTAATAATACACACTAAATGTTCACACAAGTTCGTATGGTTTTGTTCGTTTCAATCTCCTGACATCCTGTGCGCTGTCCAGCAGTTGTATTGCTTCCACGTTAGAATGATTTAGTAATCCTCTTTCGTGTTTCAAGGCGAAATCCTGCACAACTTCGCAAATCCATTTGATTTCCAGGTCATCGTGCAGTTCTTCATTGGTTACATAGCGATAGGCATTGGTAATCAATCGAAGAATCTTGTTTTGACAGCGCTGTATGATTAACTGATTTGCATTTTTAGTGCAACCCCATATTTGCACCCCATAGGTCCAAATTGGCTTTATAATTGTATTATAGATCAACCTCTTTGATTTTAGATCAAGTTGAGAGTATCTTCCGACTAACCAGTATAGTTGTTTTATTTTGGTTCTAATGTGTTTTGCTTTTTGTCTAACGTGATGTTTCCAATACGAAATAAATGGCTGTTGATTTTAAGACGCCCTGTAAATGAACGATGAGTTATTAAAATTTATTAATTAAACATTGTAAATTCAATAAAATATTTATTGATTTTTTATTCTAAATTATGCGTGTCAAAGTACAAACATCGATAAACATTAACGATTTTGAAAGGCATGTTAAATCGATTTATTTGCAATTATGAACTAAATGTCTTATTGTCGGGACAATGGAGCAACGATCTCTTAAAAAATAGAATTATTTTAAAATATGCATAGAAACAATAGAACAGATAGTAAATTACTTTAAATTTTTGGCAGATAGTGATGAATATCATATATCGGTGGTAAACACAACTTCCATTCATAGTGATGAAGTTATGTATGAATCATTTTTATATGTTGATTTATTGTCTTTTAATATGCTGTTTTTTGGAGCTAAATAACTCCGTATATTAGCAGATAGTAAGACAGATGCGCATAGAATGGACGATTTCAAACACTATCAATGTCGTATTAATATATATTTTTAATATATATTTAATCAATATGATTATATTTGATCGATGACCTTTTGCCACTTATTTGGTAAAACCATAACCCCATTATTGTAGAACTTCTGAGTTTTATAAGGGAAAAACCTACGAATTTCCAAAACAACTTCAAAAATAAAAAATGGAGGAACGTCGTTCGGAATCCATGTTAAACTGTAGGTCCAGTCCAGATAAACTCTGGTTAATAAAAAGAGACTAAAAATAATTAAAAATAATATTGTGATGATTGGGGGAGGAGGGTTGACCATATAATATTTTTTTACAAAGGGGGTAGAAAGGGATTTTGATAGCTTTTACGTACGTGAAGATTTTACTTTAAAATAAAATCTAACTTGATAATTGCTAAAAAATAATAATTATTAGTTCCTTTGTAGGTACAAATACAAACAAACCAAACTTGTATTTTTTTCCTTTAGATTTTTACGTAATAATTATTGAATAGAGGGGAAGACGCAAAGAGGAAAATTACGAAAAATAGTCTTAGGTAATAAACTAAAGGCAGCTAATATGTATGAGGCTCAAAAAATGTGTTCATTGCTTGGATACTAGTCCGAATTTTCACTTCACAATAAATTTAACCATTTAAACAAATTTTGAAGAAATTTTGAAGAAATGCAACCAATATATTCCATACTTCATATGTATCCACAGTTAACGCTTCATGGTATATTAGAAATGAGGATATCCATAAAGATCTAACAGACGTCAAGTGAGATTGTGTGAACCCGATGAGCGGTGGGCTAGTATAGTTAAATAATGTGTGAAAAATGTACCGTAGTTTAACCCCATGAGGAGTGCACTAGTTGAAGTACATCCATATCCAAATTAAGTTTGTGTATGAAACCTTAGATCTCGACTTAATCGACGAAAAGAACAATGCTAGATAATTAGTTATTAAAATTGATTAAAAATTAATTTCCCCTGTTGTTCCCCTGAAATTCTCTAATTTACAAAAGAGATATCGGGCAGTATGGAAATTATCGGACTAAAAAAAATAGTTATAGTTAAATTTTAAAACACTGGATTATTACTTCTCTCCTCGAAAAATATCTATTTTTATGAGCATAACAAAAAAGTTATAAAAACTTTCCCAAGCTCATTATTAATCTAATATATTTTTTATCAGATACTTCCTTTCATCTTTTATAGAAGCACAAAATGATCTCAATAAAAATGGTATTAAAAACGATCGTTAATTTACAATAGCGCACTGGTTATTTTTTCCGTTCTATCTATGTGACCAAGGTTGGATTTCTTCGACCACTTCGTACTGTTACCGCGCAATCTATCACAAGCTAATTTTACTAGGATTTTCCTACGTTTCTCGTTAGAAAAAGTTACGTCGCCGTGTAATTTGCATAAAATTACAAGACAGAGTTTTTATTGGCAAAATGTTTATATTTAGTTTTTGTTTATATATTGTATAACCGTTGTTACCTAGATATAAATTGGTGTCGATACTGTCACGTAGTTCATTTGTAGTTCAAAATTTCAATATCTCGTTCCAAATTTCAATTACCTTTAAAAGAGATAGCTTTCCAGTCAGGTTCACGATACTTGCTAGAACAATGATGCATCTTGTATCATCGATGCTAGCATGTATGTTAGCCACAAACTAGCTCGTGCAAGAGATTAATTGAAGAAAGGGGTCGTATCACACAAATTAAGACATTATGAAAAGTGCTAGACAAGATGATAAAATATTTTTATAGAACTTTTTGCTAAAAATATTTTATTTTTATCTTTTTAGTGTTAGATATTTACTAAATAAATTACGCAGTTATTTTATTAAGTATTACAATGGGTAGCCCAAATAAAAGTACAGCCCGTATGAGGAAAAATTAGAATAAAGAAACAATGATAAATAAGGAACGTTTTAGGCCCTGCGTTCCGCTACCTAGTCTAGGTGATTTGACAAATGTTCCAATCAAACTAGAATATAAAAGCTGCTGCACAGTTGGGAATCGAACCCCTGACCTCCGCGTGTGAGCTTAACGTTCTATCCATTATACCATAGAAACAGTTGCCCCCAACGGTTCTGAAACTTCTCATATGATATGATTAGTGCTTAAAAAGCAAACTGAATGGCTTTTACACTGAACTACTAGTTCAGCAATAACATTTTACACAAATATTTGATTATTTTGGATAAAACATATATGAAACATTGTACGTGCCTTTGACATTTGAGGTTTTCCCTCGATTTCTCCCCCTTCCACCCATCAGATCCTGACTTGGTTCCAATGGTACTACGTCGAAAGTGCACCCTTTCGAATAAAAAAAGAATTTTGAAATCGGTCCAGTTGACACAGAAATCGACAAACATACATTAATATATATATATATATATATATATATATATATATATATATATATATATATATATATATATATATATATATATATATATATATATATATATATATATATATATATATATATATATATATATATATATATATATATATATATATATATATATATGTATCCTCCTCCCTTTTTGAAGTCGGTTAATAAAAAAAGAAATGGAATCATATTGTAATTTATTTTGAATCTGAGTCAGATGCCTATTTCATTTATCAAAGATAAACATACATCTTACGTGGATTCTGTAGCGATACTATAACTAGTTATAACCTTTAATATCGCTAATTTTTTTAAATTTTAAATAATTCGAAGTTTTCGGGATAGTTTACGAATTAGCGAGAAATAGTGAAGGCACAGAACTATACAAAAATCACGTTCACGAATCACAAATCACATGAATCGAGTTTTTTATCGACAAAATAATTCATAAAGGAATTAGTCAAAAAAAGTACTTACAACTTAAAACTTAAAATAAAGGAAAAACATATGTGTATAAGAGAACAATATATTTTTTTATTAACACCTTATTGATAGCCATATCTAAGAGAGCCCATATGTCCTTTCTTTCTATCTATATTAATGATGTTCAAGTATTAATTAATAATGCTGTTTCTTCCGAGTAAACTTCACTGCACTACTACATTAAATGCTTTGATCTAGTTTATATGCTACTCGAATGTTATGCAAGAGTGGTAATACAGTGGTATTAACAAGATGTCCTCTCGTGTCTTTTTGCGATTCGCTTGATTTTCTGATTGTTGAACAGCTGGTATCTGAAGGTATCAGTGTAAGTAGTTATTCCTACAATACCTGGATGCATCTATGATACATGTTAGGCCTTTGTTCTGTATTTTATTTATGCTAGTACTGGCGGAACATCCACACAACTAAATTCAATAGATCCATATCGGTTTTATAATTTGCTTATATAAGAGCAACTTATTATGTAAATAATTCTTTATATTTTAAATCCAGTTTTTTATTTTTTAGTGTTTTTAATATAAGCAACGGCGTTTCGCATCGAGATTTATCCCAAGGTATTTGGCGTTGTTGCTATATGGGGTAAAATAATGTTATTCATTGTTTTATGTACACTTTACTTATAAATATATTCAATATGCAGCGATTTTACTGCCCTGTTGCAATATTTTGCTTGCTTATTCTCAAATGATATAATTAAGTTACTGTTTCTTCATCACACATCACACAAAATTTACATAAACATATTTCGAGCTAGTAAACTATATTTTTCCATCTATAGCCCATTTGTGTCTGTTGCGGACTGATACTTGTAGATTTTCTATAGCTCTTTCTAGTTCCACCACACAGTAATAGGCACGATGAATAAATAATCAGAAAAACACTGATTGATCATATAATACAATACAAGTGTGATTACTAGGATTTTAATAGAAATAAAAGAAGAATATTTAAAAATTCGCTATATTAAGTTAAACCCCATTAGAACTTTTACGAAACATTGACGTCACTTAACGCTTTTTAACTATCATATTCGCATTCCAACATTTGAACTCTTTAGGGTAATTCTATTTTATTTGGATTATTTATCTTATATTACACAGTTAAAAAGTTGGGTTTGTGCTACGAATGGGAAGAAAAGATACATTAAAAAAAATTAATTTGAATTTATCAAAACAAATAACCTAAATTTGAAGAGTCTCGATTCAACTATAATGACTGTACTGCATGACTTAACTTAAATAATAATTTTAAAAAGAATACTAAAATTCCTATAAAATTGAACTAGCTATGAAATATGGTTGAATATTAAAGAAAATCAAGTAAAAACACTTGGTTAGTAAATTATAGAGTTATATTCTATAGAATTATTACTTACACTTATAGAGCAATCCTTATTAGTGTTGGGAACTATCGACTGAAATTGACTATCGACTGCTTCAGTCGCTATTTTTGGTTGAACTGATTTTACCAATTTTTTATCTGTGACTGTTTCAATCGACTGTTTTTTAAGGTTCTGGCTCGGTCATCCTTGTCGCGACCTTGACAAAAATGTACCCAATATTAATATTATAGCATTTTGGTACGATATTTTTCCAGATTGTTAATGTAATAGGGTAAAAAGATTAAAATTGAGAATGATAAGTAGTAAAATATTTTGACTGTTTTTATGGAAATAATAGATAATCTTTCCATTATTTTCTCGATTTTTGTAAAAAAGATTTCCGTCCAATAATAAATAAAGCATTTATATCAATTCATTCAGATCATTTTTAATTATGTCATGGATTAGTTTTTTTTATGATTAGGTATATGTTAATTTTTATATAGTATTTATGGTTATAGTATATCTTTAGTTTTTAGGTTTTGTTTCAGTTCTATTGTATTGCCTATGCGTATTATAGTATACTATTTAAAAATAGAAATTAACACATTGAAATACAATAAAAAATATGTGTAGGGTATTATTCCATTCCATAGAAAAATTCCATTTCTTTTTAGAGAACATTCAAATATAAAAAATAATTCTACTTCGTTAAAAATTAAATTATAAATTGCATGTTATGTATTATTATTATAATAGTATTCAGTAATAATTTTTTTTCTTTTCTCTTTTAAAGTTAGTCGTAAAAAACAGTCGAACCGTGCAATTGACTTAAAATAGTAATTGCTATTTTCAGTCGTTAGTTTTTTGACTATCGACAGTTTCAACTGTTTTGCGACTATCGACTGTCTCTACTGTTTTCAGTCGACGGTTTCCAACGCTATTATTGGGTACCAGTTGGAAATTATAAGAATAGTGGTATTGAAATAATGTGTCCCGTATTTGCTAAGATAAACCAAAATTGTATCGATGGTAAACCTACTACTAGAAATTTTATTATAATAATTTTAAAATACAGATCCAAATGTATTTGACAAAGCTACAAAAATGTTTACTAGCTAGTTAGCTACAAACTTTAACTAAGTTGACAGTGAATATGATACAAAAATGTTTCAATATCCTTAACCTGATGAAGTATAGCTCATCAAACTATTTGATATACAAGAAACCAGATATTTGATATTGGCTTTTTGTAATCTCACCATGATTTGCTTTTTCTATGTTTAATTATTCGTAATATATTTCTGTATTCTGTAATTCTGTAGTATGATTTATAATATTATCGACTAAATTATCCCACATTAGTTTCCGTTACTTTTAAATCCAAGTTATATCAGAGATATATATGTTAAGGTTGAGAAATAAACAAGCATCAGGAGAATACTTTTTGGATGTAAGGCAACTAATTCTAAACGACGAATAAAAATATATTACCGAGCTTATACTCCGCATTACGATAGAAACAAAAAGCCACTTGACTACGGGGCTGCGTGAGAATAACTTTTAATATAAAATTGCAAAGCGAATCTATTCAATTAAAGTTTTATAGCGTTCGCCTTAAGATCGGCGCACCACCTGCATCGAAACTATTTACGATTTCCTTCTAAGGGACTAATAAAACCCGGTCTTGGCCTCTAATTAATTAGTAAGTATTCTTTTTCCGATGCTGTATCGTTATCATTCAAAGTGCAGCATTTTTCTAAGCTTGTTTTATTTTAGATTAACGCGAACTAGCCAGTTAGAGACTGTCGACACATCACATTAGACAACAATTAAAAATGTCTTCATGGTGTGTATTGTGCTAATAGTTATGTGTATCATTTTTGAGTCATTGTGATATCATTACAACATTTTACCCTCCGTACAGAAAGTTCTTGATTTGTAAAGAAATTGCCATGGCCAGGCCAGGTAGAAAGAACATAAAAATGATTATTTGAAAAAAAATTGCCTCTATAACCTTTAGAATGTTAAAAAAAAAAAATTAATTATCCCAAATATAGAGAGAAATGTTCCACTAAATTTCAAGCAAATCGCTTATATAGAACGTGGGGTATCATGTCAATTAGTTAATACTTAATACTACTACTTTAAAATAAACTTTTTTAATGTTCGTTCTACTAAGCTAGCTGTTCCAGCTGCTTTAGAAGTAGCTTAAGGAAGCTCGCAGTTCATAGCAGTGAATTCGAGCTTGTTGTGTATGACATGGGTTCAGTGTTCAACAGTTAGTATAAGCCTTGGAACAAAGGTTCAAATAAATTTATTTAATGATTGTCATTTTGATTTTCTGAATGTATATGGAGTTAAGTATGTATTGAGTATAAATGATTTTCCTGAGATGATTTTAGTTAACATCTACCGTATATCGTTCAATTCGTTAGAGCTAACTTGGTTAGATGCCGCTCCGAAAATTATTCGAATAAAACATATCTTCTTCTCCTCTTGTACCAGTAAATATAATTTTAGATTTATGCTATAAAAATATTTATATCAGTCATAACTAGTAACATACGTTTAAACATATAATATTGACTATTAATTTGTCGTTGCTCATGTTACTATTAGATAATATTACTAGATAAAATTAATAATTTTTCAATCCTTAACAATATCTAGCTTTATTCGAAACAATACAGAGTCTAGTGCTATTTAAATGGCTTATTTAAGACCAAACCTCTGAATTATAACTTTCAAATGTATATCTATATAAAATTAAAATAATGTAAGGTGTATATATTAACAATATGTACACCGTATATTGTTTTAGATCTAAATATAATATATGACGATCGGCCACACTTTGCAGGACTTGTGAAGGATATACTATTGCAGCTTGAATGCTCTATGCGGCAACCAAAGTACCAACCAGATATAGCGCCTTCTGATTGCCACTTATTCAGATCGATATAGCTGGGCTGGCACACGATATTGAGATGCTGAATAAGTGCAGAAATAGAAATTGAATATACCAATTTCTCTCAATCAATTCTTTTTTTTAAGTAAAAAATGATCAGAATATATACACCTAATATAAATTCAGAAGCTTTAAAGGCTTTCATATGACGAATCTTCATTCATCTTCATTCTTTCATATTTCAATAATGACGAGATAATAATTACATCCTAGAGAGAACTAGGAATAAATAATATTGAAATAATAAATCATGAAACCGTTGAAAACTTTTGGTAGCGTAAAACAGTAGAATACGCCCATTACGCCTATTAATGCTTTAATCTCATCAATTCAACATGCTGCTTGGGCCGACTTCTGAAATGATTGATTTCGATTAGGTTTGATATAATTCACAAAAAATAATTATCTATTTTTTGCTCACATACTGTTGTAATAAATTTATTTTTGTTTTGGTTTGATATTCTTAATGCTATAATTTTATTTTTGTATCTGTACTTAGATTAAACCAAAAATGGGAAAGAAAGAGAAAGAGAAAGTTTTTTAATAATATATTGTTATAATAATGTATCAATTTTATTTAAGTATATATAAAAATTTTTAAAATAGAATCTCAAAAAAGGTTTCATTAGAAGTAGATGATGAAAAAAGGTATTTTATTTTTGCAATAGTACATTGTTTGCGCAAAAGAATTATTATGAACAATTTTACATCTTGATATGACTATCGACGGTTTTTGGGTTTTGAAATGAAGAAAGCGATAAATTAAACGTAAACATGATCCGACAATAAATGCTGAAAATGTCATCGAAGAATTCTAAATATCATCACAAAAATATAGCTAAGGCCAAAAAAAAACAATATTAAAGGCTTTTAAAACGTAGTTTAAAAGTTTTTGCTTCAAATATATTTTTTCTCTTCAAAAAGCAATATTTTATCAACACGCGAAATTCCTTTTTATCCATTTTTTCACAATAACAAAAGTTGCTTCACTCAAAATGCTATAATTCACAAACTAATGATCCGACAGCTGTCAAATTTATACAGGCATCTTTTGAGGGTTAGGGCTAACTAAAAAATACATGGATTTAATTCTATTAGGGCCATCTATGTATCAGGCAGGGGACTTTTCACTTGACTTGTTATATTGCACTCTTTTATAAACCACCCATTGTATCAAATGGAGGGTTAATTCACTTAATTAGTAATTGTACATACAAGTAATGTATTTTATTTTCATTAGGGAACATATTTACCTTTTTATGTTTAGTTCTTGTTTCCTTCGTTGCTGAGTTTTCTTGTGAAATCATTCTAATATCACGGTATTTCTCTTTAGTTTCTTCTGTTACTACCTGTGTACATTTTTCTTGATAAAATTAGATTTAATCACTGTATTCTCCCAAATGAACTTGCCATAGCTGCAAGACAGTTAGTATTCATGCTCTTCTCGTACATTTTAATCAAAAGCTCATTGATATCAAATCTGAACAATTACATATATATGCCTGCACATGCATCTTTCATGCTCTACAATACGATATTTTACAGTTATCCAATATTAATTATATTGTCACCTTTAGTTGTTTCCACTCTCATCACCCAGTCTTGGTATAATCTGCATTGAATCATAATCCCAGAAAGTTTCATTCACTGACTGTCACATTCTGAGCCAGTATTCAAGTTAATAACCAAGCTGTTAATTTCCAATCTAACACTAGTTCATAATTTCACCATTTGTCAATTTCTTCTTCTGTGTGTCTGATGGAATTAATCCAAACCGAAGGCACGTATCCAAACAGTTCTTCTTTGTATATCTTTCTCGATCTGAATGTTGTAATTCTTTGTCACATACCGTAATAATTCGATTTTCAAATTCGAACTTCAAGTCTTCTTATGTTCTAATCATACCTATTAGAAAACGATAAGAACATATTCACTTGTTTTCATATAATATGATTTTAGTGAGAATTGAAACCAGGAATAACAATTGAGCTATCAATAAGGTCGATATTAATCAATATAACCCATGGTAACAAAGCAATTTATTATATGAAGCGTTATTTCGTTTCGTTAACCAGTTTCATATGACTGAGTTTTTTCTGTGCCATGCCAATCAATTAGCTTCATTTTAACTATGTCAATTATAAAATTGTATGCAAACCCACCATCTAATAAAACAAATTACAATTACATATGATTCAGAGTAATTTTGTTATCGTTTTTCAATTGTTTTTTTAATAATATTTTAGGATGTGCGCTGAATCACGACCCTTGGTATTAAGCTTATTTACTAGCTAGATGCGTTAATCAATTACCATCTTACATATCTTATTCTGTGCTTGCATGTATTTTGCTCACATATATCTCAGCTCTCTCAGATATTGGTTCTTTTGCTCTACTCAGATATTGGTTGATTGGTGAAAACGTAAAGTATTAATGAATAAAACTGTAAAACAAACTAATCTAACGGTTTAATTTTATGGTTTTGACATTTCTCTAGATAAAATAACAATTTTCCATTTAGTATTATTGAGTTATTTACTATATAGAGACGCAAATCATGGAACGCTCAAAATTATTATTTTGACATTCATTAATTGTGTGATTTCAAAAAAATCTACTCTCGAAAAACATCAAACAATTTTAGAAACTTATGGTGATGCTGCTCTGCCTATTTTGCAGTTTAGTTTCAGCGATTTAAAAGTAGTGATTTTGATGTCAATGATGAAAAACGATTTGGAGGACCAAAGATGTTCCAAGATAATGAGTTATCCAAACAAGACTTATTAGACAAAAACTTAGCTCAAGCTTTTAAGGGACTTTCAGATAGTTCAAACTTTTGAGAAGGGAAATGACTACACGAATTGAATGAAAATTATATTTCGAACAGTATGGAAAATTGTAACATAGTCATGTGTCACCGCTCATATCGTCACCGAAGCGGAATATGCATACGCCATAAGAGAATGGGATCACAAAAGTGTAGTGTATTATGAAGTACTAAAACTGAATGAAATTATTACTATAAATATATACTTATGTCAAATGTACAAATTGTAGGAAAAGAACAGCAATATCAACTAACAGACTCAGGGTTATCACCTTACATGACAACGTTCAGCCACACGCAGGATGGGTTTTATTTCAATTACTCGTAATTATAATAAGTAATTAACATAATAAGTAACATATTTAATATTTACTTCAAAATACATTTGAACATAAATACCTTTATCAGTCAGTCCAAACATGGTGAAGACATAAAAACCTGCCTTGCTGACATAAGTTAATATATTCCTGTCTCACTAGATGGAACCGATTTTACGTTTCTATAGTGCAGCTTATGAGAAATAAGTGAAAATGAAATGACTTATTTGATAAGTTAGGTAAGATAACTTTCTCGGCGATATAACTAGAATATTTGAAAGAATTCATTGAAGTATTAAAACCAATTGCTACAGCTTTACATTATGTTTAGCGTAACAATTATGAGTATGATAAACTTCTACCTAATGTAGTGTCTCTAGAAACTAGATTTGTTCTGCTGCAGGATTGCAACTTGAGGCATTTTACTTTTATAGCACCACAACTAATAGAGAGTTTAGAAAGAAGATTTGAAAAGTTTTTTAAACCGCTACTTCAAATAAATGGAGCGTTTACCTTTACTACAAAATGAGGTACACAACAGATGAGGTGAAAATAATTCAAAATTTTATAAGTCATACTGTAATTACAAAAAAACATTGTAGGAATGTTCGTCGGGTCGGTCGGTCGGAATGTGTGGTTGTCGATGCGATTGTTTGTCCGAACACTCACTACTAATTTATGAAAGGAATTTGCACGAGAACTGAAAACACTATTTGAAGAAATACTTGTTTATTGCTATATTAAATTGTACATGTGGTCGATGGGAGAATGGACAGGATATTAGGTTAGGTAAAGGAAGTACGGTAGCGCTGTAGAAGTGGTACTGTCACAAGGGGTAGTGAAAAGAAAAGAGACTTTTTTCCTTTGCTACGTTGACCAGCTAGAACCAAATGGTCTTCGGCTGATGTCGCTTCAGGTTCGGTGTATGGTTGTTTTGCGGGCGGCAGAGACCCGGGGTTACGACTGGGACTGTCGTAGTTTGTTTACTACAGGGATTTGTGGACGGGTAGGGATTTTATAAAGATGTTGTCGTGTTCCAATGTTCCTATGGAGAACCGGAGAATTTTTCACAAACGGGATGCCTGACTCGAGGTGTGTATTGACGTTCCTCATAAACCATGGGGCTCTGAGTAACGCACGGACTTTTTTGGATTGGAACACTTGTAGTAGTTCAAGTTGTCTCTCCGAGACATACCTGTACCACACCTGTGCTCCATTGAGGCAGATTGGACGGACTAGCATTTTATACAGCGTCTGCGAAAGCTAGAGGGAGACGTAGTAATGGTGGCCTTTTATAGCCGGAAACCGCATAGTACCGATCCACGTTGCCAACCTTTGAACTTACTGTAGGTGAATGTGTGGTGGCCTAAAGGGTTGTAGCGGTCGCTACAACATGAATGGGAGTTCATGTTCATTTATTTATTTGTATATTATAGACCCATCAGCCTCCGGGAATATTTAGGGTATCTATACAGATTTACAATATAGAACACATTTAAGTTAAATTATGAAATGTTATTACAAGTATGTTGCAAAATGAAAAGCAAAATATGTAAATGCCTACAGATACATGAATATATTAATGCTAGAATATAATGGTCGCATAATCCATGACAGTGATAAGGATACAAGATGCAAGAAATTTAAACGAACATTCATTATATTACATAGATGCATACTGTTTTATTTCTAGTAATAGTCCTATTACGGTTATAAAATTAATCAGCTGGTCCAGGTTCTCCAGCTTAAGGCACTGGTCCATCGTCTCTCCCGGGTTGATCAATCGTCTTTACGAGTTGTATCTTCGGCATTCCATTAGTATGTGTTTGGTTGACAGTGAGAAACCACATTGAACGCACAGTACTTCCTTCCGTAATGAGAAAACTCATGGGTCAGTTTGCACTGATCAATCCTGAGATGCAAGAATAAGCCTAAGTTGCGCCTGCTGACGTTAGTGGTGATAAGGCCCTAATAATAGTCTTTTTTCACCTCCTAAAGCATGTTGTTTTATGTTCAGTTGTTTATGTTCAACTCAGATCCCATCTGAGTTGGTTTATATGTCTAAAGATTCTAGTAGACTGGTGCTTCATATTTCCACACCAGAAGAGGAAACTTTCAGCAAGTGATCCCCCCTCTTCTTGGCTAAGTAATCCGTTCTTCTATTTTCAATGATCCCAGAGTCGAAGGGAGTCACAAAAAGGTGATAATTTTGCAGCTCTTTTCCAATTTAGAGGTTAGTTCACGGATAAGCGCTCCCAGAGGGTCTATAGGTAGAATCGAAGGCGATAACTAATCGTTTGTCTTACAAATCCTGTACTGAGGTCAAGGCCCTATAAATTTATTCATGGCAAAGAGTTCAGCCGTCAATACACTCGATGAAACGGGGATCCTGAATGGGACTAACAGGAGTAACAGTACTAATAAAGAAGATGATAATTTTATTATTTTTGCGAACAGGGACAGTAGTCAACCACAATCACTACATTAAGAATGGAATTAGTTAGCTTCCTAAACGAAAGAAGCAAGAAACTAAAATTAAAAAATGTGCTCATACTCATAACCCAAGTTTATGCTCATCAGGACTTGTACAAATATTTCTTTAGTTTTCTTTAGCAGGTTTCATTCATTCCCAACAAGAGACTGTTTGTCTGATAATCATTTAAAAATGCATTCATGAAAGAATTATTTATAAATTATTTTATTAATTAATAGTTTGGGCTGAATTATTCTATTTACGTAACCTAACACGACTGTATATTGTATTTAAACTAAAAATACTTAAAATACTGTATTTTGTATTAAAAGACTTGCGAAGGTGACACGGTTGCAGCTCGAATAAGAAGTTCAGAAAATCAATTTTTTTTATTCAATATAATACCCTTCAAGTGTGATACACTGATTATAGCGATCCTCCAACTCTTCGATACCATTTTTGTAGTACGATTTGTTCTTTGCTTCAAAATAGGCCTCAGTCTCGGCGATCACCTCCTTCCCAGCGAGCATTCCTTTGAGATCTGAGAACAGGAAATAGTCGCTGAATGAATGAATTCGAAGCTCAATTCATGGATTTTTGCAATCGTTTTCACTGACTTGTGACACGGTGGATTGTCTTGGTGAAGCAGTACTTTGTTTTTCTTCAAATGGGGCAGTTTATCGGCGATTTCGCCCTTCAGACGGTCCAATAACGCTATGTAATAGTCGCTGTTGATGGTCCTTCCTTTTTCAAGGTACTTAATGAAAATTATTCGATGCGCATCCCAAAACACAGACGCCATAAACTTGCCAACCGACTGTTACGTTTTCCCACGCTTTGGAGTGCGTTCGTAGTGTGCAGTCCACTCGGGTGACTGTCGATTGGAAGTGAGCTCGCGCAGCATCTACTTTGCACAGAGCTTTCTCATACCCTCAAATATTCGTAGATGATATGATGTACACGTTCAGTTGATATCTTTAGAGTGTCTGCTATTTCATTTAATTTCAATTTACGGTCATTCAAAATCATTTTGTAGATTGTTTTAATGTTTTCGTCGGTAACAACCTTTTTTAACCGTCTTCGGGGCTTACCAATCCTTGATGGTTGATTTTCCTGGAAAAGTGTCCGGAAACTTGGCATCAAGCCAAGTTTTTGCTTCAACTCTATTTTTTCCCTTCAAAAGGCAATATTTTATCATTATGCGAAATTCCTTTTTTTTTACAATAACAAAAGCTGCTTCACTCAAAATGCAATAATTGACAAACTAATGATCCGACAGCTATCAAATTTATACACGCACCTTTTGAGGGTTAGGGCTAACTAAAAAATATATGGATTTAATTCTAGTAGCTCCATCTATGGGTCAGGCCGGGCTTTTTCAATTGACTTGTTACAAGCACGTAATAGAAAGCAGTCAGGGATCCCATCGGATTTTGTATTTTTGCTCCTAGATAATCTCAAACGTAAATTAAAATATCCATTTCCTGACCTGGGATTCGAACCCGTGACTACCGTACAAGTAGAATGATCGTCCCACCGCCTTGACCACTGCGCTTCAAAGCCGTCTGGTTTTTTCTGTTGGATGTTTTTGTAATGAAAATCGATCTCGCATCGATACCTACCAGATAACCCGAAGAATGGACTTAATTTAACGGGATTTCGTTGAATAACGATAAGGAACAAAACGGTAGGCATTAAAAAAATGTTTTTACTTTAGCTAAAGAATTTTGTCCGACGATCGAATTTTTCATACGAAGCCGAAGTGAAATTATGAGAACGCGATCTTTTGTATAATGATAAGCAGCAGAAAGTAATCGTTTCTTTTTTTGGGTGAAAAAAGTTAGCAGTATTCCGAACGGATATCGGAACAAAAAATTGTTGACTTTCCAAAAGGATGATGCGCGAAGCATAGAAAGCACGATCCTTTCACTGATGAGGCATTGTCGTGTGTACAGGGCGAGATGAGACAGTCGTATTGGCTTCTCTGCTGTTATACAACAACTATAAATACATATAGTCTCTCCAAAATTATTTTGTACATACGTCATCTAAATTTGTGACGTCAAAACGTCGTAATGTGTGTGAAGTCTGCGTTTTAGTTCAGTTTGCCTTTAACATACAACAAAATTCTAATCTAAATTAAATAATTAAATAAAGATAATGTTATCAAATATAATTTATTTTAACATTATAGTAAATTTAATGCATATATTGTCGAAGGACCTAAAACTACAATTAAATATACAGTTATAATATCGAAAAGTTGAAGGGTCGCTATAATCAGTGTATCACCCTTGAAGGGAATTATGTTGAATAAAAAAAAACAATTTTGCCAAAAAAATGTGCTTTACTACGTGCGGGGACTTTTCAATTTACCAGTTATATTGATGCTAGTACGAAAGATAGTTCAATAGTAATAAATAAATTTTATAAATAAGTATATAAATTAAAATTATTTATAAATTAAGAATTTGAGAAAATTGGAAACTGGATACTGTTGGACGTAACTTTCTTCTGAAAATTTTGCAATTTCAGGTCGATTTGTTGTGTTCATAGTAACTTGAAAAATTAATTTTGGGTAACAATTGAAATTCCCTCTTGAACAATGTCGGGCAGTTGTGTTTCAGAACCTTTGACGTGACAATTAATACGACAATATATTGATGAACTTAATTCCATATAAAGTGATATAGCGTTATCCTACATCAATGTAAAAAAATTATATAACGAATTCAATCGTAGCAAATGTTCCCTACAAACCGAATTCCGTGAAAGTCGACCAATATCGGTTTATTGTCTGAGAACTTCGAGCTGTGCTTGGTCTTATAAAGCAAAATCATCAAGTAACATACCGTAATATTGAGGCATCCTTGAGCATTAGTACGACAAGCATCAATAAAAGATCATTTGGCCGTAAAAGATTGGTTTGCGTTGGATCACGCATAATCTGACAAATATTCAAAAATATCAAGGCTCAAGGTGCATCAAAAACTATGTATAACATCTACATATGTGATGAACTATGGATATACAACTTTAAGCCTAAAAAAATTAGAATCAACTGTAAAGGTCTTTCGAAACAACTGGATTAAAAAAATTCTCTCCAGAAGAAGCGCATTGAAGGAAATTATTAATTTTATTAACATAACATGTCAATTGATAAGAATTATATAATTCCGGAGATTGTATCTAAGAAAAACATTATTCAATTTTACTGTTAATCAGCTCTTTATATGGACACTGAATATCTGAGGTATCCAGCATCTTTAAAATAGTAACATTAGCTCACAATCCCTTATTTGTCATTAGTTCTTTATCTTGGAAACCATTTAAGTGTTCAAGAAATGGTCCAAGAATTGTTAAAGTGCTTAGAGGTCTTATTAGAACCATGTAGGAACACTTTTTTTTGTGAAATTGATGTCTGAATTATCAATGAAGGCATTTTTTGAATTAATTCAACACACAACTGCCATTCAAGGCATACATTTTACTATATATTATACAAGCTATTTAAGTCCAAGACACATTTTCACGACATTTTCAATAATTTTTACTAAATCCTGTGTTATTTGGTGTTCTGATCCCTAAAATTATAATAAAAGGTCTCATTACCTACCAATGTATTATATTTTAACATCAAAAACTAGTTTAAAATGTACATTAATAGATAATATGATTATATTTATGCCCTATATTTATGTCATTTAGAAACTCAACATATTTAGACTTAATAGACCTTAAAAAGGCTTTTCTATCACTTACATATACCATAAACTTTGACCTAGCGAAACATTTTGTTATAAATATTTATTTATATATGATAAATATTTATTTTTATTAAAATATATATAAAAATGTTATAAATATTTGTCTGTATTGGAAAAAAATCCTCATTTATATGAATCTAATTGTTCGTTTTCAATTGAGAAAATATGATGATTAGAAGCTCTCATTTACAATATTTGTGATTAAGTTCAGAACTCTAGGTTGTCTGATGATCCTTGAAGTCTAATTTTTGCAGAACTAGTTTAATTTTTTTTGCCTAGATGATGTGACATGGGGAAAGGATACCAAAGTTCATGGAATGAAATGAACAAGATACTTAATAGAGATAAAGAAAAGAAAATGCAAGAAAATAATCATCTAAGTATACACATTTTAGTAATTTAAATCATTAGCTGAGTTTTCTTTAAACTATATTCATATATAATCAATTATTCTAATAAAATAAGAATCACATAGATATGTAGATATGAGAGGAATTGTTTGACTTTTAGTTCAAAAGATTGATACGTAATTAAGGGTAGTTTAAGGTCAATCATCAATCAGAGTTAAGTACGTTTTAATAGCCTTTAGTATTTCTTTTTGCCTTAGCTATATTTTTGTGATGATATTTAGAATCCTTCGATAATATTTTCAGTATTTATTGTCGGATCATGTTTACGTTTGATTTATCGCTTTCTTGATCTCTCACCCACCGTTGACAGTCATCTCAGCATGTAGAATTGTTCATAATAATTCTTTTATGCAAACTTTGTACTATTGCAAAAGTAAAATACGTTTTTTCATAATCTGCTTCTCATGAAGACATCTTTGAAATTCTATTTTAAAAATGTTTATGTATACTTAAATAAAATGAATGCATTATTATCATAACGAACGTTAATGTACGTTTGTTAGTTAGGTGAATTAACCCTCCAGTTGATACAATAGGTGGTTTATAAAAGAGTGCAATATAACAAGTCAAGTGAAAAGTCCACGGCCTGACACATAGATGGCGCTACTAAAATTAAACGTTTTTATATTATATGTTTTTTAGTTAGCCCTAACCCTTAAAACATTCGTGTATAAATTGACAGCTGTCGGATCATTAGTTTGTGAATTATAGCATTTTCAGTGAAGCAACTTTTGTTATTGTACAAAAATTGGATAAAAGGGAATTTCGGGTGTTGATAAAATATTGCTTTTTGAAGAATTTAGTTTCGACGTCGTGAAATGAGCATCGAGGACTGTGAACGCAGTGGACGCCCAAAAGGAGTTACCGAAAAAACTTTGAATAAATCTACTAAATGATTTTGAATGGCCGTAAATTGAAATTGAATGAAATAGCAGACACTCTATAGATATCAACTGAACGTGTACATCATATCATTCACGAATATTTGGGTACGAGAAAGCTCTGTGTAAAGCGGGTGCCGCGCGAGCTCACTTTTGACCAAAAATGACGAGTTGATGATTCGGAGCAGCGTTTGAAGATGCTCAAGGGTAATAAAACCGAGTTTTTGCGTCGATATGTGAAAATGGATGAAACAGGGCTCCATCATTTTACTCCGAAGTCCAATCGACAGTCATCTGAGTGGACTGCAAACGATGAACCTGCTCCAAAGTGTGGTAAAACGCAACAGTCGGCTGGGATGTTTATGGCGTCTGTATATTGGGATGAGCATGGAATAATTTTCATTGACTACTTTGAAAAAGGAAGGACCATCAACAGCGACTATTACAAATGTTATTGGACCGTTTGAAGGCCGAAATCGCCGAAAAATGGCCACATTTGAAGAAAAAGAAAGTGCACCATGTCACAAGTCAGTGAAAACGGTGGCAAAAATCCTTAATTGGACTTCAAATTGCTTCCTCATCCACCGTATTCTCCAGAACTGGCCATCAGCGACTATTTTCTGTTCTCAGATCTCAAAACAATGCTCGTTGGGAAGACATTTTCGTCGAATGAAGAGGTGAACGCCGAAACTGAAGCCCATTTTGAAGCAAAGGGCAAGTCGTACTACAAAAATGCTATCGAAAAGTTGGAGGGTCACTATAACCAGTGTATCACCAATGAAAAGAATTATGTTGAATAAAAAAAAATAATTTTGGCAAAAAATTTGTTTTACTATGGTAAGCCGGGGACTTTTAAATCGACCTGTTAAATATAATAAAATAACTCTAACCTACAAACTATTGTGGCTAGTTTAACTATAGTTTCAATCCTTGTATAATACATGCATTAGATGTACTATAATATTAAAATAAAATATATTTTATAAAATTTTTGTTTCATTACTCTATTTATATTAGAGTGTTGTTCTATATCGAATCCAAAATAAACTAAAATGGGTAATTTATCAACGTCAAATGTGGCAACATTGCACCGTTTTGACGTCATAAATTGATATGAGGTGAGTTCTTACTGCTACTTTGGATAGACTATATGTCAGATATTTAAATTATTTTGTATAACCCTGTATAATCGATTGATTTATAATATAATACTATTATATGGTATAATTTATTATATAATATAATAATAGCGAAGGATGAAAAAACAATAAAGGTAAAACAATTCTTCACGTCATTCTAAGTCATTACTAACTTATATTTTTCTCTTTTCAGTTAAATTAATTTCGTTTATGACATTGAAATTTTACTATAGTTCAGTTCCACTAAAATTAAAGCAAACCAATGAAAATATGTTAAAGTACAATATTGAAATAAATGAATTAAATAATTTAAGTTTCTCGGAAAACTCTGTTGATTAAGGGATGGAAAATGCATGAATACCAACCATAAACAATTGAACGAACATTCACTTGTTGCTTCATAATAACGGGATGATGCCACCAACGACAGCAAAATTATCCGATTAGGCCACGAGAATACGAAAAAAAAATCGACTTTGTCATTATTAAAGAAGGTTTCAAAACCTTCAAGAACATGTGTGTTTCAATTCCAGTCGACAGTAATTGCTTTAATTAACACTCCAAGGTTCTACTTGTAGTACGGACACATTTACTATAATAAAGAATGTGAATTAATTTTGAGGGACTTTTAAAATAAATTCAGTATTTTATTTCTTGAAATGTTAGACATCGTTGGTTCACTTCTTTTTTTCGTGCATTTTTAGAGGCACTGACCAGAGTTTTTTTTTAACAAAGAGTGAAAGTCGAAATTGAAATAATCCAAAGGGCCAATATCAGATGATTATGGCTGGTGTACCAAAATGTACCGTCTACGCAAGTTTTCCATAAAAGTTTTCGTGGATATTGTAGAATACAGCTAAACCCTGTTTTACAGCTAAACCCATAATGCTCAACTCATACGTGTCACTTCCTCACTTTCGTACTTTTACGAATGACTAATTCTACTTTTATAACGTAGAAAAAGTAACGTAGTAAGGTTGGGAACTATCGTCTGAAAGTGGTAGGAACAGTCGATAGTCGCAAAACAGTCGATAGTCGCAAAACAGTCGAACTAGTCGATTGTAAAAAAGCTAGCGACTGAAAATAGTAACAAGTCAATTGAAAAGTCCCCGGCGTGACACATAGATGGCGCTACTAGAATTAATTCCATATGTTTTTTAGTTAGCTCTAATCCTCAAAAGATGCGTGTATAAATTTCATTCACCATTACAATGCACCGTGTCAAAAATCCATGAATTGGGCTTCGAGTTGCTTCCTCTTTCACCGTTTTATCCATATCAGACCCCCAGCGGCTATTTACAAAAACAACGACGACTTGATGATTCAGAGCTGTGTTTAAAGATAATCAAGCGTAATAAACCCGAGTTTTTGCGTCGATATGTAACAGTGAATGAAACATGGCTCCATCATTTCACTCCAAAGTCCAATGGACAGTCATCCGAGTGGGCTGCACACTATGAACGCGCTCCAAAGCGTGGGAAAACGCAACCGTCGGCTGGCAAGGTTATGGCGTCTGTATTTTGGGATGCGCATGGAATAATTTTCAATGACTTCCTTGAAAAAGGAAATACCATCAACAGCGACTATTACATAGCGTTATTGGACGAAATCGCCGGAAAACGGCCGCATTTGAAGAAAAAGAACGTGCTGCTTCACCAAGACAATGCACCGTGTCAAAAATCAATGAATTGCTTCGAATTGCTTCCCCATCTACCGTATTCTCTAGATCAGACCCCGAGCGACTATTTCCTGTTTTCAGATCTCAAGAGAATGCTCGCTGGAAAGAAATGTTCGTCGAATAAAGAGATGATCGACGAAACTGAGGCCTACTTTGAAGCAAAGGACAAATCGTACTACAAAAATGATATCGAAAAGTTGGAGAGTCGCTATAATCAGTGTATCACCCTTGAAGAGAATTATGTTGAATAAAAAAATTAATTTTGCCAAAAAAATTTTGTTTACTACGGTAGGCCGACGACTTTTCAATCGTGTTGTTAATTACTATTTCAGTGGAGATCACATTTCCACTGTTTTTCTATTCAACGGTAACAGACGGTAAGAATTCCTTTCCGTGATAAAGGACGGAGATAATTGTGTGATTATCTGTGCTGTGTGTGCATTTTAAATAATATTAAATTGGCAAGTGGCAGTGGAAAACGGAGTATAATACTGATATCAAATATATTTTACCGAGTTTTAATATTCGGAATGTAACAATGACATAATATAATAAAACTACTTGGTTTATTTATATTTCATTCTAACATGTGCGTACTATTTTTTTTCAACCGTACTGTAAGTAAGACGAAGATGTACAAATTTGTTTTCGAACTTTCTTTAAGAAAGAAAAGGAAATAGATAATTGTTTAGTAAACAGTTTAATGTTAAATAATATCCAATTATTTTTATATCTTATATTTGCAACTTGACTGTAAAGGGGAATGGAGTAATGATCACTAAATGTTTATATCGTATTTCCCAATCAATCTTTCTCAACTATTTAACCATCGCACTCTTTTTAATTACAATTATTTTATTATTAGGAATATTATTATTCGTTGAAACTTGAATGAAAGAAGTTTTAACACTGAAAACACTTGAACAAACATCGAGATACTTAGAAAATCGAAAAAGTCATTAAAAAGACACAAGAAAACATAAATGCAGTCAAAATTATTTTACTTTTACATACTTATTACATATCTACAATTATTATTGCATTTACAATCATACTACAAACAAAATATAAAACCATATATATTACATATAAATCTATGTAAGCATACATTCGGCACATTATTTTCAAGGCCGTGGCTAGGACGGTGAAGCCTGAACGTTAAGAACCAGTTGAGGGAAACTAGTAGATTCGAAAATAGTAACTAAAAGTACACGACTGAATCAGTTGATAGTAAAAAGTAGTCAAATCAGTCAAACCGAAAATAGCGACTGAAAGTAGTCGACTGAAACAGCCGAAAGTAAAAAGTAATAAAATCAGTCGGACTGAAAATAGCGTCTGAAAAAGTAGTCTACAGTTACTCGATACAGTCGATAGTCATTTTCAGTCGATAGTTCCTAACGCTCGTAGGAAACAATAAGAACTATTGATCGTTTTTTACGTTTCAGTCATTCTAATAATATATCTGAATATGAGTTGCAATATTTATATAGAATCCATATTTATGCCCACTAGCTTCCCTATATATGTTAATGCCAGCAGGCAATATTCATAAGAAGTACCAAATTGCATTTTCGTGGCAAAATAAATTCAATATTGAAGAATCGTAATTGACGCATGTCACTGTAGCCTTCGAAATTTTCTCCAAGGGTCTGCAGTAGATCTGCGCTGGACGCTCATTTAACCATACACTTTCTGCAAACAATAAATGTATATATAGTCTATTCAAAGTTTTTTTAGTAATGCGTCGTGAATATTTGTGACGTCGAAACATTATAATGTTGCCGCATCAATTCTGAGTTTTAATTCAGTTTGGCTTTGACATAAAAAAAATTCTAATCTAAATGAAATAATTGAACAAAAATGTAACCAAATATAATTTATTTTAACATTATACTATATCTAAAACTACAGTTAATTATACAGCCGCTATAATTTATAGGTAAGAGTTAAAACCTCTTATCACTATTGCTTTCAAGAATTTTGCATACGTCTGACAGCTGGTCGCCGTCCGGTTGTCAGATATACGCTAAATTCTTCAAAATATTAGTTATGATTATTACCGGTTATAAACCGGTAAACATTATTTTAGCCCTTTGATTATTTTGATAAATTTTAAGTCGCTCCGTAATATATCATGTTACTTTGTTTGAAAATGCCGAAAACAATAGATATTCAGGGTCACAAATTGATTGTTGCTTTAATAGGTTATTTCGAAAAGGAATGAGATAACGGAGGCCCCCTTTTGCCGGTAAAATCCGTTAGTGAGGTAATTATTGATGATATTGAATAATGTAAGTCCCTATGAATTTAATGGAAATGTTTTTAGCGTGTTGCTGCCGTGCTAAATATTGCTGTGGGTACTGTGAATAACATCGCTTACAAAATGAAGTATAATAATACGTTAAATTCACCCAAGAAATCCCGTCTACATACAAAGGGTGTGACGAATCTTGACCATCTTGATATTGGCTCTATTCGAGACCAAATATACTAAATGTATAAGATCAGTAAGTACACAAACTATTTTATCGATATAAACATAATTTAATAAAATTTTTTAGAGAAAATTGTCTCTCTGGAAAATGTACATAAAAGAATTAGGGACATGCAGCTTTTTGAGGGATGTAAGACATCCTTTCATACACTCTTACAGGGCATATGGTTTAAACGGTGTAAAGATAACCCTCGGAGAGGTTTAATGGAACACCAGGCATTACCCAAAAAAGAATTCAATTAAAGGCATAAAATATAAGAAACTTGAATATTTCAAAATGGTTCATTGTGGCACTCTTAGCAAGTAACATAAAAGTGTAAAAACAACAAAAATTTATGGAAAAAAGTAAAACTTACAGTAGCATTCAATTGGGTTTTGTTGGTGATTATATTTATTAATAGTTAATTGCAGATATATTGCTGGTTGAAAAGGATATTCCATTAAAAACTGTTTGGATATGTGGAAGGAAGTAGTTGATAAAGGGTGGAATTGTGAACATGTTTTAGACAGATTAGAAATTAACAGTTTAGTGATTGAATTGGACAGTGAGTCGGAAAGTGAAAGTGGCTGAAGGAAACTTTCAGGATATGTGATAATGCTGTGGAATGCTGGAAATTCCTGAGACAGAGTGATGAAAGTGGAAACAACTAAAGGTATGCACAAAATTAATTGAATTAACTGTAGAAAATAGATTAGGGCGTTAAAGATTTGTGTGTACAGATATGATTGTAGTTGTTCAATATTAAACATGAGCATTAGGTTAGAACGTATGAGGAGGGAATGAATCATAAATGTTTTGTAGATATGGTAAATGCATTAGACAGAATTCAGTGATTAATTTTAGGAAGAATGGTATACGCAGATAGTAGCAGAAGAAATAAAATATACAGTGATACCAAGATGACTTGACAAGTAAACACACCATCGAAGGAAACAAGAACTAAACGTAAAAAGTAAATATGCTCTCGAATGAAAGTAAAATACGTTTCTCAAATATACATTTGTTAATTAGGTGGATTAGGCCTTCAGGGGGGTAACACTACATAAAAAACGCGCCTAGAAACTCTACCTCATGGGTAGTGAGGAAAAGAGTTCAATGTAAACAAAACAAATCTAACCTACAAATATGTATTAGATGTACTATAATGTTAAAATAAATTATATTTGATAACATATTTGTTCAATTATTTTATTTAGATTAGAAATTTCTTATATGTCTAATACGGTTCTGAATATTCTAAAAAAAATAGGTGTAGTGTCTGTTAACACAGGTTTTTATTTATGCTCGAGTAGGATGGGAGCGGTAGGGTTTTCTGTACGTATTCATCAACATTGTCGGTCATTCCAACACGTCACCACTTGTTTTTATTGATATACAGTTTTAATTTCGAAGTAAATTGATAGTTTTGTCTCGGTTTGATGATGGTGTTGAACCAAGTTTGATTCGGCCGAAAGACAAAGCGAATATTTGAAATTTTGAACGATTCCAAATACAACATGTCTGCACGTTACTAAAATTATCTCCTCTTCTAAAACTCGATAGTATCTTGGTAGTCTGTCATCAAGACATCTTTGTTCTTCCCAGCGCAACTTTCATTGACCACAAATATATTCAAGCCACTGCTTATTGCTCGCTAATTTCACCGGCTATAGCCTGTACTACTGATTGTCTGCGCTCTTCTATTGCAACTTCCGTTAAGGTCTTCACACCCAATCTGCAACTTAATAACGCTGCTTGATTGTGAGGACTTAGAAAATTATTATATTACACGTCCTCTAAACTTATTGCAACAATATGCTTTTTACTTAATCCACATCATCTTAGATATCAAAAAATGAAATTAGTTAAATAGAACTTTCAATAAACTTTAATGCAATCTCTTTGAGCGCATACAGAGCTGGGCAAAATAAATGATTTGCTTTAATTAAATTACAAAATATTTTCTCCAATTTATTTAAAACACGAAATACGAAAAATTTTTAAGTCATGTACTTCATGATGCAATAATAGTAAAATGCACCAAATTGGAATCCTGGATACGTCACAGAATTCACCTGATCAAAACTTAGAAATTAGACAAAATTTTGTGAAAACACTAATTTAAGAATGAAAATGACAATTGATAAGATGCTGATCTAGCGTACAATCGATACAAAAAACAGGCAATATTTTAACGTGACAAAAGCTTTATTAAATTTTTATATATTATTGTGCCAAATATTTTTGCTTCTAACTTGGATAGAATAATGTCCATTTTATTATCATTTACCTACACATATTTTTAGTCCTTGATTTTAATTAATAGTACTTATCAATCATTTTAGAGAATGATGTATGATTTTATAGGTGAATAATTCACATGTATCCCAAAAGATGGAGCCATAGTCAGAGAACAATATATTTTAAAAATATATATAAAATGAAGTATTCTAAGTTAAATTAGATCTTCACAGATCGATTTCTAGACCCCAAAAAACCTAGATTATTATCCTAAATTTTCGTCGAAATTGTCCCAGCAGTTTGCGAGATAAATATACAAGAATTGTTACAATAAATTTGAATTCTTAAGTCAGTGTAGATGATAGTTGTGTTAAGTTGTTACACTACTGTTCTTTTTATATAAAATGTCTACTACTGATGACTGAAGTTACAAACGAGATGTAGAAATTTGCGGACGAAAAGAAAAAATATTTAATATGCTCAAAATCATGAGATATATTCATACCCTATGAAAAAAATTTCAGCTAATAATAAAAATTTTAAAAAATATAATACGGTCTCTGTTCTATGCCAAGAATGCGACGAACACATTGCAATATAACACCCCGCATTCAGAAATGTGTGAATATCTCGCCAAAGGCGGAAATGCGACCAAAAACATCAAACCTTTCGGATTCCGATAACGAGGCCCAAAGAAAACCCCGACCTCTATTCACCAAGCAGGTAGATGAAAGAATTCTTTAATTCACCGGGTAAAACTTGAACACTGCTTTTTTTCTTCAACGAAACTATTCATTCTGTTTTTTTTTTGTAATTATACTAAAAATATATATGAAACAGGAACTGTATATGTTAATCAAGCGACTGTTTCTTCAGACATAGCGCCATGTGTTCAAAAAAATAAATTAGCGTTCTAACAATAACAGTAATTATGGCGTTTAAAAATAATATTCGTTAGCCACCGGGAATATACGGCGCAAAATCATTTTTAAAGCTATTTTACTTTATGGCCAAATAGTCTAAAAGTGAATTTACTTGTTTAAACACACATAAAAAAATATTGGTGATTTTACATGTTTTAAACTTCTTGGGAACGTTAGAATATAGGAATTAAGTTTAAGTCACAAGAACGTGACTTCAATTCATATTAAACTGATTCTGATGTTAATATAATGAAATGTATTTTACAGTTATTATGTTAGTTATGTTATGTATTTTATTTTCAATCTTAATTATAAATTAATACTGATAATTTGAATTTGGATAAATAAACAAACAAGTATGGGGTGAAATTATATTAAACCGACTTGATTTATTATGCTTTTTTTATTTCAATCTTCTGATTTGCATTTATCGTAGACTAAAATAGGCTTTATAGGCATAATAAATCAGTTTGTTTCTTGTCAGATCATGTTGGAAGTATTAGCCAGTAAAGTTACGTAACATTGAGCCTGATATGATCATCCCTTCTGCCTAACATGATCCTTCTAATTTATTTTAGGGCTTCTCGAAGATGTGGTGCTATTTTACATGCTCTGTAGACTCATAATTTGTGGATATTGTTGGCTAACACTTGTAATTTTTTTATTACTTTAGGCGGAAATTCGTCTTTTGCCATAACGATTCAATGATCTATGTATATAAATAATATAGATTAATACATTTAAACATAAATGCTGTACATGAAACTACCATAAGAGTCACCAGGGAGAAATGTATCTACAAAAGATACTACTTTGTATAAGTTTTAAGTGTCATTGATTGTTTTAAACTGAACGATATAGACGTGAAGGACCTGACAAAACTATAGACATTCTACATGGATAATTTAAGGCTATAGTTTTATCTCTCAAAATTGACATGAATTGGTCGCCAAAATCGTGCGATTTGAATAATATTGCGAAGTAGCAGCCAAAGTTCATGCCAAAGTTCCTCAAATTTAGCGAACTTTAAGTGTCAGTGTCACTAAAAATTATATAATTCAAATCAGCATCAGTATGAGAAGTCACGGCCGGTATTTGAATTTTTGTTAATTACATCTTACATTAGAGCAGTACTTTTTGATATTCACGGCCTCCAAGTTCGAGGTTACAATTCAAGAACGTGAACGAACGAACAGAAGCACCTCGATCATGCTGTCAAATGGTTCAAATTCTGCGGGTTGCAAATCAACGCCGTGAAAACCCAGGCCATCATTTTCCATAAGAAGCGTTACGAACGCGCGTCTCGCAATTTAAGATCGACACCGCAAGAATTCCATGGCCGGATAACGTCACGTACCTAGGTCTCCACTTCGACCGACGGTTCGGTTGCCATTCCCAAATCCAGAAAGCTATCCAGAATCTTTTCTGATCTGCCCTTCTAGCAGACTTTCCATCTCCATCAAATAATTTACTTGATTATGTTTTCTTCTTTATGTTTACTTCAAGTCTGTTACACCCAACCAGGTGAAACGGCTTCAGGTTTTCCAAAATAAGCTCATCAGGAGAATCATAAACGCTCCATGGTTTGTCAGAAATAATCAAATTCATAAGGAAGCTGACACTCCGGATATCAAGCACTTCATATCTCAATTCTTCCATAAACAACAACGCCCAAGAAGGCAGAGGCAGTCTACATAACCCGGTCCAACTTGCCACTCCAAGGCAATGTTCATTTTGTTTTGTTATCGTCGGATTACTTATTGGTTTGGTGTTTTTATGCAACTCCATATTTGAACTTCATAAGCCCAAATATGTTTTATAATGACTGGAAAAACAAACTCTTTAATTTTAAATCTAGGAACTTGGATTATCCTCCCACTAATCAGAACAGTTCTTTGATTTTGAGGCTGACCTGCTCTGTCGAACGTAATACTTCCAATTTAACTTGCCATCTATATGGATGCACATGTATTTCGTCGATTCTGTTTAAGGAATCCAGCATCCGCTAGGTGATATATCGTTCTTATATCTTCTTACGTCTTTTCGTTATAACGCGAAATTCACATGAACAGATTTATATCTCCATTTTCTAGTTATGTGTGGCCATCTTGTTCACTTCCACGTGTACTTTTTCTACCGCCTTAGACGGAGATATGTCTTTTACAGTAATGACTGTGCCGTCAGCAAATCTTCCACCATAAACTGTTTTTCTTTTTTTGTTATTGGAATGTCAGCATTATAGAGAAGATAAAGGAATGGTTCGATAATATCACCCTGTGGAATTCCACCCGAAAGAGGTTTAAGTGATGAGAATGCGAAATACCCCTTTAAGCGAATTTCTAAATTTACTTTCGAAAAGAGACGATCCGAGACATTGACAATAGTTATTGGATGAGATAGCAGAGTTACTGGTTTAGTCACAAATACAATTCACTGTCAAAAGCTTGTGAGGCGTCCTGAAATATTACAGGGCATCTTTTCTTCAAATGCCTTTTCAATAACCGCAGTTACTCTATGCACTTGGTCGATTGTTGAGTGGTGATTTCAAAATTCGAACTGGAAATATAGTATTTAAAACTAACTAACTGGTTTAACACGTTTTAGCAGTTTCTTAAATAATTCGGATATCGTAGGTCTTAGACAGGTAATACATAATGACCTAAGGAATGATGTTATAGTTCATACATAGTTTAATAACAATAATCCTATATCCTAATTTTGTGTAATAAAATACACTATTTAATTATTAACGTTAATTTATTTTATTCCTGCATTATCACGCATACTACTTAATTTGACACAAATTTAAAACAAAAAACATCCAGTAACAGTTAATTATATAGCAAAGAAAAATTAAAAAAGTAGAATACTGTAATAAATGTCTTAATTGATCATTAATAATAATTTGCATGTACATTCCCTCAGAGGCGAATAAAATTCTAGAAATAATTAGTTTGCATAAATATTACAAACAAATAAAGTATAACACGTAATAATCAAACAAACTAAAAAACGTAATACAAAGTTGTTACGTAAATTTGAAACATATGTTTCTTTAAAACTAAATAAAATTCGTAGCTGTTTTATTGTTGTTTATTTTGAAATAAACAAATAATATTCTGCCGAAGCTGCTGTATAAAATTGCGTTGATAAAAAAGAAAAGCTTCAATAGAAATTCTAACGTTTTTATATATATTTTTAACGCTGAATAATTTACAGTATGATGGTTTATTTAGTAACGTGTTATAATGCGTCATATATTTCTGCGACTACTATATACTTTGAAGTACAGGATATCAACACATCACTCAATAAGTCCCGAAGTAAGCTTCGTTTTCATAAAAAGTTTATTTGGTCTTTACACTTTTTTTTGTTATGATTGAAAAATTATATCAGCTAAATGGTGACTGCCATTCGCTATGCAACTTTCGGCTCTTTTTAAGGCATTTTTCATGACATCCTGCAACATCTGACGCTGAATTTCTTCAATTTCGTGACCAATATTGTCTTTAAGATGTTAAATAGTTTGGGGCTTATTCACATAAACTTTCGATTTTAAGAAAACCCATAAGAAAAAGTCTGGTGCTGTTAAATCCGGAGATCTGGCTGGCCATGCTAAATCACCACTTCGCGAAATTAGCCTTTGTAGAAAAACGTCATTCAATAAATGAATTGTTGAACGAGCTATGTATACCGGCCCCATCTTGCTGAAACCACATGTCCTATAGTGCCTGCTCTTCCATTTCAGGCACAAGAAATTTCGACTCATGTCTTGGTACCGTTCAGCAGTAACAGTAACGGCAACACCTTGGTTATTTTCAAAAAAATAGTGACCAATGATGTTTCTAGCATGAATACCAAACTATACAGTTGCTTTTAGTGCATGCAATGATATTTAATAAATTAATTGAGAATTCTGTGTTCCCCAAAACCGACTGTTCTGTTAATTGACGTGGCCACTGAGAAGAAGACCACTTTGATCAGGATATCTCGGTAGCAATTTTTGAATTAATTGAATTTTGTACGGGAATATTTTCAAATCAGTTTTCAAAATTCGTCAATGTGTGTTTTTCAAAATTTCAAACCACGTCTCCGTATTGATATTTCTGGAGACTCTGCAACACTATCGCGTACCAGAGCCACATTTTCAGCATTACGAGACGTCCGTTGTCTTCCAGGACGAGACCTGTCTGCTGTTGTACCGTACTGTCGAAAATTCGCATGTAAACGATAAATTGTGGTTTTGTGAGGCACTGGACGATTAGGATATTTTTCACGCAACTTCTGTTGAGTGGCAATAATGGAACGATTATTTTCAATAAATATTGTCACTATTTCTGCTCCTTCTTGTAGCGTATATTTACCCATAATAAAATTTGGATTTATACACAACACAATGATTAAAGCGAAATTGAGCTAAACCTCAGATGACGAAGATGGCGTGTAATCAAGATGGTAGCGGAACTTTTGCCCTCTTTTTTAATCAAAACGGTTGAATTTTACTTAAAAAAGTTGTTTAATAATAAATTAAATCTGGAATTCATTGAGTGATGTGTAATTTTTATTTTGGTGATTTCTTTGCATATTTTCAAAGTTCAAGCCTTTATAAATATATCTTCATGGGGATTTTTCAAAATTCCAGTTATTTTCGGAATTGTGACGTGGTAACTAAACGGATCGGCCAGAGAGAACCGAACAATAGGTGGTAGGCTCGACTACCTGAGGACGAGTTCCCTCGGGAAACTTCTTTAAACTATTTATATGTTTCACCCTATGTATACTCAGAAACTTAAAACAATAATGAATCATTAATTTGGCCTTTTGCTACAAAACATATACACGCCGGGACGTGGACGATTGAAATTACGAATTATTTAGCTGTTACCATTATTAATGAAGATTTTGAGACATTTGTTGTGAAACACAACAATGCTCCAATTGACCACTCCTAACTTTGAGCTTTGTTGCATCTGAAAAGACTAGAACAGCTTAGTTTAACTCAAATAACAATAAAATGTATATTGGCTTTTTAATAATACAGAAAAATTCAACAAAACAAGGTATACAATCTCCTGGATCCATTTCCAACCCTTGCAGTGTTCTGAAAGAAAAATAAAATTTTTGATTCTTGTAAAAAACTGATAAAATAAATATTCCTGTTCGAAGGTTAAAAAAATTAAAGTTGAAAAAAGGAAAACGCTTAAATTTTAAAGAATACCCTAGCAAAATGGCAAACTTTTAAAAATAAAAAATTGGAAATGAACAAAACCTTCATGGAAGATCTTGGTCAGGCAATTTTGCATCATCATAGTACGCGAAAACTGACATGGAAACGCTTCCATGGAAAGTACTTTGTTCGTCGTATTCATCAAGCCATTCACTATCTGGATACACTTGGCATGACAAGGAATTTCCATTTTTATGAAAAAATATCAGTTCTTGAACATCATGAAAATACATATCTTTGAATTGAAATGCTGCCAATAATATGGGGAAAACACTGACACTGAAACAATTATTATTATATATAGACACTAGCGACCCGCCCCGGCTTCGCACGGGTGCAATGCTGATACTAAATTAAATACACTACAGAAAAAATATGAACGTTGTATATAAAAACATAGCGGCCCGCTCCGACTTTGCACGGGCATAAAATATATATGCCTATGTCACTCAATGAAAACATGATTAAAATCGATCCAGTATTTTTGGTTCATTCATTACTGCCCTTGGCCTGCACGCATTAAATTTGGAGTAAAACAATTCCTCTTCCCCTATACTTACTATGAAGATTTCCTGCTATCTTTGGAATATCTAAATTCATACAATTTTTATTACATTACACATTTTTAAACGCAAATTTTAAATTTGTAATATCTCCGAAAATATTTGTTTAATTTACATGCTGTAAGGAACCATATTGATCTATATTAATTGCACACTGTATTTAAGGTACTTAATTCGATAAGGATTAATGCCGTATTGCTTAAAATAGCTTCGTAAATAAGCCATTTTCTCACGTAAAAAGTAAACAATAAAAATGGTTAATGTGGGTTATCCCTAAAAGATAAACATATACCATCGCGGACTTTTTTGTAGACCTTTTTATGGTGTACAATACTGTAGTACATTAATTTGATCTAACTCGTAGGGTTAGGCAGCGTTTTTGCTAATTGCTAAATCAGCCTAAAAAAATAGGTTAATTTACGACATCACGTTAGAAACCTCTAAAATTAGCAATGTTGCCTTAGTATATTATGCATGTATTATACATATAAACCTTCCTCTTGAATCACTCTATCTATTGAAAAAAACCGCATCAAAATCCGTTGCGTAGTTTTAAAGATTTAAGCGCACATAGGGATATAGGGACAGAAAAGGCGACTTTGTTTTATACTATGTAGTGATATACGTGATCTATATCATTAGAAAGTTTTGAGTTAAGAATTGAAAGTACGGCTATTTTACAAATAAAATCATGGCATGTGATTTTGTAAACTCGCATGAAAACACAAATATAACTTAATTAATTATTTGTTTAATTAATTATTCTCGTAACTTATTTGTCTTATTTACCAGAGTCTTTGGAGTATCACAAGGCCTCACTAAATATTTGCATTTTTATGAAAATTATAAAATTAACCAATTCCAGTTCTACAACAACAACAAAATGCGTAACTTGAAATGATATGTTGCGAATAATATAGATAAAAGTAGTGACCGGTAATTTGACAATGCTTCGAAAAGAAACAATGCAGGTATTTTTAATTTAATTTTTACAATTTTAATTAAACAATAGATAATTTTGAGTTAAGAATTGAAAGAACTGTCCATAAAAACTAACATGGCAACGTTAACATGTTTTTTATTTAAAAAAAACATATGGCACAGATATTACAACTAGCTATTCACTATCTAGTAATTTTTTCTTCACATTGTTTTTAAAGTTCAGATATATTTCAAACCCAAGCTTAATTAACGTTTGATGGGTATACTCCCGCTAATGCATTCTATATAGTTTACAACATTTTTTCACGCAGCGTTTAACTAGAACACCATAATTACACACTAGGTTTCAACTGGCTTCAAAATTTGTTTATATGACAACAATTTGTTAAGAACTGATTCGGTTTGTTGTCCAAATATACACCACAAATTTTCGAGCTCCGTACAAAGTTTTATTCATTATTTTTAACATGCTATTAACTTATCACTGGCTGGTATTCTAGTTTTTGTTTTTTAATTTTATGTAATTTTATTCGCCATTTCTTAGTCCACTCTGTAATGTCATTAACAGCTGTCTTAAATTCATTTACAGTTGTGTCAAGGTTGTTATATGATATCACTAGTTCAAAGTGATACCTAGTGGTTCACCTGCATAGATGAGTTTCAAATTTGAATATTCGTCGCCGATTCTTATTCTAAACTGATGGCCGATGTAAGATTATCGAGAAATGTAGGATTTGAAAATCTGATTCATCTGACTAAGTTATTTATTTTCCAACACGTATAGGCCCTCGTGACATATATGGTTTGAGCCACATTTAGAAATATAGCTGAATAAATGTATTTATTTTTCAAAAATTTTCTTAATTGCATCCATACATAATTTAGAATATAACTTATTAGTCGTATTCTCCAGAAACTGTATCTTGCCAATATCACATGGTCTGACTAAATATTTCAATTTTTATGAAAATAATGAAAATGAACGGCATCAAAATACTTATCCAGGGGTTACAATGTTGCGAGTTATGTATGAAATAATACTGTTGGCAATGTTACGCGCATTATCTAATGAAACTCACAATATACCTCATGAAAAGTCAGTAAATATCAGCGAGGCCGGATGAACACAATAGTGTTACGTGAATTAACGATGTCGGAGAAAAACTTCAATACATCGATGACCAAAAAATATCGATATTTAAACAATATCTATTCTTCACTCCAACCCTAATTTACTACGTAAAATTCGCCTGTCGATCGAGGAGGAGAAATCTCAAAATCTAAAAGAATCTTAAAACAAGAGTTTGATACTTTCCTGCAAAAAAACCTGATTTTTTTAAATTAAACTCAAAGTTCGATACCTTCTTTTAAAACGATTAATATTTCTCTAAAAACACCAAAAAAATATCGATATATCAGCCAGAAAAATATCTGTGAAAAATATCGACACTTTAATGGGAACTAAGTTAAGTTTTTTTATGTTGATCTGTCCAAGACAGCACTGTAACTTTTAATATATCAATATAATATTTAATTATAGGCCAATAAGATTATTTTATAGAACTTACAACATATGGTGTTACTGTGTATTAAACCGCATCGGATACGTTTTTATCTAACTTCATGTTGAAGCCTTACTGACAAACATTACTTTTTAGTATGTATTATAACGTCAAAATGTGATCAAAAAATAAACCGTGAATTTCGAACAGAGTTCTACTGTTTACTTCAATTTTAAGAAAAAGATAGCTGAAGGTCATCGAATGCTGTGTGAAGCTTGTGGCAGCCATGCTCCATCAATTGACAAGTGGTGATTTTGACACCGAAGGTAGAGGATTTGAAGGCATTACTGTATAAAACCATCAATGGGTATCGCTGTCGACTACAATTGCTGTGTTTGAACACTACGCCTACGAAAAACTGCCGAAATTCCTGCAAAGACAAACAACGTTATTCTTCAGCATGCTAACGCTCGAACACATTACAAAACCGGCGTTAACATTAAAATGGTATGTGCTACCCCACCACTTGTTCCGACTAGGAATGATCGAAAATAGAAAAACATCGATGTTAACACCGAATCAAAAGTATTGACGTTCGATAAACATCGATAAGTATAAAAACATTGATGTTTTCGGTAACAAATAGAACTGTCTATTATATATATGAAATGTATTTATTGTTATTGAAATTACAAAAGTTAAAGAAAAAATTGTTCAATTCCCAGTACTTTTTGGACACACAAAAAACAACTTTGACAGGTGTTTTCCCTGTAGTCTGGTCCATTGCCGGTACAGGAGTTGGCCAGCTTCGGAAAAGGCATATCTGAAGCTGTGGATGTCGCTGTGCAACACAAATAGTTAAGAGCTATTTTATTTAAATTAGGATTTTAGCATTTTCCATAAAATTAATGGGCCAAGTTTTAAATCAGCTATCGGGCTTTTCAAATAACATTCTAATACTATAGGTATATTCGTGTCACGATCACCAGACACAATTATTTGCAGCTTGGTCTTCTTCCTCTTGTTTTGTAGAATTTTCAATATCTGAAATCAATTCTTTGATTTGATTTTTCCTAATGGCTCTGAAATACCTCTGGAAAATGTATACTTTTGAAACGAGGATCCAAGAAAGTGGGGACAGCAAGAATATTAACATTTTCTGTTTGTGGCAACCCTTCTTCATTTCTTTAATTACGTTATTTTTTAAATGTTATCAGATTGTCTGTAATCTGGCGAGTGGCATGACTTGACTACTACTGGTTACATATTTTTCACCACAAACTTCACGAGTAGTTATTTCTATTGGTCGTAAAATCTCACAAACTTCAGTTAAATAATTGAATAACTGACGTTTCAATAACTTATTCTGATAACATCGACATGATATCGAACTCACACATAGATGTTTCCAATTGAATGGAGTGATAAGTGATTGTAAGACATCGAATTTCTTTAAACGAAAAAAGAAGAGAAGTTTTTTGTTTTATGTGGAACACAAACTTCATTCAATATAGTATACAGAATAAGTCACAAAAATATCAGCAACTCTGTTTAAGAAATTGGGTGTTTTATTTAATTTACTATCAGGGTAGTTTAATACAGAAATATTTGGTTATAAACTGAAGATTCCTATTCAATTACTAATTGTGAGTGAATATCATGATATATTTTCGATACTAAATTTCGAAATTTCAAAATTAAATTTATATAACGCTTTTTCACTCAACTGTAATAAACTTAAATGTAAACTATTTTACTGCATATTTATGTATTTTAAACTAATAAAATTATTTGTTAATAAAAACTGACAGTTACAATATTAATTATTAATAATAGGTTATAATCCAAATTCTTCTTTTAAAATAATCTGGTTTGGTTTGGTGTGATAATAAACTGACATTTTGTCTTAAAATAATTGTTAAAAAATTCTCAAAAGATTAATGGCGTCACGAATTGTTATTTCTGTTGGTCGTTAAATCTGACAAACTTCAGTTAAATTAAGAATAATTGACGTTTCCATATTTTATTTTTATAACATCGATATGTCCATGATATCGAAGTCAATACATCGATGTGAAAACATGGATGTTTTGCAGCTAAATTTCGATATTTCTTCATCAGTTCCGACATATGAGACACTTCTTATCAATTGCAGCGCTTCACTTATTATGAGGATGCCAAAAAATAGGTCGATTCGTGGATAGCCTCAAAAGATATATCGTTATTTTGAAATGGAATTCGTAAATTGCCTGAAAGATGGAAAAAACTAGCGGCTATCGAAGGACAATACTTCAAAATAAAAATAAATAATAAAAATAATAATGCAGGTGTTTTTTATATACAAATATACTTTTTTTTTCGTATTCCAAGATGACCAGCTAGAAACAAATGGTCTTTTTCTGATGTCGCTTCTGGTTCGGGTTAGTGAAATGTTTTGCGGGTGACAACGACCCCGAGTTACGACTGAGATTGTCGTAGTTGGTTTACTACCGAGGTTTGTTTCCGAATTCTTTACAAACAGGATGAGTGTTGACGTTCCTCAAAAACCATGGGGCATTGAGTGGACTCTTTTGGATTGGAACACTTGGAGTAGTTCAAGTTGTCTCTCAGAGACATACATGTACCACACCTGTGCTCGATAGAGGCAGACTGAATGGACTAGCATTTGGACAGAGTCGCTTTCTGGGGGATTGGAAGTTTACTTTTTCTACAAAGGAGTGGAAATAGTAGGCTGTACACGCCATTGCCCTTGCAAATCTAAAAAGATGTCTCCAATTTTTCGACCTTTCCCTAATGCCAAGAGGATTGTTGCTGTGACCCGTTCGGGATTATGTGGTGTGAGCCTGTGAAGTTGTTTAAAGCGTGTAATATCGCATTTAATAATTTTGTAAAAAAGGTTAGAACGAGAGAACATCGGGTTGTTGGTCTCATCCGTTAACCGAAAACCGCTCTAGTTGGTCTGAAATGTTATATACCATACTAAAGGAAATTTTGGCTGATGTTTTTTAAAATTAATATATAGACAATATTATGAAAAATAACAATACAAGAGTTGTTTATATACTAAAATACTAATGAATTATAATATATATAGGCGTATATATGCCAAAATTTTGTAAAAAAAATGGTTAGAACGAGAGAACATCAGGTTGTTTGTCTCATCCGTTAACCGAAAACCGCCCTCGTCGGTCTGGAAGGGGCAAAGTAGCCTCGTGCAACTTAAAAATGCCGCCGTGGGCCGTCGAATCAATACGAGGCTAGCGGATCACGTGGTGCGCGCGCCAGCCAATGATCGCAGAACAGCGACGTTCGTCGAGCCGCATGTCTCTCTGCCAAACAGTTCGAAACGCGACATCGTGGTGGTAGTATCGCGTCAGTTCGGTCCGCATACGTCACGTTCGCGATGTTCTGATAGTGTTCCGGATGGCCATGGAAGATCCCACGCAAGTGCTCTACACGGAGCTGCCGGTACCGCTTCTGTCTACTGCCGCGTTGCTGCGACACCAGCGTCAGTCGCCACGCTACCAACCGTACCAGCGTCTTCATCAGCCCCAATTATTCCATAATAATTCCGTTCACGAAGAGTACTTCCGCCTTCGCACCACCGCCTACAAGGAACAGCCCAGTCCGGTGGACCAAGGAAAGACCCATATCTCGTGTCTCTACCCCGAGATACTGTCGATAATCTTCAGCTATTTGGACGTGAGGGATAAAGGCCGCGTAGCACAGGTTTGCACGGCATGGCGAGACGCTGCCTACCAGAAATCGGTGTGGCGTGGCGTTGTGGCCAAGTTACACCTGCGGCGAGCCAACCCGTCCCTCTTTACGTCTCTGGTGAAGCGAGGAATCAAGAAGGTGCAGGTACTGTCGCTGCGTAGATCTTTACGCGATGTCATCCAAGGTATTCCGAATTTGGAGTCCCTGAATTCGAGTGGCTGTTACAACATAACCGACGCGGGTATATCGCATGCTTTCGTCGCCGAGGTCTCTACGCTGACCGAGCTCAACCTGTCGTTATGCAAGCAGGTCACCGATAGTTCCTTGGGCCGGATCGCCCAATACGTCAAGAACCTGGAGGTTCTCGAACTGGGCGGCTGTACCCACATCACGAATACCGGACTGTTGCTTGTCGGATGGGGTTTTACCAAACTGAAAAGACTGAATCTCCGTTCCTGTTGGCAGGTTAGCGATCAGGGCATCAACCATCTCGCTCAGGGCAACTTGGCGCTGGAGCATCTCAGCCTGCAAGACTGTCAGCGGTTGTCCGACGAAGCCCTGAAGTTCGCCACGGGCTTGACCAGTCTCAAATCACTGAACCTGAGTTTCTGCATCGGCATCACCGACAGCGGTCTCAAACATCTTGCCCGCATGGGTACCCTCCAGGAGTTGAATCTGCGTTCTTGTGATAACATTTCAGACATTGGTATGGCGTACCTGTCGGAAGGTGGATCCAGGATCATTTCTTTGGACGTGTCGTTCTGTGACAAAATTGGTGATCAGGCTCTAGTTCACATTTCACAAGGACTGTACAATTTAAAATGTTTGTCTCTCAGTGCTTGCCAGATCTCCGACGAGGGCCTGGGAAAGATATCCAGCACCCTCCACGAACTGGAGACGTTGAACATAGGCCAATGTGCTCGAATCACGGACAATGGCATCACCACCCTAGCCGAGTCGCTAACCCGACTCCGGTACATCGATCTCTACGGCTGCACGAAGATCACGACGCTAGGTCTCCAGAAGGTGATGAAGCTGCCCCAACTCAGCATCCTGAACCTGGGCTTGTGGCATATTAGGTGAAAATAATGTAATTTAAGCATGTAGATATTGAATATCGCATCCGAAGTGCGGTTTTTGTTTCATTTCTTAGGTTTGTCGTTTTTGTCGTCCGTCGATTGTTTCTCACACGCACATACACTGAGCTGGTGGGTTTTTAGTCAGCGAATCAAATGTCATTAGGTTACATTCCGGGATAATTTAGGTCTAAGGAGATAACAGCGAAGCTCGCGGAGCTCTTATTTATTATATGAAAAACGTAAAATTGACATGGTCCTTATCATTTCTAATGTTTGTGTTTAACAATGATAACGGCACTGTTTATAGTCAAGAATCACACAGAAAGTTACAGTTTCGTTGGTGTTCGTAAATTATTACTTACTAATTATTAGATTTATAATATTCTAAAGAATCAACGGACGGCAACAAGACAAACATACGCAACAACTGTGATAATATAAAAACGAATGACGTAATTTGTTTAGGTAGAGTAAAGAGAAATATATGAACTTAGGATTTAACTAAAAGGAAAGGCATTCGAGCAGAAATCCTGGTCTTTGGGGCACTATCGTCGTCATCATTATCTATAACAATTCAAACTAATGCAGCTTTTTTATCCACTTTTCAGGCATATGTTCAAACAATTTTATCGCATTCCTTTTTGTTATCACTCCATAGTGAATATGCCACAATTTACAGTTACATATTGCTAAAAGGAAATATTATACTATGATAAATATAGAGAATTGTAAATTAGATGATAGCGCTTCAAGGATGATCGAGACAAAAAATTATACAGGTTTTGAGATGTTTGATAAAAGGGGGTAAAAACAGTGGGATTTTTCAAATTGCATGGGTTGATTTCGATCTAAACTAATCCACTATTCGATCTATAAACAGAAAAATATAAATATTAAAAATCTATAACGACATAGTACCGTAACGATTATAATACTAATCACTAAGCTATCGTTGTGAACAAGAAACGTTCAGATTGAATATCTATTTCTTTGTTTTATGAGGATTAAAACTTGATAGAGCAACTTTTTCAAATGACTGGAATAATGAGGTGATTTATAGGTATAATAAGAGATCGAATTTTTTTTTAGACCAAATGCCGTTTTGTTAAAACTTTGTATTGACTTTTATTATAATGTCGGGAAATTTTTTTTTGTTTTATGTTGAACACAAAAATCAATCAATATAGTAAATGGAATAAGTTGCCAAAATATCAGAAACTCTATTTAAGAAATTGTGTGTTTTATTTTTATTTATTATCAGGATTAATCTAGCCTGATCATCTATCAAACTATCAAAATATTTGGCCTTTTTATACCTGCCTTTTTTGATATATTTTCGATGCTAAATTTCGAAATTTTAAAACTCAATTTATATAATGCCTTTTCACCCAATCGTAATAAACTTTATAAAATGCTAACAACTTTATTGTATATTTATGTAGTATAGGGTAATAAAGAGAGAACGTATAATAAATAATAATAAGAGATATTAGAGAAAATATATTCAAAAATAACAGTTTATAAATTAATAGATTATAATGCAAATTCTTCTTTTAAATTAATCGGATTTTAATACACTAAACTGGCATTTTGTCTTAAATATTTGTTACAGACTTCGTCTTAAAACTTTCATGGCGTCAACTGCATTTCACTGAAGATTTGGTTTTAGATTCGCCTAGTCAGAATAAAATAAACTATTCATTTGGCGGTGGGCCAACGATCGTCATATAAACACAAGCGGATATATTATTATTTATTAAAAACATTCTAGTTTATTTTTAACAACAGCCAACAACAGGAACTTGGACAAAATCGAATTAACTACAGCGTAACTATTTAGTATACGATCGGGACGTTTTGGTTCGATTAAAATTTCAAGAAAGAAATCGTTTCAGATGTACGTATGCCGATGACGGGCCGTTTTTTGATTGGTCAAGCCTTTTTTGATCGCGTTTTATACTTTAAAAATGTAAATCTCCTCGTACTTGCCTCGAATACTAAAGAGCGGGAGACGGACAAGTCGTATTAATAAGTGCAGGATCGTTTTTCGTGGTCTTTCCGTGGAGACAAAGACGAAGTTTTATTTTTCGAGTTGAAAGTGCACTTGTCGGACCGGTAAAAAGATTCCTCTGAATATATTCTGGGCTGGCGGTTCCGAGAATAGTCCCCTAAAACCGAAAAATAATCTAGGTAGATTCGAACCGTTGTTAAAAGTCGAAGAGAACGATGGACGTTTCCAATGATCCCGTCGGGCCAGGTAGTTTTTAAGGCCAGATGGTCTGAAATGTCGGCGTTTTCGACGAGAATCGTTTTGTAATACTTCACGAACGGGAAAAACCGACGTCCGATACGAAAAATAAATGTCTGAAATATCATCAGCTCAGCCTTGAAAAACAATGCATTGTATCACGATGCAAACCTACCTTGAGAGACTTACGATGGTCTTACGAACACGAGTTTTTTTTAAATAGAGTTCTCTGATATTTTTTATGACGATCGTGTACTTTTTTAGGATATTTAAGGATCCACTTCAGAACTGTATAGTTTTAATTGAAATTATGATTAAAAATACGCTTATATTACGATTATATTGTTCTATCTTTATATCGCTAGGTTCTATTATTATACTGTTTTCGGTTAGCATGTATATTGTTTTATATTAAGTGTGATATTGTGAACATTTATGTACGAACACGGGGGATGGTGGAACCAATGACGATCAGGATTCACATTATAACCAGAGCAAATTGACGCCCCTACAAGGCACCATACGAGAACATTTAGTGATATTTATTTATGCTAAATATTAATCCAAAGACCTTCCTTTTATTTGCAAATACGTTGATCGTAGAGTTACCTGAAGGACGGCATAAGATTTGCTCGTATTAGAACAATCAAGTTTTGTATCACCTTGTATAAATATGTATACATCAACTGCTGTATCTTTTCGTTGATGTTATTTCTCTCCTATTGATTTTGTTTCCTCTAGTTTGGGTTTCTCGTTGATTCTATTTTCGGCGAGCATTGATTGAGAAACAAGACCGTTTGTTCCGTTTTTATTTTTCTTAGGTTTTTGTAAGTTTGTGAAATATTTGTACAGTGATATTACAGTTATTGTAAATAGAAACTTGAAAGTTATTTGTTATTAGGAATTATGTTATGTTTTTATAAATTTAACAAATCTAAAAAGTAATAAAGACTTTTTATCGACTCCATACATGCGTTTCATTGTAGTTATACTCAATAGAATGGACAGTAGAAAATATTGATACGTAATTTCCAGTGTTCCAGCGTTACTATTATTCATAACGAAAATATAGCCTTGTTGGTTTGTTTGGTTTGAAATACATTATTAATATATTTGGTTACTATCCCTGGGATTGTTAAAAGACGCTTTATAAATAATCAGAGTTTATGACTAAATATGTTGAATGAACCTAAGCACAAAGTTTTAATGAGACACTTTCACTAAATCTGGTTTATGATTTCTGAAATAAAAAACAGAAATGTTTACTCTCAGCTAGTGCAAGAGCTTCAATGAGTTCATTCAGTGAAGCAAATCACAAATAATTTTTTTACATACCAAAAATACCGATGCAGATATTTTTTAACCCATTTTCCGATACCAGTTGGCTTCGAATTTTTTTTATTGCTTTATCAACCTGTTGTTTTAATTTATTTTGCTGCAAAAAATAATTTTTATTATTTTTAACTTTCATTTGAAAATGTCTTTTTCCATTGTTGGAAAATGCGGCAATGGTTTTGAATACAATTTTATGAAAAATAATTCTGAGTTAATCAACTATAGTATAATTATCAAGTATATAACAACAAAAATAATATTAATAAATTATGTGTGCTTACGAAAGGTCCTGTCTTTCTTTTTTTTTTCTTCTTAGGTTCCTTTCAAAAACTGAAAATATTGGGCGCTTGCATGTATTTTTACGAAGTTTCCCTTTATACAGACTTTTCGGGGAAAAATTAGTACAATATATTTTAATCGAAATATTTTTCATCATTTTGTACAATGTTAAACAATCAACATGGCAATATCGTTTTGACATAACAATGTTGATTTGGTAGTGATCCAATCGTTGATCCATTTTCGCATTTCTTCAGCTTCTCGAAGCCGTGTGCCATCCAAGCCATACTGCATAATTTTTTTTTATTACTCTTCGTGATTCCACAATCTGCCCTATTGGCAATAAGTATTTCTTATATCTATGTTATATATACATGGCATGTAGAAAATCACTTCATTAAGCAATCTTCTATATAAAATAATTATCTTAATTAATTAGTCTTATTATAAAGTCTAAATATGTCCAGTAATCAGATCAGGTGGTGTTAAACGTTTTAGTCTGCGCACTTCACTATCACGTCACATTTTTAGCTGATTAGCGAGTCCATTGGGATGCACCGACACTCTTTCGAGGTACTTCACACAAATACGTTGAATTACACTCGTTATAGGTTCTAGAGGAATATCGCGTTGTATCACATTATTTGAAATATATTACGGAGCATCAACAATGGCACGCAACATCTTATTTTGGAACCGTTGTTCCAAAATGACCAAATGGGCTTGAGTATAGACTCATACAGCAATACCTTGTTATCTAATGATAACCTGGATTTGCGCCCGATGAGCCAATACATTTGATACAATTTAAGTCCAAGTTTGCTTCCGTTTAGAGAGTATGTGCTTCTTCCAGGTTAGGCGTCAATATAAGCTGCATACATTTGAAAAGGTGGTTATCACTGAAAAAGTACATCAAAATAAGCATGCTGCGTACATCAGAACTTCCTATTCGACAAAGTATATTTTATAACTCTTGTAGCATGTGGCTGAACGTTGTTATGTAAGACATCTGCAGTAATAGTTTCATTCTGTGTTAACAGTGTGTAATACACTACATCTTGCTAGTAGAACCATATTCATTGCTTTGACTTTATGTGGTAATCAACTGGACCAGCTCGTGACATTGTCTTCTTGGAATTGTCGTAGTAAATGCAGAAAGCTCTTATGAAACTGTGATGTTGAAACGGTTCGAAATGGTATTTTCAGTCAATTCGTGTGGCAGGCATTTTCTTTCCTTTTCATTTATCAACTGCTAAGCTATCTGAATTTTTTTTGAGGATCTGAGTTGGGTTTTCGACCAGTATGTTTTGTAATTCAACGTCTTCAACCTTTTTGGTCTTCCAGGCCATTTTTTGTCTTGATTCAAAAATAAATACTTTTAAATCGTCAAAACTATAGGAATATGACGGAGCAGCATCATCGCAAGTTTCTAAAAGTATTTGATGTACTGCAGAATTATTCAAATTTAACAAGAAAAGTAACGAATGTCGAAAAAACTATTGAGCATTCCATTATTAGCCTCTCTATACACTGAGTAACTCAATAATAATAAGTGGAAAACGAATGTGATAGTTAAGACAGGTTGTTTAACAGTTGTCTACATAAATATTTGCAAGTACCTAATAAAAACACCCTATATAATTATAGAGTTAATAAAGAACAATTCAAATAACTTAAGAATAATAGCTGTGTTAATATCCCTATCAATAACGGTTCTGTGAAATATCTATTTTCCTACCATAAAAAATTCCAAATTGCAAGGTTTGAATACAAAAAAAATATACATGGATGCTCTAGATTATCGTACAGTATAGCATGCAGCACATATCTTGTAAATGTGGATATTGTTTTTAAATTCACAGGAGAAAAATAAATACATTATGTCAACATTGTACAGCAAATAGTTAACATTATTTTCTCGAAAAGTCGATTACATCATGATAAAAAAAAATCTGGAGATGCTACATGAACTACTGTACGGGTGATGCCATTACCATCTAATTGCTTAAAAATTTCACGTAGTTATTTATAACAAGCAAATTGTTCTAATAATACAGAGACTATTTATCAGAGTAATTTCTTTGTTTAACATTTATAAATTCGTTGGAGCTCTTTTAGCCTACTTAATAAATAAAACAATCATCAAAGGCAACTAAATAATCAGTTATTTCAATTCACGTATAACCTATAAACCTATATGAATTAGAAATCATAGACTGGCTGATGATGGCTCGGTGCTGTTGAAACTGTTTATTATTGATATTTTTGACTTGTTAATATTTTTTTATTTTTCAAAGTAAGGTGTTCTGTTTTAGCACTTACATAACTAATTAAAATGATGCGGAAGTAATGAGTATATATTTTATTGGGTTTACATTGTCGAGGGTACTGCTAAACTCTTTCATGGTTCTTACAATCTTGGTACTGGTGTAATCCATAAGGATAGAGATGTCAGCATTATTCCAAATACGACCGTCAACATATTGATTTATTATGTAAAAAAACACACTAATGTTATTCAAATAGCTAACTTTTTAAATTTATTATAGGGTAGGGTAGTTTTATACAAAAATGTATCAATATATTTCCAAATTAAATTTATATAACGCTTTTTTGCTCAACTGTAATAATGTTTATAAAATGCTAACAACTTTACTGTATATTTATGAAACTAATAAAAAAATTATAGAAAAGATATTTAAAAATGACAGTTAATAAATTAATAGGTTATTATGCAAATTCTTCTTTTAAAATAATCAGGTTTTAATACAATAAACCGGTATTTTGTCTTAATATGATTGTTAAAAAAAATCTTCTTAAAACTTTCACGGCGTTAACTGCATTTCACTGAAGTTTTAGTTTTAGATTCGCTACGTCAGGATAAAATAAACTATTCGTTGGGCAGTGGGACATTGATCGTCATATAAACACAAGCGGAATTATTATTTATTAAAAACATTCTATTTTTTTTCTTCTAAAGTTCTTCAAATGTCTAGATTTTTTTCTTTGAAACTCTATTTTTTTCTTCTTATTGTGGAATGAGTGGTAAAATAATTATAAAAATCTAAAGGAAAAATGTCATAATATAAGAGTTAATGATGCAGATCTCCAAATAAAAGAGATTCTGTGTCCATTTTAATGAAAAAAAAATCTATTTCAAATGGCATTAGTTGATATATAAATTATGAAACATATAGGATTTGAAACAAGTTCTATTTTTCTTGGAAAATTATTTTATTTTAACGGAAAGGAGTGCGACTTTAAATCCGATCTTCTACTCCAATATTATTTTAATATAAAATAAATCCTTAATTCTAGACACCTTAATCATCATATCTCAGTTATTGACAAACTGGTGTAATATCAAAATATTTTCCATCATTTTCTGGGGAGTTCAAAACTGTGTGTCACCCAAGTCATGTACAATCTTTCTTCTGGAAATAGTTTCAGTGACTGCTAAACTCCTCTTAGAGGGGTCGATTCATTGTCTTCAAAATTTTTCGGATCTCCAGGTCCTCCCTTCACACCAAAATGATAACAATAACACTAAATTGAAAACTGTGTGTATAGAGGTGTAGGAATGTTCGTGTGGTCGGTCGGATTGTGTGGCTGTCGATGCGATTGTTTGTCCGAACACTCACTGCTATTTTGTGGAAGGAATTCGCACGAGAACTGAAAACACTGGTTGAAGAAATACTTGTTTATTTCGATTTAAATAGTGGTCCACGGGAGAATGGACAGGATATTAGGTTAGGTAAAGGAAGTACGCTAGCGCTGTGGAAGTGGTATTGTTACAAGGGGTAGATAAAAGAAAAGAGAGCGAGACGTCGTCGTGGTGATCTTTTATAGCCGGGAACCGCATGGTACCAATCCACCAGCGTTGCCAATCTTTGAACTTGCTGTAGGTAAGTGCGTGGTGGCCTAAAGGGTTGTAGTGGTCGCCACATCACTCCCCTCCTAGTGGAGCTGCCGTGGAACGTACCTCTATGTGGTGCAGATTCCGGAGTGCATCCGCAATTATGTAATGAATCGCCTAAGGAGATGGGGATACCAACCTAAGCGAGGAGTTTTACGGGAATACCAAAACGATGTGATTACCAACATATTTCGTTGATCAAAATATAGGCAAGCACCTAATTGATTTACAGAATTGAAAAGAGTTATGTATTTTTGAACTCCGAACTTGTGTTTTGGTTTTGTTATTTCAATGTTACTTTATGTTATTCCTCTATGATAATCATCGGTCGATCTACTACATATTTGATAACGAATAAGCCTTTTAATAAAGTCACAGAGCTTCATTTTGATTATTTCATTACACATATTAACAAAAAGATTCATTGTTAAAAAATCAAAGTTTTTCTATTCAAATGACCGACCATCCATAAAGTAAACCAACTCACAACTTTCAGAGAATATATTTACGAAATATACGACTACTACTAATTATATAAACCTGGTAAATATAATTATAAAATATTCCCCATTCAACTACCCACTACGTTGTGTAAATAATTTTAGCAATAAATCAACCTTAAGCAATGATTCAGGTTTTTTCATACGTGTACAATTAAAATGTTTGTCAAGTGACAACAATAAAATACGACCCAACAATGATTTGATGTTCGAGAAGTTTTGATATCAAGCCAAAACTACACTGGCCTGAATATCGGTGTACTATAATTCACCAATTTTATGCCCATCCAGTTTTCAAACATGAACATTTAGTGATATTATATTATAATGATTTATTTTACGAAAAACAAATTCGGACATATATCGCTGGGTGTGAAGGTATGTTTTTTTAATTTAAAAATGATGTTATTGGTTAAAATAAATCGTCAGAGTCTCTGATATAATTATGTATTTATTACCAAAGGAATAAAAATTTTTTTAAATATTTTAAAGGCTCCTTTTTACCAACGAGGCTTTATCTGGACTGCACCTATTCTTTAACGTGGACGGTCATCGGCATTAAGCCTACCGACTGGCGAGTGACCAACTTAGAAATCATCCCCCAGGACATCCGGTCTTACCCAGTCTGGTTAGTGGTGTGACTGGGGTCACTTTTCTTTGTCGGATTTTTCACCCACATATTAAACAATTACATATATAAATTTACGACCATGCCCCAGCAGGATTTGAATCCACGAACAGTAAGAGGACCATCCTGTTGCCTTTACTACTACGCTAACCAAGCCATCGGAACAAATTATATATATATATATATATATATATATATATAATTATTAATAATAATATAATAAAAAATATCAAATCTTAAATACAGTATCAGTTCGCCGACTCAGGTGACATATCAAATAAATTTTTTATTTATTTTGTTGTTAGAATAGTTATCATCAGTATTTGCACAATTAGCTGAATATTGGGCAACCTGAGAAAAGTTTTGCAGTTATTGATACCAAACATTTCATAATTTATAAAAAAAAAATTAATGTTATTTGTAAAATAGTTTATTGGGTTAGTAAAAAGGAATTAATCATTTTTCCAATATATAGCTTTGATAAATTGTATCTCGCCCTGTAGAACTTCGATCAGTTTACGTTAGAAAGCTGATATATTGTACAAAAAAAAACTTATTTTACATATTTGTGAACAGCTGACTCAGCTTGAAATCTTGCAAAGGAAAAAATATTTTACAGTTTTTCTTCGGTAAAGGTGAAAATGTTAAGATTATTTATAGTTTTCACATTATAACAACCAATTAAATACAGTTATGGTTTCGTCGAAATGTCGACGTCAAAGATGCTTTTTTTGCAAAAACATGGAAATGACCGAATCCCAACATCGTATAAGCACAATTTCTATTGCACAGGAGCTAAATATTACACAAAAAATCGTTTGCGAGCATTAGGAAGAAGCTGCATATAAAAAGAAGCTAGGTATATGGGTGCCACACGAATTATAATAATAATATTATAGTTTTAGTCAACCTATCAGTTTTACCATCAAAAGTTTTACTAGATATTTGTTAGATATTAAATTAAAAAAAAATTATTGTACATAATTGCAATGTTCATAATTTACTTCAATCAATGTATTGCTCATTGGTATCTATACATTTGTGTTATGTTTTTGATAAATGATAAATTCCATGGTGACTTATTTAGAATAATGAATGTTCCAAATAGAGAGAGTATCAAAATAAGTTATGATCACAGAACACCATGCTTGAAGAATAACGGGTAAGTGTAAAGAACATTTCATTAACAGTGGTTTCAATATTTTATATGAAGTTTATATAATCATCGATTCTAAATATTTCAGCAGGTTTTAACACGATAAAATAAAATAATCTTTTAATTTGGCAAAGCATAAATTCAGCAATACTCCTACAGTTGGTATTACAAGAAAATGAACAAGATTTATGTGATTAGTTAGTTGATGCTTAGCATAATGTTAGTTTTTGTTAGCTTTGTTAGTTGATGTCAGCACATGCCTACTTAAATAAAAAGTAACTTATCAATTTAGTTTGGTTATGTATGATGTTTTTATTGTTTAAAGGCCTATATATAATTGATAAGTAAACTTAGTTAACGATATTGTTTGCATTATTATTTAAGCTGTTTTTATTTGAAATGTAATTCATCACAATGATGGAACTGAAAGTTGAAAAACTTTTAAAAAATGAAACTTATCGGATACTTATTATTTGATTATTTTAACTGACGCATTGAAAACATGAACTGAGAATATGAAGGGAATAAAAGAAAATGATTTCAAATATGGTACAATATCGAAGTAACAGCATCGATATATTCAATTGTATATAATCAGATATTATTAACATATTTTCTGCATTTGTCGTTTACACCAACAATGTGCTCTAAATATACCTTATATGTCTGGATCATTCTCTTGTATTATTCTTATATAAACTTATCATAATTTTATCAAATATATATGCTCATCAATCTATATACCAAATATAGATCATTTTTTGGCTACTATGAAGAATAATAGAAATAGCAATATATATATATATATATATATATATATATATATATATATATATATATATATATATATATATATATATATAATGAAATAGCTAAAGTGAAAATATATTTATAGAATTAGCAAAGAAATAATAAACATGATGTACATATGTAATTATCGAAATGCACATGCGCAGGACGAACTAATCATATTAATTTCCCTAGTCTGTAGTCTGCAGTGGATGATTGTTCACATTTCCCCATATATTTTTTACGTTAGTTAAAATCCGTCAAAAATCAAATCACGTTATTACGTTATTCAATCTCTCAGATCCTATATACTCAAGTAACGCATAATTCAATTAAAGATTCTTCTATTTTTGACGTGAACAAATTGTTCTCGGACGACATATATCTTTCATGTTAAAATCTGCAACTCTAAGTTTCCTAAATCAGTATTTTACATCTTTAAAGCATTAATTTTTTCAGGTTATTATTCCTATTATAACTAATCACAATATATATATGTTATAGGAGATACCTCATTTATTATACGACGAATTAATAATAAATAACGAATTTTTGGATTTTTAAGAAGAGAAATTTTGGAGTTAGATATTCGCAAGATATAAAAAATATAAATATAGCTAAGATTGGCCCCTCTTTACGTCAAACTGATATTTTAATCAATATTTTCATATCACTCTTACCGTTTTGATTACATTATTTATTGCTATTTTGTGAATAATAACTATGAAAGGCATCATTTGAATACGCTATGTGAACTTTACGATAATTTGAATTTAAATCGAACGCCTTGTTTTAACAAAAAAAAAGACGTTCGCTAGATCGGCATCTTGCTGTATCGTTCATAGCTTATGTGCAAATTTAACCTTTCAATTGTTAAACGAACATATGTGACAACTCCTTTAAAGTACTGAGTGTATGACGTCAGCTAGTGCGTGCTGTACATTCTGCCTGGGGTGATATCATCGTAGGTGTGGCAGTTACATCAATATATTTCAGTAGCATTTAAAAAAAAATTATATATATGTATATATATAAATTAATTTACTTAATCTACGATGTTCCAACTAAATGAATCCTTAGTTCTCAGCTCGTATGCATAAATTTGTTTGTGTTCATAGTTGTATAGAATGAAATTCGGTTTTTTTCTCAACCAACAACACTTTTGTCTAGTTATCTGACATAGTTTGGTGTAATTTGAAACCGAACTGTCATGTATTGTTGAGTAAAAGAACATGAACTTATTTCCCTCTTGTAAAACATGTGTTGCGTATTCAGTTCCTGCAACAAAAAAAATTATATGATTTTATTTTATAACCATTAATGGTGTTTACTGATAACAATGATTAATTAGAATAAATACTAGTGTTAGATCTGTGCATAAGGAGCAATAAAATACGAAACATATTTTATCAGATTTTTTATATTTATTTACCGTCAACATTAGACAAAAAAATCTTCTTTTTCCTGTTTTTTCCTCTCTATTCTATTCATCATTCTACAACAGTGGAAATATTTCCAAATAAAAGTTCCTAAAGTTCTGTCATATTGTAAAATTACTTTATCTGATTGAGAAGCATCAATTACTATGAATTGTCATTCTACGGCGTTTGGCATCTTGTCATCCATTCATCGAATTCAACATTCAACAAATCTTTAAATGAGTAAACAAAAACGTAAAAACTGCGAAATGTGTATTTTGCTGACTCGTAAAATTAAGAAGGTATGTTATTGCTACTTTAGTAAAAATTACACTTAATTAAATATTGGGTGAAAATGCGAGGTATCAATGTAACCTAATTGTTAAATTCGATGGTTGTGAGAATTCTCTACATTTTTTTTTATTAATCTCCTAGGACGTCAACAATTTGCCCGTGGGTAATAAGTATTATTATATGATTTCATTTATATAATATAATATAACTATCCTGACATGTAGTAGATCATTTCAGTAAATGATAACCTTATATAGAACTTATAATCTAAATCTTATTCTAGATACTATTCTAACTTATTTTAAAGTCTATCCTAACTTATTCTAAAAACTATTCTAGCTTATTCTAGAGATTACTAAATCTATATAGAGAGTATTAATAATATCAGTCAATTCGTATGGCAGTTTATGTTTGAGTCTACGCACTTCAGTGTCATCGCGCACATTTATCTGTTTGGCGAGTGCATTGGGATGCACTAACAGTCTTTCAGCGCACTTCGCACTCCTAATCACACTCGTTATGGGTTCTGTGGTGCTGAATCAATTTGTTGGGTACGTAATATAGGGCATCGGCGATGACTTGCAACATTTTATTCTGGATCCTCTGGAGTACATTTATGTTAGATTTGTTAGTAGTACCCCACAGTTCAATACCATATATCCATATGGGCCTAAGTATTGAATTATGTAGCAAAACATTGTTATCATGATAATTTAGATTTACGCCCTATCGGCCAGTACATGGTCTAGTTTAAGTCTAAGCTGTGTGCGTTTTGTTACTGTATGTTTTTTCCATGTCAAATGTCGATCGAAAAACGTTCCCAGATATTTAACGTTTTCTGCTTGCGGAAGTTCATTATTATTCAATTTTACTGAGGAACAGCTTCTACAAAGGGTGAATGTCACATGGGTAGATTTTGTCTCTTTTGCTTTGATACGCCACGTTTTCAACCACAATTCGACTTTGTTAAGATGAAGTTGGAGGTTTCTTGTGGCTGATATTGGATCCTCGTGTAATGATAAAACCGCTGTATTGTCAGTATGTAGGTTAGTGTATTTTAAGTTAAGTTTTTGTTAATTTGGTTGACTAATCTATGTATTTGTTCTGTTGTTCTGTGTTCATTACGGAAGTCAAATTGAGGGTCTGGAATAACATTTCTCTCCTCTGGGATTATTTTGAGTCTCTTAATGTATAATTTTTCGAATAGTTTAGAGATCACAGGTAACAGGCTTATAGGACGATAAGAGGAGACGTCTTCTGATTTTTTCCCAGGTTTAAGAATCATAATGATTCAAGCCACTTTCCAAGTGCTAGAAAAGTAATTAAGTCTTAGCATGGCATTAAATATAAATGTTATTTATTTGATGCACTTGTCTGAGAGTTCTTTTAAGATTCTTCCGGTTATTAGCTCAAAACCAGGAGCTTTTTTAGAATTGATTTCTTTAAATATTATTTGTTTTACTTCCTTATCAGTAAATTTCTCATGTGGCAGACCCATTTGAAACGGAGCGTTAAGAAAGTTAAGTCTGTTATTTTCTTCCGTTGCGGATATTTCAGACGGGTACGGATTAAATACTGTCTTTAAATGTTTAGAGAAAACTTCCGCTTTATCTTTATCATTCCTAGCCCAGGTATTATTGTCAATTTTAATGGCTGGATTATGTTGTTGAGGTTTTTAAATATTTTTTTGTTACTTTCCAGAGAGAATATTCCATTACATCAGTTGGCGTTAAGTTGTCTTGAATTATTATTGAATTATTCATAGATTTTTGACATTTATTACAATCGCTGTTTGATTTGAAGAAATGTGCTGCCGAAGCCCATCACTTTAAAAAAATTATAGTGATACTGCCCAATCATATCTCAGTTGTCGTTTTTTTTTGGTCTATGGTCAAGAGCGGAGGACACTCTGGAGGACCAAAATAGTTCGAATGCAATAAATTACAGGACCTATAGGACGAAAGCTCAGCTCAAATTCCCAAAGAACTTTCAGACATCTTAGCTGTTGATTAATCAGCTGTTACCGATGTTTACATGTGATGCGAAAGATCCAAAATATCATTTTGATTTGTTTGACATTATGGTCTCGTTACTCACCAGACAAAAAGAAGGGTTTTTGAGAGAAGTGTGGAAAGAAGTGAAAAGTGGATCTATTAGAACAATCCAGCGCACAGAAAGTCTTGGAGTAACCAAGAGAACTCTCCACGTCGACACTGAAGCATAGTATTCATAGTCATAAAGTCTTGCTGTATATATGGTGGGATCAGCAAGTTCTAATGTATTACGAGCTACTAAAATCAAATGAAACAGTTACTGTAGATAACTACCGACGTCATTTGAATAAATTTAACGACGTATTATTTCAAAAAAAGTCATATTGCCCCAGTCACATCGCTCGGCCACACGTTGTAAGAGTTGTGACGGATACGTTGTTGCAGCTTGAATAGGAAGTTGTTTAGAACGATGCAGCATAGCTTGACTGACCTACAGTTTTCGAAATAATGAAGAAGTGTAAAAATATATCGATGATGTGGTAGCTGTTGCAACATGTATTTTAACCACATCAAAATTAATTAAAAAACTGTCCTAGAAATTAACTAACTTTTAATTCAATTCATCATTATTCAATCCGTCAGTTTTACACTTGGTGGAAATCACGAATATTAACAAGCGTTTAAAGCTTCAAAAGGATTTCTCTTTTTTCAGCAAAAACACGTTTAAGATTTCCTATTTTGCCAAGTCCTATCAATCGAAATCGGACCTATCTCAGATATTAATTACTACTTCTCCGAACTATATTAAAAATGTATAAAATTTTGCAATCAGAAAACTTCACTTCAAACGAACAAGTAAAAGTTCCTTTATTAAAGAACTTTATTAGAAACGAATCTTATAAAACTCAAAGTTCTAGAACTTCATGAATTACCTTTTACCGACTTCTCGGTATTTGAGTTTGATGTTGTTTGTTTCGGCGATATTAGTAAGAAAAATCGTTCGGCGATTCCGGGCCGGGAGACACGGGGATATCCCGAGGGTTTGAACTGTTGTTATTGCAGCTACATCAACATGGATACAGGCAAGTTAACTTACAACTACAACAAGGTTTATTTATGGTAAGTTTGGACCGTGGTTTTTCTGATTTTAGTTTTAGAGATTAATTAATTAATTTTACAATAAACATGAGGTTTTTCAATAAGAATGGGTCGATATTGAAACGAAACACCTAAATTGTAGGCAATATTAATTTATTAATAAGGTGTTGAGCTCTTTGTTTTAAAACAGCTGTAATTCTTCGCGGAATAGATTCGTATAGTGTTTAAATAGTTTTCAACGGAATGTTGTCTCATGATTGTATCGCCAATTACTTCAGCGATGTTGAAGATGGAAATTTACTCATATCTGATTTGACAAAACTCGCTTTTTTGTTTGCTCAAACTCGCCATGACGGTTCAGTTATTTTGAGATATGACGATTGTGTTAGCCAGTGAAAATATTTCTGAAACCAAAACTTAACCTTTTGGGCTATATGTACTGGAGCATTATTATTTTTGTATATGGCAGGGTTTGAAAACAATGTGTTAGTCATAATAAGAACTTTATCATTTAGGATCTGCAGATACTGACGAATACAACTAAATACTACGATATTGTCTTCTAAATCATAACGGAACCTCCTTTGAGTTGACTGCTTAAACCCGGTCGTTTTTAGGAAACAATATAAACGATGATTTATTGGACCCTATAACAATCTCTAGGCCAAAGGGTTTATGATAGTTGCACTTCTTCATAGTTACTGTCTTTCGCAAATTAGCGCTGGCTTCCACTATAGAGGGTTTCGCAATCGCCGCTCTTTCATGAATGTTAGCTTACGTTATACGAAGTGAGTGTTAAGTTCTACTGTCAGATTAGTCGCGGTAATTTCATGTTATCTAGCCACAAATCTTAATATTCGTCGTTCTGTTTTAGTTAACTTTGGATTTCGGTAATCCTCTTCACTAATTATCAAGTAAAGTCCAGATACCCAAACTCTACTTGATCGCGTTCATTGTTTATGCCTCTACCGACTCTTCCTATGTCTGATCTATCTGCCCCAGTGTCGGCGTTTCTAACTACTGTCTCCTCCCGGTTATCGATCAGGTCTATATCTGAACTGTTATTGTTTCCTTGTGGATCTCTAAATTGGTGTGCTTGGTGTTTTCCACACCATTACCACATTCGTACAGACCTTCACTTTCCCTTAATCTAAATCTGTTGATGTATGCAGCCATATTTCCGTGTCCTGCTGTTAGTTGTACCGCCTTTCTGCTTAACCTCACTCTCTTACAACCCACCCTCTCGTAGAAGTCATGGAGAGTTCTGACATCGCTTGAGTTGTACCATGCCAGATGCCATATGGCGATTGTCTCGCTTTTTTTTCTCGCATTTGATCTGTCCCTTACTTATCCATCCCTGGTTATCCATGTCTACTATCGCCTTTCTTGTTGTCTCCTTTACCAATCTGTCTACCCTTATCCATTTCTGGTATGGACAGACCCCTTGTCCATTATATGTTTATATTAATAGAAATTTCACTCAGCTCTTTCAATGTCGTCCTGAGGTTGTCTATGTATATATTCTTCCCTTGCGAACAGTGTTCGGCCCACCATAGCCCTATCTTGCTGTCACTGACAATATGACAACTGTGACAATGTTCACCGCCATAAGGCTGCCATTTAGCTTAATGCTATATGCTGTTACCTGTCCATACTTTGATCTTTCCAACATGCTCACACCTATTCCATCCAAGCTGGCACTAGCGTCCATCCATATTGTTGTATCTGATTTTGCCAGTTCCAAGTTTGTTCAGGTAGTCTGCCATGACCACTATTCGGATTTTGGATCAACCGTTTTGGGGCCCATGGGGTAACCATATCGTTTGATGATTTTTTTAAAATTTATTAATTACGTCACTCAAAGATGACCAATCTCTTAAATATTTGATGCAGAATGTCTATCGTGGCGTGGAATGCCATGCTTGAAACCATTTGTGGTACGCGATTATTACACTTTGTGCAAAATAAATTGGTTATCATCGTTCTACAATAATTACCATCAAAAGGATGAAAAAACACCCAAAAATCCACACCAAAAATGATAACTTATGGTTGCAATGTCACCTGATCAAGCTTTTTCATTTTTTTTAAATATAAAAGCACATGGTATACATATTACAATTAGTTATTAACTACAACTATTTATTTCCTTCATAAAGTCGTTCTTAAAGTCCCAATCGAAGACTTTAGATCTAAAATTAATCAGCATTTGATGGATTTACACCCACCGATGCACTCCATATAGTTTTAAAACACTACACAGTTTTCATACATACTTGAACTATATTACATGAAAAGTTTTTTGTACCTTCAAGCTACTAGTAAGACCACTGTCGTCGAGCAGTTGTAGTACTTCAACTGTTTTTATGTTCAAGCAATCTCTCTTGATATTTTTTCTCTGACCATTGGTACATTTTGATCTTTCATTCCAAATAGCTATGGTGCTATTCATTTATTATGCAAGGCGATTTTTGTCACTTTTGTCATTAGTCACTGTTTAATACTTATTAATATTTTATTATTTTGTAAGATATTTATGTAAGACAGAATATATTATATAGAAATATATAAAGATTACAAATGTCTAATATAAAAATCTAATAGTTTACATCTTGGTTTCGGCAGCTACCTTAATGTTAACTATTAGTCCTTTTCAAGAACTAAGTCAAGTGTTTTTAAAATTGTTTCCATTGCTTCTTAGTCAATTTTTTCTAAGACTAACTGCAATAAATCGTTTATTGAATTAAATTTAGTTTCATCTATATCGGAAAAAAGAGCTTTTTCCCTCAATCAATCTTTTTGTGTAGAGACTAACTTGATTTTTAAGTCTCAGTTAGTTGGATAGAAAATGTATCCATGGTGTTTTCGGTATTTTCAATTGTCAACATATATATTGGTAGCGGTTTTAAGACAGTGTTATTTTCCTGTTTGGTTGTTTTAAGAATGTTAGAGCATCTAATACTTTGAGATCTTTTTCTTAAAGATCCTTCGTGATAATTTCTACTTGGCATGTTGTATCCATACTCATATGGGTAGATTTTGTTTATCTTCATAAGTAACATATAATATTGAATATATGTTGTTCAACGCTCTTATTTTGTACGCAACTTTTAACCGAATTTTATTTGTTTTCTACTAAATGACTACATGCCGCCAAAACAATGTATGCACCAGAGATTGCCAACATCGACCCATAACTCTGTTGCAGCAGTCTGCTTTAAAAGATGTGTCTAAATAAAATGGAATAAAAGATACTTTTTGCGTTTGTGCGTTGTCGCTACTAGTTATTTATCTTTCCGACAAGAGATGAGTCCTAAAGAGCGTCAAAATAATTCACCTTCGTTAAATACAATCCATGAAGGGACCCATTTTTTGCAACTTCATAAAAGATAAACACCTGTCCCGACAGAGCATGTGATATTGATCAAAGCAAGTGGTGGTCGGACTGAACATCTGGAGAATTCTTCGGGTGGGGTAAGATTCCAAATGTTTATGACCGGTTTTGAAATGTGTGACTGAACAGTGGAACATTTCCTTCATTTTTCATTTAAAATGTAGTTTAAACACATCAGTTATCATCATAGTTGGTCCTTAGTTATAAACATTTTAAACATTCTTGCCGTTAATTGTAGATCTGATATTAACAATTCCACAAGCTTAACCCATGACTTGCTACGCTATCTGCTATAAAATAGTAAAAACGTTATAAATTTGTGAATTCGTCATTCCTTTGTGAAAAAACTGAACTCTTTTAACTACTTAGGTCGTTCTTCTTTGTTTCTATATTGACTTCCACAAAACACTGTATATTGGTAGCCCTTTTTCGACAAAAACTCGTCGTAAAAAATTTTATTTGACACATCATCTATTATTTAACCAAATAAAATAAATCCTTCTCCATATGAGCCCTGTGTATACATTGTTCTTAATATCGAAATATTTCTGAGCTTTTTTTAAACAAATTTCAAATAAATCAGTTTAGTATACTAATAAATCGATCGAATTAATCGATTTTTTCAAATTTTCTCTACTAGACTATCCCCTCAATAATCTTATTTGTGGCGAAACGAAATTGTAGGTGGAAAGGAAGGAATGCTGTGTCGTTTGTTTTATAACGTTGTGAAATAATTCCAAATCCTCATCACTGTTGTTAACCATTATTACATAAAAATAATAAAATAATATTAAAAATAGAAATAAATAAATATTAAATAAGAGTTTTGCAATCACAGCTCTTCCAGGAAAGTTTTCTGGAGCTGTCACTTTTGTCGCAGTAGTTTTATATTGTCTCGACACAATTCTATCTAATGTTCGTCGTTCTGTTAGTTAACTTTGGGTTTTGTTCACTAATCGTCTAAATATCAGTAACTTATAACATGATGAGACAAAATAATATGAGACAAGTAACTGCACAGAAAAACAAATGATAACAACAAAGGAAGTTATGATTTTACCAAAACTAAAGTATAAGTATAATCGAACAGAATTATTTAAGAAACAACAACGTCTTGGTATTGAAAAAATTGAAAGGTACGATTATTTAAATATGTTTTTTTCTTATTTTTTAATAAACCCTGTCTGAACTGGATAACGTAATACCTTCGAACTTTATGTACAAAAATACAATTTTTTCCTCAAATATCTTCACAACAAAATAAATCAGTTTTCGCGTAGCCGACTGCTATCTCGCATCTCGAAAACGTATAGGTAGCGGTTGCGTGTATACGATTGAAATATATACAGAAAACAGGTTTCTGCCAATACTTTATGTATCTACTTTCAAAAATGTTTTCGCGTTCTGAATCTGAACAGGTGCCGCTTAGTGACGGAGGTACGTCGTCGTACGTGTTACATAGCAGCTTGCGGTACGAAGCACAATAATTTTTAGCATTTAAAGTACCACCAATTGGACGTGGTGGGAAGATGTGGCCTGGTATTGATCGGTGTTCGGACCTTTCCGGAGGTCTATTGCAATTTAAATCTAATTCTCTATTAAGTTACTTTACAAGGCTTTCCCTATGCGGTTCTTCAGCAATAAAATTGCATAGTTTACGTCAGCTTTAATGTGCTAACAGTGTTTCAGGGTAGCTAACAGTTTCTGTTATGACAACGCCAGATCATTACGTAAAGTTCTCATAATAAGCTAAAATTTATTTACAGCGAAAATATTTTGAGAATATTATTTATAGTTCTTCCTCACAAGCAAATGTTTACACCATCACAAAAAGCTCGGAGATCAAAAAGAACACTTACTATGATAAAGAATATTGTCTACAGTGATATATAGCTTATAAAAACGACAGTGTTATCAATAATATTTTCATACACAAAGAGTTTTTCTGTAACTTGTCTGAAATTTATGTTCAAACGTATAATTACCAAGCTGATTTCAAATAAATTATTTCTGTAATGGATGAATTCACACAGACATAATTTGGAACATACGTACTACATATTTGCAACATCTCGTGACTTAAAAAAGACAAATTACTATATTTTTATTTGTTATAAGATATAGGAAAATGTACTGGCTAATTGGAAGAAAATCACAATTATCAGTACATAATAAATTGCTATTATATAAGCAAACACCGAAACCTATACGGAGTTCAATTAAGGGGATGTTCTGCGAAGAGTAACATAAATAAAATACAAATTTTTCAGAACAAAGTCCTGAGAGGTATTGTGGGCGCACCCAAATAGTATAGGACTGATTACCTACATCGAGACCTTCAAATATCCACAGTCAAGGGGGCATAAGAAAAGACTCCATTCATATGAGAATATTGAAATATTGCAGCTGTTGGATACCACCAAAACAGGACACAGGCTTAAAAGAATCAAACCATCTGATACTGTGTAGTGTTGAGTAGTGAGGTGCATATAATAAAAAATACAGCAATGACATGTATAAACATTATTTCATCAGAGACTGAGATAGGGCCGATGGATCATCCTAGTTATATACCTAGATTTAAGTTATTATAAAGACAAATTGTAGGTTAGTCGGAAATGACTAGTAACGATGTAATAATTAAATAAAAGTAAATTTTTTTTATAAAATACAATATGGTTATAATATTGTGCTATTAAATAATTATAAAGAAACGGCCAAGTATCTTCAATCAAAATAATAAATTATAGGAAGGTTACAATTCCAATAAAAATATACGTTAAAATATCTGCAATTTGTTGGATGAGATATAATTAATTTCATACGTAAGGCAATGTAATATTCACTATTTATAGTTTTGGATTCTTCCAGATGATCTATAAATAAAATATCATGCGCTTACCAAAATGCATTTTTGGGCACATAAGAAAGCTTACACCAGCTGTTATTGCACTTCGCTGATGGTTTTGCGTTCACATCAACTTGTAAATGTTAAGTTATTTAAAAAAATAACGTCATTTTTATTAATGACACTTAATAACATACCACTGTGAATCCAAACACAGAAACCTTCTATAGATATATACATTACAATTACAAGATACTTCTAATGGTTATCAACAGAATGATACGCTTAGACCAAATAATAACTGGTGAATAAAACCAGTGGTAAAAAAGCATAGAATTAGTCGAAGTAAGCAAGACAATATAACATATATCTAGTGGTGAACAAACATATTTTATAGGAGAGGAAACAAAAAACTAGACCACATTTTCAAAAATCACCAAGAAAAAAATGTCTTCCTCTCCGTATAACAAAAGAACTGACTGGTCGATGTACAAGTAACAGCAATAAATATAACAAAAATATATACATAGCAACATGATAGGAAACTCTTAATAAAATTTAATCGAACCAAACCAAGTACTTGGATAACCTGGAAAATTGTCCACATTTAGTTATTTTGTATAGTCCGCAAAAGTGTCCAGGTTTTGTTATTTTTAGTGTTAGTGACAGTTCAGTCTATTATAATTTTACTGTTTTACCACGATGGTATTACTTTTATAATTATTTCTTGTAAACGCTATAAAACATCTTATTTTGGAGTATTTTAGAATAAAATGACTGCCTACAGGCTTTATTTAGGTAGAGGGCAGGGGATAGATATATGTTCAGGCCCATATATATGTTCTCATGAATCTTACAGTTTACCAGTTTCGACTCCCAAATTTATGAGTTGATAAACCATAAGATGCTTCCTTTTTAAAAATAAATAAACAAATAAGAATTAGTAAAAACTGGACCTATTAATTTTCGTCTTTGTTTTATTTGATTTTCTAAACAGTGTGATTATTAAGAACAGATTAGATTAGTAAGAACAGGACAGTGTTCAGTTCAAGATCCATCAACATTAAGTAGCACAGTTGTAATACATTAGATATAATCCACTAGATTTTTAATTTCTGGGTTAGAATAATTAAAAACTTATGAGAATAAAATATCAATCCCTGAACAAATGATACACTTAAGGAAGTTTCCATCAAACTCTTCTTGAAATAAAGCCACAAGCAATCAGTATATGTTGGGTTTTTTAGCTCAAATTACTAAGAACATAGTTTATTTTTTATGCTTGAAGCCATTAACAGTAATTATATCGAAATCATAATGCATTTATTGATGGTGGTATGATGACATTCGTAATTTTTTAACCGAAAATTCAGTGAAGCTAAAACTATAGCAATATAATGTTTAATTGCTATTTTAATTGCTGTGAAAGAAGTATAAAAAAAGAGCGAAATAAATCGTAAAAAGAGTGTTCTAAGAAATTGTACACCAGTAGATTAAAACAATAATTCAAATTAGGCATATTACTTTAGTTCTTGATAAAGTGTGGCATACAGGCTGCAGGTTAAACTAAAGAAGCTTCTTCCTTATTAGCATGTTTATGTACTGAAATTTTCCCTAAAAAATTTGCTATAAAACAAGATGATAAGCATACTGAACAACAAATATGTTAAAGAGATCCAATAGTAACATAAAAAAAGTCCATACACACCTAACAATACCTGAAATACAACTGTGGATGAAAACTTGGCGTATCGAAGTTCTCCGTAGATAACAAGACATTGTTCTACAAATCAATATTTAAGCCCGTTTGGTTCTACGGAATCCAACTATGGACCCACTAGTTTCCAAGACGAGTATAATTCATAGCGTTAATGTTACCTAATTCTAAAGAATTTATCATCATTACACCTCTTTAATTTATCTAATTAATGGAGATATATAGCCTTTAAAGTAATATATTAGAATAATATAGTTCACAGGTCACTTACTGAAGGGCTTTCTACATATCATATATATGATCAGAGTAACAACGATTCTTGAAAAGACATTCGAAGAAAAGAAATATTGTCCTGCTATATTCCAGGACGTTTCACAAGCTATTGACCGGGTATGGCATTTAGGATCTGCAAAATGAGAAAATTGCTACAGCGGAATTATTGTCAACTGCTTGAATACTATCTTTTGGAAATAAAATGTAGTGTTTCGTATCAACGGATATTCTCAACACTTAAACTTCTCTAAACTGCTGATATGCCGACAACAAAACAGTACTTGGAACATTTGCCAACGACTCAGTAATTATGGAAAAAGATCTGTCTAAAGCTTTAGAAAAAGTACAGGTAGCAGTTAACCAAGTCTGCAAATAGAATAGGGACTGGAAAATACAGCTTTATAGCTCCAAATTTATTCATTTTAATAAATACAAAAATAACACAAAAACAAAACTTAAAAAAACAACAAAAATCTAATTATTTTACTTGACAGATGTCTGATTTCTCAAGCTGAATCAGTTAAATACCTCAGCATCCATCTCGACGGTAGGTTAAATTGTTAAAAAGTAGCGCAGATTAGATTCAACGTCACGCAACTATACTGGTTAGTCGGAAAACTCTCAACTTGAACTAAAATCAAAAAGATTGGTTTATCAGTCAAAGATAAAGCTAATTTGAACCTGTGGGGTATAAATGTGGGATTACTCTAAAACACCAAACCAACTAGTATACTAACGTAGCCAAAACAAAGTTCCTCGATTAATTACAAATGCTTATCGTAACGTAACCAACGAAGAGCTGCACAGTAACCTCAAAATCAAATGGATATCCGAAGTGATCCAAGATTTCGCCTTAAAATATGAAATATGGTTGCTAAACCACAGAAACTTGGAAGCAATACAGCTACTGGACAACACGTAGTAAATCAGAAGATTGAAGCGAACCAAACCACACGAACTTGCTTAGTGTATAAGTGTATTCTTAACTCTAGTTTAGGTAGTTTAGTTTTATTTTCATTTTGGGAAATATATTCTGATGTAAAAATACAATAATCTGTAAATTAAGATTGTACTCAGCATATCTAATGTCAAATGTAATTAATTATATATATATATATATATATATATATATATATATATATATATATATATATATATATATAAATTCGTATAAGACATGCTATTGCTCACTGTGCAGACTATTGAACCACTAAAAGATATACACAATAAATAAATTATAGCCGGCTAGGTGGCGCAGTGATAAAGTCGACAGGACGGTCGGTGGACATTAGATGCAGAAGGTGTATTGTTGCGATAGTCGCGGGTGTGAATCATGCTAGGGCATGGTCGTAAATTTATGTTTGTCATTGTCCTAGACAAGAGTGCAAAATCCGACAAGGAAAGTGATCCCAGTCACGCCAGTAACCCGGCTGGGTAAGACCAAACGTCTTTTGGGATAATTTCTAAGTTGGTCACTCGCCAATCGGTAGGCTTAATGGTGGTTCGGAACCCACGTTAAACTGTAGGTCCAGTCCAGATAAACCTATAGTTGATAAAAGAACACGTTTAAATATACAAAAAAAAATAAATTATACATAATAAGTGCAACATTAGTGCTTTAATATGTCTATTAAATGTATATTCATTATTTAAATATTGAAAAATTATATTTTACAACGTTAGCTGAATAAACATCATTATGGAACTTCTAATTTGCAAAACTACATACGGAAAATCGATATATCGACAAGCAAAAAGCTCCATAACACTGTATTTGATATTAATAAAACTGTATTATTATTATATTATTATTTATTACCTTTTAATGAAACTAATAAACGTATTGTGTACGTGATTTTTGACGTATAATAAACATACCGGGCAAAATCAATTTTTCGAAAAAATAATAGCAACTATACAATTATATTACCATAAAATTCGCTACAAAGAAATTGGAAAAAAGCGGAATAGACTTATAAATCGATACGTAATGAAAAAATGCATTGTGCTATAGTTTAGCGTTATATTAGACAATGGTATCGGTTTTTTGTGCGTAAAATATACGTATTCAGGTTAAATATTAGTTGGAAAAAATCTCGTGAAGCGGCCTGAATAAAACCGTTAAACTTTATCCAAATAAATTTCGTATGATTGTGTGTAAATTTGTGTTGTTCAGGTCTGTCGTGCAAGCCGGTGACCGTATATGTAGCATCATATATGTTTAAGCTACTCAAATATTAAGAACAATGTAATTAACAGATATATTTACACACATGTTCTGTAAACTCATAAATGAATTTAAACTGAAATTGATTCATTGTATGGTTTTAAATATTTTCTAATAGGCTAGATATCTGTAGTAAATAATCACAAAAATATTGATTTATAATAATAATATAGAGGTATTATTAAAAATAAATTAATTAAATATTAAAAGTGAGATTACCAAAATTTTACCAGATATAAAAATAGAAAAATTCAAAATCTAAATATTAACCAGAAACTGTACGAAACATTGACGTCACTTAACGTTTCTTAACCATCATATCCGTATTCAAACGTTTGAACTTTTTAGCGCGTTTCTATTTTATTCGGGTTATTTTTCCTATATTCCACAGTTAAAAAATTGGTTTGCAACCAACAGAAAGAAAAGATAAATGAAACAATTGAACTGGGATTTATCAAGGCAAATAACCTTACTTTGCCCATAATCGATACGTCGATAATGATTGAAGTATGTGGCCGTACAGAAATAGTTAATTTAAAAATAATACTAGACACTAACCATGTACAACCATGAAATGTATAGGGCATTGAGGAATATTAAGTAAAAATACTATCAGTATAACACTTGGCAAGAAAATTAATAAATGACAGTGTACCTAATAATAGCACAATAGCCACATGGGAACTGTGCGCATAGTATTATTGAAATCAAGTTCCCTATATACGTTAAGAACCTACTGAAATATTAGATTTTTTTTTATTATTTAATTAATTCATTGTTACTAGTCGTTTCCGTCTAACCTACAATTTATGTTTATGATAACCTAAATCTAGGTATATAACTAGGAGGACCCAACGGCCCTATCTCAGTCTCTGGTGGAATAATGTTTATACATAATAATATGCACCTCACTACACAACACTACACCAGATCAGATGGTTTGATTCTTTTGAGTCGGTGTCCTGTTCTGGTGGTATCTAAAAGCTGCAATATTTCAATATTCTAATGAGAATGGAGTCTTTCCTCATGCCCCCTTGCAATTCTCTCGATATCTTGACTGACTATGGCTATCTGAAGGTCTCGATGTAGGTAATCAGTCCTATGGTATTTGGGTGCACCCACAATACCTCTCAGGACTTTGCTCTGAAAAATTTGTATTTTATTTATGTTACTCTCTGCAGAACATCCCCATAATTGAACTCCGTATGTTCATATAGGTTTCAGTATTTGCTTATGTAACAGCAATTTATTATGTATTGATAATTGTGATTTTCTTCCAATTAGCCAGTGTATTTTCTTCTTTATATTTTCCTTCCAGCGAAGTTTTACAGCAATATTCATTCCAAGATATTTAGCGCTGTTGCTATATGGAATGATAAAATATTATGAAAATATTTTAAAGATACGGATGCATATGTATGTAATATTTTTAACGATGGATGTTTGATTTTTTACTTTTTTAACATCTCTGTAGAACGAAAAGGTGTATCCTGTATTATATCAAATTACCTTTTAATATTTGGGAAATTAAAATAAAGTTAATTTTAATAATAGCCTTACAATCTTATAAACATGTGTAACTACAATCCTTCATCAAGAACGTATTAGGTTCTTCTATGAATTCTTAAACTAGATCTATGCTTATTTTTTATTTTATATTTTATTTTACTTTATTTGACTTTAGTAACAACATTTGGGTTCATAAATTGTCTGTACGTAGGTATTGTTCAAAACGATTGAAACTTCCTTAAACTGTTTGTCACAACACACATATCAGACTATAAAAACTTGATAATATCACTTGTTTAATCAAATATCTGTCACTTTAACTTGGTGAAGTATAGCCCTATCGAACTATTTGATGAACAAGAAATATTTGAATATTTAAGAATATTTGATATTGGCTTTTCGTAATCTAATTGTGATGGGATTTGATTGACACTTATTGAAAATTTGGATTTAATTAATATTTTTCTTGCATTTTGAAAATATATGGTCGTTCAGTAATGAATTACAGTTAATTTTTAGTGAGTTCAGTTACAAGCCCATTTTCTTCTTTTTAGTTGGCATTCGAATTGTAGAAACATATTGGGTTCATGTATACCTGTACGGTTAAATCAGTTACGTTATATTAAATATAATTTTCTATATTATTCGGTAACTAAAAAAATAACAAAACTATTAGGAAGTCATGTACACAATAAGCAAAACAAATGAGGCGTAACCTCAAGTTAGGGATGTTGGCCACTGAAAAAATATCGATATATCGTTTTCGATATTTTAAAAAAAGATATCAATATTTTTAGGAGATAATAAACAACAAATACAAGTGGAAAACAATAAACAGTGAAATATTAGCCTCAAATATATATATATATATATATATATATATATATATATATATATATATATATATATATATATATATATATATATATATATATATATATATATATGTGTGTGTGTGTGTGTTTTCTAAATACTGATGAACTAATTTTAAAGGTTTATTAAAAATTATATTCAATTTATTTTGAAGAAATATCGGCCAAAAATACCGATATTTTTTCAGCGTCCCTACCTCAAGTATTATCAACATTGTTATTTCTATCGATATTACGTTAATTATATTTATTCAAACTATACTGGCTGGTTCCCGCCTTATAAAATGTAATCACATTTTTCTGAAACGTAGAATTGTCATAAAGTAGTTTTTCAAAAATAGTCATCTAGCCTATTATTTTATGTAAGTGATCATGTATTGTAATATTATACACATATTGTTATCAATCATTAAGCAACACAATAATATTGAAGTGACAATTTTTTTTATAATAAGTAATTACTAAATAAATAACATTACGTAAATTACTTAAATTAAATCAGTTTTTGAAGAAACGTTTAAGTATTCCGGGGAATTGGTACAATATAATGGGATGGGGAAAAGCATTTTCGTTTTTTTCATATACACATTCATTTGAAGCCATAATCGTATATATATGTGCCGTTTTAATGCATGAATTTTTGTCGGTTCTCTAGTAATAATTCCATAATTTCGTCTCTTTTGGAAAATTGACAAATAGAAAATCGGTTCATTATATTTCTCACTATTAATTCATAGGGATACCATGTAGCAATTTAGGTCTATTTTGGTATCCAATCTTATGTAAATGTTTATGTTTAGTGCCGTATCCGCAATATTCTGCTTCTTAATAACTACTTTTCTGCTGTTGATATTTTTGAGATAAAAAGCGTTTCGAAACAACTGTATCATCTGGCATGTGAACATAGATTTTTTCTTTTTATCATAATTTTTTAAACATTATTATCTTATCTTATCTTTTTCATTCGTTTTCTCGGCATTATCATCCAGAATCTGATATTTATCCACTTAGTAATAAAAAATTCTATCGATTTCCATAAAATAAATATTAATTCAAACATAATAATTTAGAATAAATAAAACAAATGTATGTCACCTGTAATTCTAAATATTTGAGGTAATAATTAACGATGATGTACATAAGCAATTTTGATAGTTTTAACTTGTATCTGTTAGAAGAAATATTTTTCCAGCTATTATCAGTATTTATAGAGGGTAAAGTGTTCTTTTGTCGACACCACCGATATCTTAAAAAGTTACTACAGATAGCGAAAATTATGATGATCATTCTGGGTCAGGCTATAGTGTAAAATAGTACCTGTCCTGGTGGTAATATTTTTTAGGTCATACTTTCAGATTTATACTTATGAACAGTCTACAGCTACACATTTCTTACCTAATTACTGGAATAATCTTAAAAGAGCTCTCAGGAAAGTGCATCAAATTAATAACATTCATATTGAATGCCACGCTAAGACTTAATTACTTTCATAGCACTTGAAAAGTGTCTCAAATCATTATGACTTTTAAACATCAGAAGACGTCTCCTCTTATCATCCTATAAGCCTGTTGCCTGTGATCTCTAAAGTTTTCGAAAAACTATACATTAAAAATATTATTCCAGACCATCAATTTGGCTTCCGTAATAAACACGGAATAACAGAAGAAATACATAATTAGTCAATCAAATTAACAAAAGCTTAAACTATAAAAATATACTCCTGCATTTCTCGATATTTCTCAGGCCTTCGACAAGGTTTAACACACTGGACTGCATGTTAAATTCAAAAAGCTTTTGCCTTATACGCACTTTCAACTGCTGAAACTATACCTCACAGACAGACATTTTATTGTCAAGCAGGGTGACGAATACAGAGACCTACACCCAATATATTCGGGTGTTCAGCAAGGCAGTGTTGCAACATATGCTGAGGATCCAATATCAGCCAGAAGAAACCTCCAACTTCATTTTAACAAAGTCGAATTGTTGTTGAAATGGTGGCGTATCAAAGCAAATGAGACCAAATCTACCCATATAACATATCCCGTTAAAATCCAACAATGCGAAGTATTCTGAAAGACTATTAGTCTATCCCAATGCACTCGCTAAACAGTTAAATGTGCGCGATGACAGTGAAGTGCGTAGGCTCAAACGTGATTCGTGAGATTTAATAATCTCTAGAATAAGTTAGAAAAGTCTTTAGAATAAGTTACGATAGGCTTTAAAATAAGTTAGAATAGTATCTAGAACTAGATTTAATATAAGTTGTGCATCATATCACTTACTGAAGTGATCTTCTACATGTCAGGATGGTTATATTATATAACGGAATTCATATAGTAATACTTATTGCCCAAGGACAGATGGTTAACGTCCTAAGATCGGAGCCATTGGCTACAATTTCTGATAATTCAACTTAAAGTCAGCTAAAGAGTCAGCAGTCAGCTTGAATAAGGATGAAAATGTTAAGACTATTAGGAGACACAAAAGCCTAATAGCGCTGTAGATAAAGCTATGCATATCACTGGACCTTCTATAATTCATCAAACTAATCTACAAAAACTCACTCTACTGCAAGCCAGTCTACTCATCAGACAAGCTGAGTTAAATACAGCAATAACTTCGAGAAAACAGCTGATTAGACAAATAACGCCAGAATCTGTACGCCTATTTCTAAAAGCAGACTCTTGAAATCAACTCGACAATGTAGGAAAACTGGAGTGGAATTTTAACTGACACACCTGCAAAAAATTAAATAAAGAACGAAGTAATTACAAAGGTGGCAAATTGAAGAAAAGAACAAAAATAAGGGAAAAAATTACCAAAAAAGACAAAACATGTCTCCGAATTGTTAACAAAATTTGGCTAGTTGAATAAAAATCCATTCTGCAAAACGGGTCACAACCCTTGAAGATCAACAGATGGTATGGATGTTTATGGGAAGTAAAATACATGAAAATGTTAACAAAATGTTCAATTGTTATGCGACTTAAAAATATCACCAGGAATATGTTTCAAGGTCACATCAGGTAGATTTTAATTCCTATTTAACTATATTTTTTTTTTTTTTTTTTTTTTTTTTATTACTCTTCGTGAGTCCACAATCTGCCCTATTGGCAATAAGTATTTCTTCTGTTTATATTATATATACATGGCATGTAGAAAATCACTTCAATAAGCAATCTTCTGTATAAAATATTATCTTAATTAATTAGACTTATTCTAATGCTTATTCTAAACTCTACATATGTCCAGTAATCAGATCAGGTGGTGTTAAACGTTTTAGTCTACGCACTTCACTATCACGTCGCATATTTAGCTGATTAGCGAGTACATTGGGATGCACTGACACTCTTTCGAAGTACTTCACACAAACACGTTGGATTACACTCGTTATAGGTTCTAGAGGAATATCGCGTTGTATCACTTTATTTGAAATATAGTACGGAGCATCAACAATGGCACGCAACACCTTATTTTGGAACCGTTGAATGATGGATATATTAGATTTGCTAGCGGTACCCCATAGTTGAATTCCATATGTCCAAATGGGCTTGAGTATAGACTCATACAGCAATACCTTGTTATCTAATGATAACTTGGATTTGCGCCCAATGAGCCAATACATTTGATATAATTTTAGTCCTAGTTGTTTCCGTTTAGAGAGTATGTGCTTCTTCCAGGTTAGGCGTCGATCTAAATGCATACCAAGATATTTAACATGCTCTGCTTGGGGGAGTTGACGATGATTGATATTTACTGGTGGACATGTTCTTCTACGCAGGGTAAACGTTATATGCGTGGATTTTGATTCATTGGCTTTAATGCGCCATGTCTTCAACCATAATTGTATTTGATCCAGGTGGGTTTGTAGGTTTATTGATGCTGTGACTGGATCTTCATGGGATGCTAAGATTGCTGTATCGTCTGCATATGTTGCCACAGTAGTTATTTTTGTGGTGGGCAGATCAGCCGTATACAGAAGATACAGTACTGGACCCAGTACACTACCTTGCGGAACTCCTGAATATATGGGATTTAATTCGGTATGTTCATCGCCTTGATTTACAATAAAATGTCTGTCAGTGAGATACGATTTTAATAGCTGATAGTCCGGATGAGGAAGAAGTTTCTTTAGTTTAACCTGCAAGCCCGTATGCCATACTTTGTCAAAAGCCTGAGATATGTCTAGGAAAGCAGCCGAACAATATCTTTTGGCATTTAGGTCAGCGTTTATTTGGTTTACAAGTCTATGCACTTGTTCTATAGTCCCATGCTTATTGCGAAAGCCAAACTGATGTTCTGGAATAATTTTTCTTTTTTCTATTATATAGTTTAGTTTTTTTATGTATAATTTCTCGAAAACTTTCGAGATTATTGGTAATAAACTTATAGGTCGGTAGGAGGTCACATCTTCTGGTATTTTTCCTGGTTTAAGTATCATTAATATTTTAGCTACTTTCCAGATACTAGGGAAATAATTAATTCGTAGCATAGCATTAAATATATATGTTAATAGTTTTATAGCCTTTTCTGATAGTTCTTTTAAAATTTTGCCAGTAATTAAGTCATAACCAGGAGCTTTTTTAATATTAATCTCTCTCATTATTGTATGTTTAACTTTTTTGACCGTTAATTTCTCGTGCGGTAAATCCATTTGAAATGGCGAATCTAGAAAGCTAGTAATTTTATTTTCGTCATCTTTATGTAGCTGAGACTGGAAAGGTTTAAAAACATTTTTTAAGTGTTTTGAGAAAATGTCTGCCTTCTCTTTATTGCTTCTCGCCCAATTATTTTCGCTTGTTTTAATAGGTGGGTTATGCTGCTGGGATCTCCTAAGCTTTTTTGTTGCTTTCCACAACGAATAGTCTGTAGCCTCAGTTGATGTCAAGTTTTCTAGGTATTCTTGAATGCCTTGGTTTTGTTCAATTTGAATTAGATCTCTCAGCTCTTTTATGGCCCTATTAAATTTTCTTTTATTCTCTTCAGTCCTTTGCTGTTGCCAATTTCGTCGTAACTTTCTTTTTTCTGCTATCTTTTTCTGTATTGTACATGATATATGTGTATTTTTTCTTGGAAATGTTTCACTGTTGGGAGTCGCGGAATATGCTGCCTCCTGTATATTTTTTGTAAGATTTATTGCTGCTATTTCTATATCCATTTCAGTTTGTAACGGTAAGTTTAGAGAGATATTTTGGTCTAAGTTTTCTCTAAATGAGGGCCAGTTAGTTCTATTATTGCACAGAGAAGGGGGTTTATCTTTGATGGTAATTTTTGAAGATATTGTTACTATTATTGGTGAATGATCAGAAGACAGGTCGAAACATGATTCTGCCTGACACTTTTTTGGATCAATATTTTTTGTAATACAGAAATCTATTGTATCTGGTTTTTTATTTCTGTCTGAAGGCCAATATGTTGGTTCACCAGTAGAGATATGTTGTAAGTTATCTTTCCTTATGGCTTTGAGCAGTTCTCTACCTTTTGAGGTTATTATTCTTGAACCCCACATTAAATGTTTTGCATTATAATCTCCTCCTGCTATAAATCTATTACCTAGCGTACTGAAGAATTCTTGAAATTGTTCTGCCTTGTTGTTATGTTTGGGTGGGCAATAAATCGCAGAAATTGTTAATGGTCCATGGGCTTCCTCTATGGTTATACTGGTGGCTTGCAGGTAGTCTTTGCGGAATTTTTCTTTTTCGAAATGCTTTATATCATCTCGAATTATTATGGCTGTACCTCCATGTGCTTTATCATCAGGGTGATTTGTATGATAAATCTTATATTTAGGAACTTTCAGATAATTCTTGTCCGTAAAGTGTGTTTCGGAAACCATCATAATGTCAATATTTTGTTCATTTACGAACATTTTTAGTTCCCTGGCGTGTTGTTGGAGCCCATTGGCATTCCAGACGGCGATTTTGTAGCTATTGGTTTCAGGCATTAGGCAAGTTTGCTTACGACGGTTGTGAGTAGACCAAGCATCGTACTCATTTGATCCATTAGTTTGGCCATCATATTTTCTAATTTTGAGATGTTGCTAGTTTCAGTAGGTTGAGATATTGTCTCTCGTTTTTGTGCTGAACCATTTTCAACTATCTGGGCATAAGTTATGTCTGGTTGACTTGTTCTGGTGGGTAGTGGTAGATTGGTAGTAGTGGATTGTTTTTGTTGATGCCTTTTTTCCCTTAAGGCAGGATAGAGTTTCTGCTGTAGTTGCTTGTGAACTGCGCAACCCTTGTAGTTCGCTGGATGATTTCCGTTACAGTTAACACATTTCACTTTTTCATCGCGAACTTTACGAGTACAATCTCCTGTCTTATGTTCTCCTGCACATTTTACGCATCTATATGATTTGCGACAGTAAGTCTTTGTGTGCCCGTGCGCTTGACACCTTGTGCATTGTGGTATAATTCTTTTTATATGTGGTGGTTCGCATTTAATAATATTATTTTCCAATTTGGTGATTTCATACACCGCCTTATTATTTCCATTAGGTTTTATGTCTATATAAAACATAGGCAGAGGTTTTTTTGTCATGTGATGTCGTATATTGTGAATATTTACGACCTCGTGGCCTTTTTCAGCTAGTGCTACCTTGATGGTGTTAAAGTCCGTCCCGTGATGTAATCCTTTTAATACGAATTTAAATGTTCTCTCGGATTTTGGCCTGAATGTATGGTATTGGGTGTTTCTTTCATCTAATTCTTTTATAAGAACTTTAAAGTGATCCGCTTCGAACATTTGGATTTTAATTGTTTCATAGCTCACTGTTTTAATTGTGTAGTTCGTAGTAATGGTTTTCAATAAGTCATGGATATTTTTTATTATTCCTACCTTATAGACTGTTATTGGTGGTGGTTTGGGAACAACTTTTTCAGGGCTTGGTTGTATGTTCTCTTCAATATTTAACTATATGAAAAGTATATTTTATTTTTGTTGATTTTTATCAAATTATTATGTAAGGAAAAGTGATCCGCTGTCCATATTTCCAAATATTGCTGTCCAGATATAGAATCATATGTAACTGTGGACAAATTAAGTATTTAAAATAATGTGTAATTTTAATAGATATAATTCGCACAACATTAAATGCTACTAATTATTAAGCGTTAACCACTCCTGTAATAATATTTGTAGTACATTATGGCTAATAGATAATAATTAAATCTTTAATCCTTATTTAATTCTACATACATTCGGAAACGGGATAATACCTTATAATTTCAAAATTGTATTTTCGTTGTATATAATTTCCCATACATATTTTGAAGTAATCTACAGAAAACTCCTTAGAAAAATTGTACTGAAAGTAGTCAAATAACTTAGTAGTTTTATCTAAAATCAAAATAATCAGGTAGTTCTGTTATTTGGTGATTGAACGAAGATTTAAGATAAACTAAAATTTGGCCGGCTTGGTGGCGCAGTGGTTAACGTAACACGACGGTCCTCCTACAGTTACGATAGTCGCGGGTTCGAAACCCGAGGGACATGGATGTACTTTATGTTTATGATTGAAATTGTCAATGTCTTTATCGGCAACAGCGGAAAATCCGACAAGGAATAACCAGGCTGCGTAAAACCAGATATCTTCTGAGATGGTCTCTAAATTGGTCACTAAGAAGACCATGGTTCAGAGCCCACATATACATTCCAGATACATTCTCGTTGGTAAAAAAAAGACTTTAAAATATATCAAAAAATAAACTAAAATAAAATAACTTTTAACAAAACATATTACATTCGATGTGGATGATAATCCATAGTTTCCATCCTGGTAATGTCTGTAAAAAGCATTGGCTGCACTAAAAACCATAAATATATTTACGAAAGTTATACGAAAAAAAAGTAAATAAAAGGAACAAACGAGCATGTGCTTTTTGTTCATTACTGGACATATCATCTCACTTTGATTAGTAAATAATTCAAAAAAGTGCCAGTGAGTACTTTTAAATGGGGAAATATTAAATAACAGCGTATATGAAACAAATATTGACGCTACGAACAAAAAACTGCCTTTATGCATTATTTTAATATACTCCAACATCCGAAAAAAATCAATCCATATACATGGTGAATAATTCGAAACATTGGCAGGTGCTCTCTTTGTTCAACTGTTGGTCAAAAACAAAAATTTTTTTTTATATTATCTATAGTTTATTAGGGAAATCCTGCTTCACAGATGGCGTCCTTTTATTTAACAGTACTCTTTTAACTTTAATAAATGATAAAGAAATCACGATATTGCTACTCAAATATTAGAATTTTATTTTTTTGCTTTAATTTGTTCCTTCCAATCTGACGTCACAACAAATAAACTACACATGCATCAAAAATCTTAGAACTGCGAACTAGATAGCCTGAATCGCTTTCTTTAAATTGGTGTCCCTTAAGTTTCTGTAGACCAATTGTAGTGGGCATAGTCTTACTTTTAGTGAAAAGACCTTATTTAACGATAAATTACATATATAAGTTGGAAAAAAGCTACGGAAAATAGTGTATGGCAATGAATATTTTTAATATAAAGAGATTCTTCAACAACTAATTCCGGAATCTATCTAATTATAATTCCAATTTGGCTTATAAAGTTATAGAGTTATTAATAAGCATTGTATTATTTATTAAGTATCAAAAATGCTAACAAATAAACCATATAAATTTTATATGTTCTCAAAGTTAAAACTCATTACTCATGCCGTGCGAATATGTTTTGAATGTTTATTCAATTATTAGCTTACTTATATAAATTGTTGTTGATAAAGTTCCTCGCTTTTGAAGTAATAATTATACGTCGCTTCCAAACTTTCGGCCAGCTTTTCTTCAGTTTATCATAAATCTTGCTCCAATAAGCCACTTAATGTCTTCAAACTTTACTAGCCTCCTATCGCGTTATACATCATTTCACTACTTTTCCAGACATCGAAACAGGCACTCCCATGTTTTTGTTTGCACAACATTCGATATTCTTCAAATTAGCAAAAAATACAGCAGTTCGCACACTCACAAATCACCATTGGACAATCGATCAAGTGCACAGAGTTACAGCGGTTGTTGAAAAGGCATTCGATGAAAAGAAATACTGCCTGGTAATATTCCTGTACGTCTCACAAACTTCTGACCGGGTTTGGCATTTGGGATTAATCAACAAAATGAGAAAATTGCTACCGCGGAATTACTGTCCACTGCAGGAATCATATCTTTTCGAAAGAAAATTTAGAGTCTTGTATGAAGAGGCTATACTGCTGATATCCCAACAACAAAAAAAGCAGTACATTTGCCAACGACACAGTTATCATGGCAAAAGATGTATCTCTGTCTAAGGCTGTAAAAAAAGTACAAGTAGCGGTCAACAAGATTTATAAAAGAATTAGACACTGGAAAATACAGCTTAATAGTACCAAATCTGTCTATGTTAATTTTGCGTTGCAACAAAATGACAAAAACCTAATTACCCGTATATCACTTGATGGAGACCCGATTGCTCAAGCAAAATCAGCTAAATACCTCGGAATATATTTCGATGGTAGGTTAAACTGGAGACATCATGTTAGACAAAAATCAGAGCATATTAATCAAACAATTGTACTGGTTAGTCAGAAGAAAATCAAAGAGATTGGTTTATCAGTCAATCATAAAACCAATTTGCCACTATGGGGTGCAAATACGGGGTTGTACTAAAGCATCAAACCAACTAGTAATCAACGCACCCAAAACAAAGTTTTACAATTAATTATCAATGCTTACTGCTATGTAACCAACGAAGAGCGGCACGATGGCCTCGAAATCAAATGGATACAGTGATCCAAGATTTCGCCTTAAAACATGAATTAAGGTTGCGAAATCACAGCAACATAGTAGCAATACAGCTACTAGGTAACACGCTGGAAATCAGAAGATTAAAGGGGACCAAACCATACGAAATTGGTTAGTGTATAAGTGCATTTTTAACTTTAGCTTAAGTAGATTAGTTTTATTTTAATTTGGGAAATACATAGTGATGTATTAATCCCGTACGCGGATTGCTTGTGAATTAATGCAAGTAGAACAGAACTATAGTAATAAATTAATTTGTAAATTAAGATTTACTAAGCATATTTAATGTAAGATGAAATTAATAAAAACATGGTAAAATATCATTGGCAATGAGGAATAGCTGCCGCAGCCCAAAGTTAAGTAAAATATTGAAAATACTATATTTTGTAATTTATATTTTAATTAAAGCAAAACATGTATTTTGCTCAGCTCTGAGTACAATTACTTGAACAATAAACAACAGGTTAATCCGACGGTACCTAAACAGCGTCACAAGCCACCCCTCTCGTTCAAAAATCCTACAGTTCGGAATCTAGGTCGAAAAAAGCACGCCGAAAGCTATTAAAATGAATTTATATGCCGAAGATGGTATTGAAAGAGCCACCAAACTGAATAAACATTTTCTACGGACAGATAACGGATTTTGTTCTGTACTTTGCTATCGTGGATTATATCGTTTGCGTGGCCAACGAATAAAAGTATTGAAAATGTCGAATAGGCTCGGCCGAACATTTCGCCTTGTTAATAGTACATGCACGAACATTAGAGACAGGAAGTAAATATTTATAAATTCAGCATCAGTTGGGCCGTGACGTGATGAACTGTTGCGCCACGGCGCGGGGGAGAGGTTATTTCAATAAAGGTACGATGGGTTTGGGCGCGGCTTCAATATTTTCTACATGGTTAACCTGATTCCGTTGCTCATAGTCCATATATACTGGAGCATATGATATCATACGTACATTATGTCAAACAATCGCCGGAAATTATTAAACACTTAAATTCAATTTGCTATATTTATCGACATTTATTTCATCGTGCTTCAAGCTATTCCATTCTATTTTTCCAACTTTTCTAAACTTACATAATACGTTAAACATAACATTTAACACATGGATTGAATATCTCTCACCTAATGCGTGGATGTTGCTAGTTCTATTACATTCATCGCTTTTTCAGAAAACCTTAAAAAGAAAGCTGTTACAATTTCATGATATTCTACCCACAAGTTTGTGAGATATTGTGCTTGATAACAGTGACACTACTTTCGTTATTTATAAAACGATGGATCAAAAACAATTTCGTTTTTGAATTTTACACTGCTTTTTGATGAGAAAAGATACCGTTCAAGCGAAACAATGGCTTGGAAAGTGTTATAAGGACTCCGTTCTAACAGAAACATCAATAAAACGTTAGTTTACTGACTTCAAACGTTGTCGTAGAGACGTCCAAGTGAGATGGTAACACTAGAAAACATCAAAAAATCCATAAAATCGTTTTGAATGATCGGAAAGTGAAGTTGCGTGAGTTAGGTAATATCGTGATGATATTAAAGGAATATGTTAGTTATATATTGCATGAGTATATTGCATATCTACCTGGGTAAGTTGACAACTAAAATAAATTTTGTGTAATTAGCTTTAATATGCCAAATTTTCAGCCAGTCTTTGATATTTCGAGTAATTATATAGCTGTTCCAGATCTTCGTATAAGATACCAAGACAGACGTACCATTTGCATTTTTTGCCACATTAGTGATTTTTCTTGTCTGTAGATCAGCAGCATACAAGACATACAACATTGGACTCAGTACACAAACTTGTAGAACTCCTAAATATTAGATGTAGTTCAGAGAATTCATCAACTTGTTTTATAATAAACTGCCTATCAAGGTAAGATTTCAGATGCAGAGGGTGCAGATGTGGGCGAAGCATCATTAGGGTAAACTGCAGCCCTACTTGTTTGTGCGTTTTATCAACAGCCTGAGATATATAAGAAGCAATTCTATGTTTATTATGAAATCCAAATTAATATCATGGAATAACATTTCTATTTTCAATAATTGTTATTAAACGCAGCCTCTTGTTGTATGGTCTTTCAAAAACTGTGGAGATAATAAACTCATAGGCCAATAGAGGTGAATTCTTTGTTTTTTTTTTTGATTTGATAATAATGATGATTGCAGACAATTTCCAAATATTAGGAATGTTTTTTTTTCGTAATAATGCATCAAATATATAATAGTGTTATTAATTTTATAACCTTCCTTTGAAACTCCTTGTAAAATTTTTACAATTATTAGTTTAAATTGAGGATTTTCTTACGGTTGCTGTTTTTTCCCATTATTATTTGTTTAACTTCCAAAAGATTAATTTTTCCATAGGGCAAGTTCATTTCAAATATGGAATTTAAGAAATCGACAATTTATTTTCTTAATATGCCTATAGCTCGGATAATAAGAGTTTAAATAAATTCTTTAATTGATTGCATATGAAAACTTTTAGCCACATTTTATAACATCCGCAAAAATCGCAATAAAAAAAGCATAGAGATGGTTTCTTGGTCCCACACCACCAGCCATATTTACCAAAGATTGAAAAATTTAAGATTGAAAGATGGGAAATGTAGTGACTGGGAATAATAATATTTTGAATAAAATCCGAATATAAAATACATGTAATAGATATGTTAAATGAGGTTTTTGTTTATTTTTGTTTAGTTATTACAACGATTATTATGTACATATTTTATTTCAAATTTCTTTTTTGTTAAAAATCTTTCCTAATCGCCTTCCCAATAAGTCGGTTCAATTTTTTTGGTAAAAATATTTTATTTCTCTCTTTTTAGTCTTAGACATTTACTCTATGAATTACGCATTTATTATATTTAATATTACAATGGGTAGGCCAAGTCAAGGTGTAGCCCGTATGAGGAAAAATAGGAATAAAGAAAGAATGATAGAAAATAAGGAATGCTTCAGGCATCGGGGTTCGCTGTCTAGCCTAGGTGATTTGATAAATATTCAAACTAAACTAGAACAACAAAAAATTATTCGCCGTGCCGGGAATCGAACCCTCGATCTCCATTTGGAAGTTAAAGGCTTTAACCATTACACCATACAAGCACTACAACATTTCTGCGAAGTCTTATATGCTACAATTAGTTCTTAAATAGCAAACTGAATGGCTTTTGCACTAAACGACTTCCGATTTTTCGCCGCATCAGCTCAGCGATGAAATTATTCACAAATATCTGATTATTTTAGATAAAAAAGGCGTGAAAACTTCGTACGTGTTTGAAATTTAAGCGTTTCCCTCGATTTATCCTCTTCGCTGGAGGTTTTCAAAGCACCAGATTCTAATCAGACATCTTTTTCCTGGCCAGTACAATCTCTAGACCTCAACATAATTGAATCTTTATGGGAAGTTTGAAGTTGAAACAATTGACGGATGTTTTGGTAAAAGAATTGGACAATATTCCGTTGGAAACTATTTAGACATTCAACAAATCTACAACAATAAGCTGTTTTAAAAGCAAATGGTGGCTGAATATTTTATAATAAATAAATATTGTGTATATATCAGCTTCATATTATTTTGTCCATGTCCATATGAAATAAATTTTTCTAAGAATCCGATTCATAGTCGCAGAATGTTAGTCTAATTTTATAATACCTTTTTGAAACACTTATTTATTTAAAAATACAAATAGCATTTTTAATATGGGCCTACGAAATTAATTACACCATTACAACTGATCCTACAATAATCAAAATAAATATTCAGAAGTGACACCTATCATCATCAGTTTATAATAATTTTAAGAAATGTCTAATTGCGTCATTAATCTGTAAAAATCTGTAATAATACTTGATGCATTTTCTCACCTCCCATTTTAATTACTACCTAAACTAAATTTAGCAGGTCACAGACAGGTAGAGTGCATAAAATTAAACTTTGATTTTTTTTGGAATTGATGCGATGACGATAACGTTGAAATATATCACGTTCAGGAAGTCCAGTCGATGTCACTGATGACATAATAATGGTATTGATCGGATCCTGTCGGCGTTTAATGACGCGACGGAATGTCGAGAATCTTCACACACACACCGACATTAAACGACCAGGATGCGTTCTTTACAGTGGATGTTCATCAATCACCGAATTTAATGGGATATTGTCCACACGTGGTCATTTTTAATGTCATTGTGAATAGAAGGCTTGAGTCAGATGGGATGCAATGACTGAACAATCTTCGGTTTTGCTTTTATGAGAAAGTATCATCACCATCACAAAGAACCGGCGTTGCTGTGGCTCAGTTTGGATAACTGGAAAGCACATGCTTTGCCAACTATAGGTTTTTTTACATATTACATTAATTTTACTTATTCTGTTGTACTTGTATCAGTACACAAGCAAAACGAGTATGGGATAAAACTACTTAAGCTAAATTTAAGAATAACACTTAATAGATTAATTGAAAAGTCCCCGACCTGAAATGCGCTACTAGAATTAAATCCATATATTTTATAGTTAGCCCTAACCCTCAAAAGATGCGTGTATAAATTTGACAGCTGTCGGATCATTAGTTTGTGAATTATAGCATTTTCAGTGAATCAACTTTTGTTATCGTGAAATAAAATTGATAAAAAGGAATTTCGCGTGTTGATAAAATATTGGTTTTTGACGGGAAAAAATACAGTTGATGCAAAAACTTGGCTTGATGCCGAGTTTCCGTACACTGCCCCAGGAAAATCAACCATCAAGTGTTGGTATGCTAAGTTTAGACGTGGTGAAATAAGCACCGAAGACGGTGATCGTAGTGGACGACCAAAAGAGGTTGTTACCGAGGAAAAAATTTTAAAAATCCACAAAATGATTTTGAATGACTGTAAATTGAAATTGAATGAAATAGCAGACACTCTAAAGATATCAACTGAACATGTACATCATCATTCACGAATATTTGGGTATGCGAAAGCTCTGTGCAAATTGGGTGACGAATAAGTCGATATGTGACAATGGATGAAACATGGCTCCATTATTTCACTCCGAAATCCAATCGACAAGCATCCGAGTGGACTGCACACCATGAACCCACTCCAAATCGTGGGAAATCGCCACAGTCGGCTGGCAAGTTTATGACGTCTGTATTTTGGGATGCGCATGGAATAATTTTCATTGACTACCTTGAAAAAGAATGGACCATCAACAGCGACTATTACGTAGCGTTATTGGACAGTTTGAAGGACGAAATCGCTGAAAATCGGCCGCATTTGAAGAAAAAGAAAGTGCTGCTTCATCAAGACAATACACTGTGTCAAGTCAGTGAAAACGGTGGCAAAAATCCATGAAGTGGGCTTCGAATTGTTTCTTCATCCACCGTAATCTCCAGATCTGGCCCCCAGCGACTATTTCCTGTTATCAGATCTCAAGAGAATGCTCGCTGGGACGAAATTTTCGTCGAATGAAGAGGTGAAACTGAACCTTATTTTGAAGCAAAGGACAAATCGTACTACAAAAATGGTATCGAAAAGTTGGAGGGTCGCTATAATCAGTGTGTCGCCCTTGAATGGAATTACGTTGAATAAAAAAAAATAATTGCCAAAAAATATATTTTACTACTGTAGGCTTCAGTTTCTGACTTCCTGTGCATTTTCCAATAGTTTTATTGCTTCCAGGTGATTTACAGCCTTCTTTAGTGTTTTAAAGCGAAATCTTGATTAACTTTGTAGATACATTTGATTTCGGGGTCATTGTGTGATTCTTACGTAATGGTAAGCAATTGTAAGTAACCCAACAACTCTGGTGTTAGTATTAGCTTGCGAGACTATAGAGGCTTTGAAGTCAAGATGGGCTTGATAATTTGGACATGTCAAGCTGGGATATCTTGCTACTAAGCAGTACCCTTGCTTGAAATTGAGTCTGATCTAATCTGCTTTTCGCTGATTCTGCTTGAGGAATTGAGCGTGTCAGTGGGTATAGTTAAGTACAGTTAAGTTTTCATCATTTCACAGCAACGAACAATTTATATGATATTGTTCAGCTTCTAGTCCATTTGTAAAGCTTGGTGACTGCTACTTGTAGCTTTTCTACAGCCTTAGGCAGAGATATGTCTTTTGCTATAAAGACGATATATGTTCCAGGCACTGCCAACAATCAAGAAAAAATTGTAATTTGAAATAGTATAACCTTAAATCTGCTCCAAAATAATCATTATCTCTATTATATTTGACGTGTGAATATGTAATATGTAATGTAATTATAAAGTGTGAATATGTAATAATACGTATATAATTAAAACTGTCGATGGCATTATGTTTGTTTGTTTCATTTATTTATTGTAACCATAATACAAATTACATAATCTATAAAGTGTTAATCCACTCCATCTTGGTCATATTACAACAAGCTGGTGTCTTATACATCAAATGGTTTGACCTCACCACGGCATGGAGTATGTCACACTTATTGTATTAGTGAAGTGATGTTACAGCCTGAACCTGAACAAAGATCTTACATTTTGTGTAAGTATTTACTTATTTGAATAAAGTTATAGTACAAGTGCTCTTACAGATTTTGGAAACCCTTACTAGAATAAAACTACAAAATTACAATTTATGCATTTTATTTACACAAATATTAAAAAAACTTAACATGTTCATTTAGAGCACGCGCGGCTACTACTGGGAATAATAATGCAGGAGAAAAAAGTAGCATATATTGCGGAACTAATAAGCCTGAGCGGACTAATAAGATCAAGTCGCTGCTTCTCTAAGATAGACTGTGAGGAAAAAAGGAAATATTAAATGTATCTCTTTCGAACGCTGATCTATCCAATACTCCTATTAGCTGAGACTTTTCAAAGGAGATATTTAAGGTTAATTCTTAGGAGAGATTTAATTCAAAGGAGATATTTATGGTTAATTTAACATGTTTGTAAGATAGTTCGTTTAAGATACAACCATCACTGCGCAATGTAGTAATAAATACAGATGCGTAGATTATAATGAGTTGGACATGTCTGTCGAATGAAAAATAAATGAATTACTCACGGACATCAATGAAATCGACCTTTTGGGTGGAAGACCCAATGAACAGCTGTGAAAAAAACATGGATCAAAATCATAGCAAGCGATCTAAAAATACGAGATTAATGATGTCCGATGTCAGAACAGTTGAATAAGTCCTTCTACAACAACAGCAGCGTGTTGATAGAATAGTTTGATACAACATTTCTACTATTTTCGCATATCTTTCAACTTACCTGGTAAAAGATCCTGCTAGATCATTAAATGCATAATTCAAGTTTACCTATTGGCTAGTGACCAACTTAGAGACCATGTCAGAAGGTCTTAGTTTTCCTCGTCAGATTTTACACTCTTACAATTTTATTTATTTTACACTTTATACAATAATAAATTCACAATTCTGCTCGAGTGAGTTTCAAAGAGGCTTATCATGTCGCACTGCCTACTGCGGTTGCCAAACCGGCCCTTTTAATTTAGAAAAAGATTCATTAGATTTTATTACACAAATGATTAGTGACCATTAGATACATTCGAAAACTAGTATTCGCACAATTTCGAACCAAAAATCGTAATTGGTTATGACTGATACTAAATAATTATTTATTAATTTATTATATTACTGTAGTATATTATGAAACATGCTTAATTCAACTAGTTGTTCCATTATATGGAGCCTGACACAAATAATAGATGATACATCTGTAAAAAACCCACCAATATTAACTAAATAACAGACCAACAGATGTAACGGGATGTAATTGTCAGTCTTTAAGAGTTCTGCTTCGAGAGATACGCGAAACAGAGATGTCCCAAATCTCATAATACAATTTGCACTTGGTTTTTTTATTATTTGCCCAACCAGCGTTGTAAATAAATGTTGGTTTAACGATATGTTTTAGTATCATTTTTACGACTCTCACTTGTTTGTAATTGGCACGATTTAATGTCAATAAAATCTTTATTTGTTTCATATATATATATATATATATATATATATATATATATATATATATATATATATATATATATATTAGTATAGTTTTTAGTTTCCTTGCTCATCGCGTTCGTTTCTCTGAAGAACCTTTAATGTTTGACAACGTTTCGACAGAATATCATCTGCCATTCAAGTCTTGTTTCTTGTTCAAGTCTAATTTTTATTATCATTTTATGAACTAAATGGAGATGATGTCAAGAATCTGTCGAACACAAATTATCACGGAATCGAGGAAAAAAAACATAAAAAATATGTACATTTCTGTTCTGTAATAATATAAAATTAAAGTTAATTAAAATAAAATTTAAAAAAAAACAAAAAAATTAATTCAAATGAAAATAAAATTAACTGAAATTAACTGTTTAATTCGCTAGAAAAATATTTTATTTTAACGAAAAGAAGCGGCCAGTCACTGGAAGGACTCTTCAGACGACACCGCCTAATCAATCGTATTTTAATGTGAACGAAGCCCTCAATTCTAAACACTACACTACTCATCATTTACAGTTTACTTCAGTTTCTTTCACATACTTCAGTTTACCCTTGATAATCTTTCGGAATGAACTATTTTTACTAGAATTGTATAGCTTGTATGGAATGGTTTTCCAAGTTTTGGTGTCCTCATCCTTCAATAGTCCACGACTGAACAACTGAACTAATGATATTTTGGTGTCCATATAGTCTGAACTGTAAACTTCTGCCAAATTTCAGGAAATTAAATTACTTCACAGCAACTTCAAACCTACTTTGATGGACCCACACCACGTGAAATGTGATGTTTGTTCCAGTAATCTACAGACTAGGGATGTTTTTAAAAGTATGGATATTTCTGAATTCCAATAATTTATAATCAGGGAACATTCACCATCTTCAATCTATCTTTCGTGACAGCCTGAACAGCGATACTTTTATTATTAACTTAAATAGGCAAACCCGAGGAAATATTTTGCGTGGTTCCAATGCAGACACTGAGACCATTTTTCTGATTCGTTAGTTTGAATTACCCTACGAAGGCATTTGATTGACTCATTTCTATAACGCGATCGCTTTTGTGTCTTAATTTTAATCACTATTATTTGATTATAATGTATCTTGTGTATCCAGTGTATGTGCGGAAATAAAAAAAAACGATACGCCGTTTTCCTTGGAAAAACCGTCTAAATTAGCAACATTAAGAATGTGTGTGTAACTTGTTTATACCTGGTACGTATACAATTCTTTATGTAGAGCATTTGTGTTTATATATATTTTTGTTTACAGGAATACAACAAAAGAAGTCATGAAAATATTACCCATACTTTGTGTAAGCCAAAATGTGTCCAAATTAGGTAATAGTAAAATTATATTGTAGATAAATGTGATTATACTACATGAAAAGTTTTGTTACCCTTTAAAAAAGTTGTTTGTAAAATGCCATCAATTAAAAACTTAATTATTTTGAGGGGGTTCATTTACTTAAACAAATGTATATTGGTTAAAATATTTATAATTAATATTTTGGCTTAAGGCTCCTTAAGTTGATACTGATTTTATAGACAATATAGAATCTCATGATTATTTTATTATATTGTTAATAGATCTTTAAGCAGTCTCTTTAACTCCTCTATTTTACCATAATAAAAGCACAGCATTATTTCTCATATATATATAATACCTTTTAAGTTTTTGTTGCTCCAAATTTAAAAAATAATTATATCTTTCCGCAATACATTTTTGTATAGAACAAGTAAACAAAATATTATCAAATATAACCTTAGTCTGCTTTCAGTATAAAGCAATAAAAATATAGGAACTTTAATGCATCTTGTTTAAATTGATAGCATTAAACAAATATGAAAAAGAAAAAGGCGCTATAAACAATTTTCATTATATTTAACAGGATATATGTTGTGTTCTCAATTATATAGTGAAATCCACAACCAAAATGAAATATTTTCCTAATAAAATATTTCTTTACAGGTGTCTGTAATGGTAATTTAAACTAACCAATGGAATGCAGCGAAATGCTCTAAGCGCCTTCCTGCTAAGACCATGCCACACACTTCCGAAATCAAATGTATTAAATTAATTATTCAAGAAAATACTTTGTTCAGGATTTCACCATTTGTCAATTTCTTATTCTATGTGCCTGATGGAGATCGTCCAAACAAAGGTCTTATAGTAGATAATCCGCCTTTCTACAAGTCCAAATAGTTATTCATTGTATACCTTTTCAACTAGTATATCCTTTATAATAATTATTTGCCACCCCTCCCCTTCATATAGACTTTACAGGACTGAACATGCAATAATAAGAAGAAAGACGTAATACTCTGCAATCATTTTCTACTGCCATCTGATCTATTATGTATTTTAATCAGGCTTGTTTCAAAAAAAGGTAAGTTACATAAAACACAAACATTTAGTTTATATTTCCGAGTGACAAATATTTGAAATAATATAAGTGAAATAACTCTCGTTTAATGAGCTGCATATTCCTAGGTTTTCATATTTTCCTAAGAAGGAAACCTAGTACTTCTCAGATTAACGGCTTGCTCTGAAATAATTGTTTTAATTTATGATTATATCGAGAATACAATATCGATAAAAATTGCTTTTTTTCTTTATGAGAGTAATCACAAATATTAAGCAACGATTTGAAACGTATCAAATCAAGCAAAGTGCCAAAGCAACAATTGGGAGTTTATAAGATCTAGTTATTATTATTAATATTTTATAGAACTTTACAGGTATTTGACAACTAGGCGAAATTTATAGTCTATTCCGGTTACTGGAATAAAATTAGAAGGAAAAAAACATTGAATGGTTTTAACACGAATAACCCCAACTTTAATATATGAAATTAAAAATGTCATTTATTAAACTAAATTTGACGAATGTATTAAACTGTCCTGAAGTATCCAGATAAGTCAAATTTAACGATTTATTTCAAGGTAAATAGTAGGTTTTGTACATCTGCTTAGGAAAACAATCGATTTCTTATTAAATCAATAGATATAACATGATGAATTCAATCGAAAATAAACTGAAAGAAAAGCAACAAACAGAACTAATAGAAGAACGATGTGTCTTGATTGTTTGATTAAAATTTAATCACTTTTTTTGGCCAAAAAATCAATTACGTCGTAATTTAAATATTATCGATTTAAATAAATACCGGCGAATTCAGCATAGAAAATTGTTTAACAAATTCCGATAGCACACTTAACTAGCAAATTTTTCCCCAAATTAAACAGCAACAACAAATTGGTTTTGTGTAATTTGGCAAATGGAAAGTAATTTGGCATGTTTGTTTGGTGAAATTGAGTTTTGTAACAGTTTTTCTTTTATCTGGTCGGTAAGTTGATGTATCAGACACTCGTGTGGAATTTAGTGCGGTTAGAAATAATGTAAAATAAATCAGATTCCACATCGTTAATATTATATTTGTACTGTGATTGGTATTGTGTGTGTATGTAATTGAATTCCTCCGGACCGATTTTAATGACATTTTTTGTGTGTATTTATGTGGACTCGAGAATGGTTTATAGTGAGATCCTGGAAAGTGGCTGCGATGAGGTTTTAGATATTTCTTGGCCCTTTTATGAAATATAGTGAGTGTTAATTTAGAGATAATCGAAAAATAAAAACTAAGACTTTAGTTATGTTAGTAAAATTTAGTGCATTACTGTTAATTTTATTAAAACAACATGCCACTTCTTCGAAGACGAACAAGATATGTTGATCTACGTACACATAATGGAGAAATAGTCCATAACTTTCGGTTAAACAAAACTGGTGAAAATATATATTTTTTACGGATAATATAAATTTTAGACCCCAGCTTGCAAACACATGTGTAAATCAACTTCGAGAGATATACAATGAACGTTTTCGAACTAAGTATTCTTTAAACTGTAGGCCCTGTGCGTTCGGATAAAATCGTAATTTGCAATCGGGAATAATCTCCGGACGATCGCCATATTTGACGCGGCCTGATTTTCTATGGCTGCCTGCGAGTGGGATAGATCGCTGAGAGAATATTATTAATAATAAAAGCCATAATAATTGCTTTTAAAAAGTCCAAAAGTAAGTGTCCTTTAACTTTATTTAAATTATTTTGATGTTTATTAGATTAAATGTTACATTTATAGAGAGAATTTAGTGTGTCGTTTTTATAATGCTTCTACAGTATGTCAGCCACCAGCTAGAGGTAGTCAAATCATTAATGGAATTTGTCCGTCAAGAATAACAACAAAAATTTCATTGACTGGTAACAATTAGAACTATAATTTAGTCGTTATATGTTTCAGTAATAATCTATTTTATCTCTATTTTATCATCTATTTTACGTCAAGTATCCTTTGAATATACTGAGACACATACGGAGCATAAACATGACATTTGTTACAAAAAAATAACAAAAGCCGATGAGAATATACTCAAACATCATTTGACTGTAGGTGTAACTGTTAGGATTTTGCAGGGTGGTAGAGAATAATATTCTAAGGATAAATATACTGACAAGAGTTGACAAATCGTTTCATAAAAATGTAGTATTAATTGGCAGCCACTACTCTAAAGGCAGAAAAGCGGAACAAAGAGCCTTTCTATTAAAATAAGATAGGTAATGAGTTCATGTTTTGTACAGTGATGTCTCGACTAATAATTTAATTAGTTTTATAGATTAGATACAACTAAAAAAATTCGTAGAGTTAATCTTTTCTTCTTCTTAAAATTCTTCTACAATTTTTCCTATTCCATGAATATTTCTTAAGTCCCAATAAAATTTTACAATTCAATATGTGTTTTCGTCCTTATTATTCAATTACTTTTATAATTCTACCCTTGTAAACTATAAAAAGTGTATATATTATTATTTAGTTAAAATAACAATCAAGTCAACATACATATTACTTTAATAGACTTCCATTCATGTTTACAATTTGACAAATTTATTGGTCTTCATATTAACGTCTAAATTAAAAACATATTTAAGTAAAATCAGATTAAGATGTTTCTTTTGCCATCACTTTCAAATTCACTGTTTTATTTTTATAAAGCATACATTTACTTATATATAATTCTACCAATTTTAGTCAGTAATAATAAGTTATGTTTACAACTAAATTAATTCATAACTGCTATAAAGATAAGGTTAACTTCAAATATTCTAACAAAATTGTTTATCAACCAAATAGTTAAAATGCTTTTCCTTCATCTGGATCGTTTTCATTTTTCATTGCTGGTAACATCTGGACCTCTGGAAAGAAATGATTCGTTGACTGTTAATATATAGCTTCAGCAGTGCCTTTCAATTCTTTGTTCTCGAACTTTTTTGGTCCTCCTTGTCATTAGCTTCAAAATCACCACTTCAACATGTGTTTGATGCGATTGGACAGCAGATATATTTAAATCAAACAACTAAAGTAATGATTGTCGAAAATGCAATTTGAATGTTTCATTATTACCGTCTATATACACCGAATAATTCAATAATATTAAAAACGAAAACTTTTTTTTATGTGAAAACCATCGAATTTAACAATTGTTTTCAACAGTCGCTTACATTGACAATTCATATTAAAAAATACATACATCTAATACAAGCATCGACCATGTACAGATCATTTATTTTAATTTTTTCAGGTATCGGGTTGGCTAGAAAAAAATTACGTATTTCGTTTTTGTGCAAATATATCCTAAATTAATCTTCGTTTTCAATACACTGCACACAGCAACTACTTTTGCTTTTCAATCATCTTAAATATCGTCTTGCTTGGATTCACTTTTAAAATATTTAGCATTATTTGACTGATGGGAAAATAATGTCTGTAAGACGGAATACTTCCTACCGATCCATTCTTCTGCGTCCCCTTAAAGTGGAGAAGGATTTCCTCTACATTGAACTAATTTAGGATGAACACGGTCGTCCTTTGTCCAAAAATTATGTAAATTAATTTGAATGGGGTCCCTACAACGCGACTAATCCTTCAGTTACCTCCCATTTTTTCTGAATATCAGGTGCCTTTACCTGTAGGAAGACCATGACCAACAAAGAGACAGGCACTCTTAGAACGAAAGAAAAAATGTACGTAAAATATATACCTAAGCAAGGGATATGCCGTGTTTATAAAATATTTATTACTGAATGTCGTCAAATATAGCAATTCTTTAATATTCATCATCATTATTTACAAAAAATTTAAATCAAATTTGTATTTACAATATATTCTTAGGACAAACAAACTTCTAATAAAATAAATAAATAAAAATAATCGCAGCATTTAGGTAGCATCAGTTAAAAGTCAGCTAGGAAAAGGTTTGAAATAGCTCTCAAAACAAATATAGAAAATATAGATGACTAAATTCTCAAAAAAAGGAAATCATTCAAATTATTTGCATGCTATATGAGAACTAATGAAAAAAGCAAAATTCGCCGAAATTCGAATAAAATTTAGAGTTTAAACTGGCTTAATATATAACATTGTCAGTTAACATATGTGGGAGAATATAAAATATCGATAGTTCTTTTATCAATCCATATTGATATGCTTTTGTAATAGCCAGGAAATATATCGATATTTAAAAAAATAAATAAGCAACAATAATATTGATATATCAGTATAAATAACATGAATATTATTATATACATATTTTCGGTTTCTCTAATGAATTCATTGTGCTTTGAATTGCTTTGCTACACATCGTTTAGTCCAGATTTGGCCCTCAGTAACTACTTGCTGTTTACAAACATCTGAAAAATGCGCAGAAACCATCTAGACGAACAACTACATCAAAATAGCTCAAATAAAGACATGATTGAGTTGGTTGAAGTTCATACCTAATTTGAAAACAAAGGCAAATCATTCTACGAACAGTCATTACAAAAGTCCTAAGAAGTTAGAAGAGCAATGATGAATAAAATTTATTTTTGAACTATTACACGTCAAAACAAAGTATAAGATGGATACGATGATGGATGGGAGTATAAGATGGTGTCAAACAATGTTGAAAACGATTTTGCAACACAAACTATCGAAAAACTACTTAGAACTATGATAGTGGGAAGTTCCACCCTCAAATTTCTTCATTTTTGAATAATGTCAAAAGATGTATGGGCTTGTTGGTGTGGAATATAAATGATTGGTAGAAAAAAGGGAAAAGTAGTAGTCGTGATGATGGACAATGAAGTTCTTTAGATTGTTCATACATAAAGCATTAATTTTTACAGTTAAAAACACATTTAAATATCTATAGAAATGAACTTTTGCTTCTTATATGAGTTTGCAATCCAATTGTGATAAAACTTTGGTGGCTTGATAGAAAAATCTAAATAAAATATCTCTATACCACGTAAAGTAAAAATATATTTGGTTGTGCAACCAGTTTTTATATTTCCTTGTGATCAACTTTCTGCTAATGAATTGCTAAATGTCTGCAAAAAAAGAGTATAATAATCTAACATAATATTCTAGATTAAATTAAATATAGCTTTGTAATTACTTGAAAATAATTGTGATCATTCAATAGATAAGCAATTTTCTATCTTCAATATTAATATACAAAATACACTTTTCTGTTCACTGAATTCTCATGTAAAACTGTTTTTAAAAAAGTTGCCTCAAATTAAATTAAAGTGGTACCATTAAAGATAATAATGATATATAAAGAGAACCTAAAAAATGCAATATTTCCAGTAAAATATGTATTTTAAATAATAAATAGAAGTATCAAGAGCATTATTATTATAAACAATATCAAAAAAATAAAACAAATTGTACTAAAATGAGAGTAATAAATGTACCAAATATTGATTTTAATTGAATATTAACCTAATTTAATTTTCTCATTTCGAATCATAACCAATTTAGGTCGATATATAATTTTTTTCTTGGAGATGTCTTACTGTTAGGAATCACGAAACGTGCTAACGCCTCCTGCATATTTTCTGTTATGCTTACTGTCCCTATTTCTATATCAGTTTCGATTTTTAAAGGTAAATTTAGAGAAATGGCTTTGTTAAGCTTTTCCTAAATAGTGGCCTAAATTCTATTATTATACAGAGAAAAGGGCTAATGTTTGATGATAATTTTTGACAGATCAAGACATGATTCTACCCCCACTGCAACCCAAATGTGTTTACTATTCAGCGTACGTTTAAGATCATTCTTATTAATGAATATATAAAAACTTTATGGTCCTTCCAAAGTAGCAATTTAAAACTCATGTCATCACGTATTGCTTATAACAGTTTTTAAATTCGTTTTAAAATCAGACTATATTTTTCCTTCTTATTTTATTCCAGTTAAAAAGAGATACAAAGCTGTCTGATGCGTCCGAACATGTAACCGATTCAACCTATAAAATTCGCCCGATTGTCAAATTTCAATATTCTTCAAAGCATTAGTGATAATAATTATTAATGATTAATGAATATATAAAAATTTTATGGTCCTTCCAAAATAACAAATTAAAACTCATGTCATCACGTATTGCTTATAACAGTTTTTAAATTCGTTTTAAAATCAGACTATATTTTTCCTTCATATTTTATTCCAGTTAAAAAGAGATACAAAGCTGTCTGATGCGTCCGAACATGTAACCGATTCAACCTATAAAATTCGCCCGATTGTCAAATTTCAATAGTCTTCAAAACATTAGTGATAATAATTACAAAGTATAAACCGGCAAGCGTTGTTTTGGCGCTTTGCTTGCTGTAATAAATTTCAAATCGCTGCTTAATATTTGTGATTACTCTGATTGAAAATGTCGAAGCCAATAAATAGCCAGAGTCAGAAACAGATTGCGTCTCTAATGAGTTACATCGCACAGGAATGAGATAATGGGGGCCCCTATTGCCAAATTGTGTAGATTTCTAGATATTATGTTCTCGATAGAATCATAATGTAATACAATTATTTCAGAGGAAATTGTGAATCTCGGAAATATTTTCTAAAAACTGGAATACGTAGCTCTTTGAACAAGAACTAGTTCAAATTTCCACCCTTCTACTCTGCAAATACAAATTAAATTATTGTGTTTAGTGCAATTTACTTTTTCACGAACAAACCTAAAAAAATACACTCTAGATATGTTAGTATAAGAATATCACCACAGAGTTTTACAGAGGGACATGCAGTGAAGAACTGTTTGGACTTGTGGAAAGAAGCGTTGCCTACAATAACACCTTAGGTTGAATCGTGAGCAAGTATTTGATTAATTATAAATTAACAATTGAATAATTGACTTGAACAGTGATTTTGATAGAATAATTGTTCAATATGTATATAGGAGCACTTGGTTTGGCGAGGACTCTTCTACAAGTAATATGACAAATTCATTAAGGGAAATATGGTAATTAAATCAGAACATATCAAGGAAATCGGTAGAATTTTGCAAAAAACACATGTACAAAGGTAGTAACAGAAGAAATATGTTCATATCAAAATGACTTGGCAAGCAAACATGCAACGAAGGAAACAGGAACTTAATGTAAAAAAGTAAATATGCGCTTCAATTAAAATAAAATGTATCATTTGGACATAAAGTTGTTAATTAGGTGGATTAGGCTTTGAGAGGATACCACTACAAAAAAATCGCAGCTAGAATTCACAAGCAACTTCATAGGCGGTAGAGAAAAGAGCTAAATGTAAATATAATAAAATAACTATATATACTAGAAACTATTGTGGCTGTATAATTAACTATAGTTTAAGTCCTTCGACAATATATGAACTAGATATACTATTGTATTAAAATAAATTATATTTCACAACATTCTTTCATTATTCTACTTACATTACCATTTTGTTATATGTTAATGTCAAAATGAACTAAAAAGCAGAGTTAATTGCGACTTTGTGACGTCATAAATTTTGATGATGTTATTTTTTATATATATATATTTTAAAGTCTCCTTTTACCAACTATGGGTTTATCTGGACTGAGCCTAAAGTTTATCGTGGGCTCCGAACCACGGTCCTCAGCATTAAGCCTACCGACTGGCGAGTGACCAACTGTAGAAATCATCCCAGAAGACATCCGGTCTCACCCACCTTGGTTACTGGCGTGACTGGGATCATTTTTCTTGACGGATTTTACACCCTTGCCGGTGGACCGTCCCATCGCCTTTACCACTGCTCCATCAAGCCGGCTTTTGCTGATGTTCAATATTTTTAACAGAAAATAACTTAATGAAGTGCTTATCTATATGTAAAATGTATCATATGGAATACTTATTGTCCACTAAGAAAATTATTGAACCACCGAGCATAATAATTAACAATTAATAACAAATTAAGTCGTATTTTCGTTTCGTTTCTTTAAAAGGAACTACGACCTTCTTCTTGAATTCAATTTAATCATATTATCATCTTGGTAGCCGCAAAGACAAGAAGACGGTCCTCCTATTGCTACGATAGTCGCGGGTTCAAATCGTGCAGGGCATATATTTACTATATGTTTATGATCGTAATTGTCAATGTTTTTAAGTAACAGTGTAATATCCGACAAGGAATAACCACCCCAATCAGGCCTGTAACCAGACTAGGTGGATCTCTTCGAGGACAGTCTCTAGGAAGTAGATCACTGGCTAGTCTCGGTAAACAATATGTCCAGTCTAGGTAAACCCTAATTGGTAGAAAGAAGACATAAGATAAAAAGAATTAATCATTATTATTTTCTATCGAAAATCAACGAGATGGATGCCAAATTTAGGGGACTAGCCAATTCAAGAGCAGGTCCCTAAAATGGATAGAGATTTCTTCTATATCGAGCCGATATAAGTCCTTTGTCGAAAAATTATGTAAATTAATTTGAATGGGACCCATCCAACGCGGCTGATCCCTCAGTTACCGCCCCATTTTGCGCTTCAGGTGTCTTTCATTATAGAACGATCGTAAGGTAAAGAAAAAAAACCAGCCCGTCCTCTTAAGCCCCCAATAACCTATGTGCATGTTTGAGACTATCCCGTCCAAAGAAGAAAGGGAACACAAAACGTAGGAAATGAGAAAAAAAGGCGACTGCCTACCTGCCCCGTCCGAGTCGGATCCGAGACAGAGAGGGAAGACGTCTTGAGGATCGCGCTGTAAACTTAGATTTTACAACGACTAACCGGTAATTTTAGTGTTAGATGCCTGAAATAATAAAGGTTTATTACGGACCTTGCGGCTCATTTTACGATGATAGTAGTGATGGATAGAAAAATTCGGATGCTGTTAAGGTCGGTTTACCATCGAAAAACGATTGCCACTGGGTGGTTACGGATCGATTGTATTCCAGAGAACGTTACGGTGCATTGTTTCCTGCTTCAAACGTCTTTATTCACACAGACCGACAAATCTAACTGATTTCAGTTTGGGTCAGTTTATATCCCCGACGTAAATATCACAGCCAATAATTTTCACGGTCAAAGTTCCGATCTGGCCGCCAGTGAATAAGTTAGTAGTTTAGGGGTTGAATTTCACAAAAACCTCTACATATTTGTCAAGGTAATAAAAGAACTAAAAACCAATAAATGCAACGTTGCTACCGTCCAATCTGGAGATCAACTGCTGTCAGGTATCAAATTTGTTACGAACTATAAAAATGGTTATAGATATAACTGTTAATAATAATGCTTCTAGCTATATTACCGCGAAAAATACATTTTCATCTCCAAATATTAATTATTTTTAATTTTTCTTACCTGGACCTAATGCTTTAGATACTGGTTACTGGCGTTACTAGGATAATTGTTCTTTGTCCGATTTTATACCCATACCTGTGATTATGACGTGTTAACAACAATTATATACATGCTCTTTAATGTTCCTGGTTAAATAATAATGAACACTGAAAATTATTCGATATAATCAAGTTACTATGTGCCTACGAGGGTCGTTATTCATATTTCGGAAATAAGAAAAAAAACAAATAGTTAAGCTGAGAATATATTTTCATTGTTATTCAAAATACTCGTCATGATAGTCGATATACTTTTGCATACACTTAAACCAATTATCAAAGTATCTACTCCATTTCGAATAAGGTATCTTGAAAAGATGATTTTTGAACGCTTCAATAGCTTCTTCGGGCGATGAAAATCGTTGACCACGGAGTTTATTCTTCACGGATACAAACAAAAAGTCATTGGGTGTTGAATCAGGACTGTACAGCGGATGACCCATCAATTGACTCATCAATGTGTGAGTGCTCGCATTGTCATGATGAAGAACAATCGGGCGTCTCTTATTAGTATTCCTTATTTCACCGAAGACTTCTGGCAAACAAATGGTTGTGTACCAATCAGAATTTACTGTTCTACGATCCTCTAGAGGCACTGTTGAGAATATGACCAGTTTTCCCGAAGAAACAGGCCAGCATTTTCTTTGAAGTGCTTCGTGCGCGGACAACTTTTATTGTATTTGGTTCATCTTGGAACATCCATACAGTCGACTGCTGCTTACTTTCGGGCTCATGCGAATATATCCATGATTCGTCACCTGTCACGATTTTATAAACGTCCTTCGACGCACTGCGATTGAATTTCTTAAGCATTTCTTTACACCAATCGACACGAGCCTTTTTTTGAGCGATTGTCAAATTGGGTGGGATCCAACACGAACATAACTTTCGCTGAGCTAAGTTTTCATGTAAAATCACATATATGCTAGAGGAACTTGCCTTAGGTATGCCTCAATCTTACAATAGGTGACATGACGATCTTGCTTAATCATTTCGCACACAGAATCGATGTTTTCTGGCACAACAGCCGATTTTGGACGACCTTTACGAAACTTGTTGGACAGGGAGCTACGACCACGATTAAATTTACTAAACCAGCGATGCACGGTGGCTTTTGATGGAGCTTCATCGCCAAAAGTCAAATTAAGTTGATTGATGCACTCTTGTTGTGATAATACATGTCGTACACATCGTAAAATCTCATCGCACGAAAATGTTCACGGTTCAGTTCCATTTTTCGCCGAGACGAAACTTTCAACTAAATATAAAATAAAAATTACAAACTTTACGATGGAAGCGTCAGATGGACTCACATGACCACAGTGTTGCCAATTCCCGAAATATAAATAGTAACCCTGGTAGTACAGTAAAAAACATAATTATCTTTGTTATATTAAAAAATGTCTTCGTAATAACTAGATATATATAAAAAAAAGAAGAAACATCTCGTCAGAAAATATTGGGCATCTTTGACTTTTGATGTTGGTTTGACTATTTATACTGATACTGACTACTGATACGGTAGGTCCTGTTATCAACTACATTGAGTACAACTTTATGAAGGAAACATATTACACCACATAAATTAATACTAATCTTTTATATAAGAAACATTTTTATTGTATTTTATTTATCTTTTTAATATTCTTTATATTTGTACGCATATAAGTCCTTGTGAATCAGTATCGGAGTTTATCGTTCATATTTTTTAAGATAATATATTTTCAAGGAAAGTAACATAAATATAAACAGCAAACATCAATATTAGTTCATTAGCTTGAATTGTATACTAAAGTACAAGAAAGTGACGAGAAAAACTGATATGATTTAGTATTATTATTATTTACAGTTCCCTGATTTAAGGAGCATATATAATTAAAACATCACCTTAAACAAAAAATATTGCAGATCAACTACAAAATCAAAGATCTATACTGGTAAGATACTCTCAACTTGAACTAAAATCAAAGAGATTGGTTTATCAATCTACTGTAAAGCATACTTGGAGTTACAAAACATCAAACCAACTACTAATCCAACGATATCAAATAATGTTCTTCGATAAATTACCTATTCTTATCGCTACATAACCAACGAAGAACTACACGATGACCTCGAATTAAAATGGATTTGTTGAGATTTCGCCTTAAAACATGAAATAAGCTTACCAAATCACAGCAACGTAGAAGCAATACAACTACTGAATCAGAAGATTGAAACGAACCAAACCACATGAAGTTGTATAGTCCTAGGTAGTCTAAATTAATTTTAATTTGGGAAACACATACTGATACATGATATACTGATTGCTTATATATTGATGCAAGTACACCAGAATAATAATAATATCTTAATTTTTTAAATTGAAATTGTACTAAGCTAATGTAAGACTAATTACAATAAATTAATTATAGAAATATAACATTTGGTAGCCTACACATTAAGCTTCATCGAGTATAGAGTATAGGAGAATTAATACCCCGTAAGATAAAACTCCAATAAATTTATATAATAATCAGGGATACGCATTTATGTACTTACAACAATTATTACAAAATATAAAAGTCAAAAACATAATTTGTGACAGAATTACTTCTTGGACATTCAGCATGTGTCCATTCACCACAGGCCCACATATCTCTACCACAACTTGTTCAGATTTTCCACATTCACAGAAAGTCATACACATGTTAGAATCTTGAGGGACGTATTCACTTTATTACCATCACAGATATTATGGTAATTAACATCTGCGGAGCTGATATCATCTTTAAATAGAAGTTTTGAGCTTTTATTAATAGTTTTATTTTCTAATATCATTACTTTTGATGCTTCATTTCAATTACTTTCTTTAGACACTTCTTCTTTCCTTTTAATACAACTTTGCTTGGAGAGGCAGTGATTGTCTGTGAATGTTGTTTATGTGCTTATATTAGGATTTTTTAAAAATTTTATGGTTCTGTTATGTTAATAAAAGCTATTTGGCTCCCATTACCCCGATTATCATATTATATCGTTCATATAATTTATATTTTATATAATTCTCAAGTTGAAAGTTGATTGTTTACATAAACTGACCTTTTTGTTAAATTTTTTTTTTATAAAGTTACAAGTTAACTACCAGTATTTTATCCAACTTTTATAATTTTCTATTATTAACTTAGTTTATTAACTAATTATGGTCTCGATGGACTTGATAATAGTAGTGATTTTAATTTCAAGAATAAGATAAAATTACAAAGGACTAATTTTTGATAAAAACGTTTGCTTGACACATTTTTTGCTTCTGTTTGATGATTTAATGAACTATCTCTCGGAGTCTCCTCATTTCGCTTTGCGATTTTCTTGATATCCTGAATAACAGTCCGTAGTTAAGGGTTTTGTTGTAAGTTTCTATAGTAAGAATATTAGAAAGAATTCCTATAGTATTTGGATGCATCCACGATACCTTTTGTTGCTTTATGTGATAAAAATATTATTCTTTATTATTATTTATGTGCAGTTTAATTATATATAAATGCAATATTTACTGATGTGTTTTGATTAAGTTTTATTCTCCATGGTTGTTTCTTGTTTTTTATATTGTTGGAATTTTCTGGTTACTTCTTCGCTTATTGTCTCCAATGCATTTTCCTGTAGTGCGCCTGCTTTTGCGTCTTATAGAATAGATCAATTAATAGTTATAAATCTCCTTCTTTTAATCATGTTTAAATTTTTCTCTTTACTCTATTATGAGAAAAATATGATTAACTTACTAACTTTAACTTAATAAACTGTTGAATTTAATAAATGGTGGTCGAATCTCAACCACTGAAAAATCATTAGTCTATATCAATTCATTAAATTACTCAATACCTCGATTTTTATGAAAATGTACAACATCTAATCTTACCTATTACTCTCATTATATACTGAGAGTGTTAGTTATCAATTTCCAGTATCTTTTAATACAATTAATTGTCTGAGGCATCCCCACCTGAGTGTTGTAATAAAAAAAAATTAAGTGTTATTTATTTTGGTTGATGAGAAATGTCATTAGAATTTTAAAGGACAAGCACCCAACCATATTAAATGTTGTTCAAATAATTGAGTTGAATGAAGCGGATATGATTTAAATGTGTTACATTTAATCTTTTAAGGAGTAAACATTTTAGTATATTTCCGTTTTAAATTATATTATTGGGTTAATGAATAGTTTTTCATATTTGTAAAATCTATCCATTTTCATAAAATCTTTTCAGACTAACACTTTATCTAAATATTAAACATTATTTAAATAATTTTTTTAATTAAAATTAAATTTTAAAAACTGATTAATTGATTATACGTTTATTTCTAGTTATTCCGAAGGGCAAAACTTTACAGCTTTACATATGGAGAATCGCCTTCTGTAAAAGAATTTTATAAATCCATTCGTCTTCAAATTTTATTATTATAAAACTGATGTATATTTTAAATGATATTATTGTGTTAATGAATAGGTTTTCATATTTGTAAAATCCGTCCATTTTCATGCAGTCTTTTCAGATTAACAGTTTATTTAAATATTAAACATTATTTAAATAATTTTTTTAATTAAAATTAAATTTTAAAAATTGATTAATTGATTATACGTTTATATCTGGTTATTCCGAAGGGCAAAACTTTACAGCTTTATATATGGAGAATCGCCTTCTGTAAAAGAATTTTATAAATCCATTCGTCTTCAAATTTTATTATTATAAAACTGATGTATATTTTAAATGATATTATTGTGTTAATGAATAGGTTTTCATATTTGTAAAATCCGTCCATTTTCATGCAGTCTTTTCAGATTAACAGTTTATTTAAATATTAAACATTATTTAAATAATTTTTTAATTAAATGGTTATTCGGAAGGGCAAAACTTTACAGCTTTATATTTGGAGAATCGCCTTCTGTAAAAGAATTTTATAAATCCATTTGTCTTCAAATTTTATTATTATAAAACTGATATATGAAATGAAGCGGTACGAATTATTACTTGCTAGAAGGCGCAATAAAGGTGTTACAATAACGTTTAACAGCATAATATCTTATACAACTTCTTCGGCGCATTTTAAAGGAAGGGCTTATAAATAAATATTTTAACAAAAAGTTATTTTAACGACTTGTATAGACCCATTGTAGACACATCATAACCAGGCAGAACCATAAACGTAAAAAGGCCCATAAAGAAAGAGTCATCCGAAATAGAACTAGTGAAAGTAAAGGATGGTGTAAAAGAAAAGATAAACATAGTTTTTTTTAAATTATGTTAGTCCACTAAAAGGTTGTTAACTAATAATAGTTGTCTAGAAATACTATATTATATTATAAAATACATTAGAAATTTTACAGTTCGATATAATCTCCCTAATCTTCTATATACTTATTTCAGTGATGTTTTAATTTATAAAGACTTTGTCGGCACCAATTAGGAGCCATTCATTTATTACGCCAGACAATTTGGTGAGAAGAGGTTCGATCATGTTTTATTTTTTCTTGGGAGAGGGCTCTTGATAGTAGAAAATAAAAATTAAAACAAGCCAAACCTGTATTTGATTTGCTATAGATTCTTACACATAAAATATTAAACCAATTCTTATTCCCTATTCTTAATTCTTACATAGGGAAGAGGGGGTTAAAAATAAGCAATAATGGTCTTAATTATCTTAATAGAAATCAAAAAGGGCTAAATCTAATGAATATAGCGCATCTTACAACATAAACAGGTCTTTTTTAACAAATTTTCAATTATGTTTTATTACTTGTAACAGGTCAATTGAAAAGTCCCCGGCCTACCATAGTAAAACATATTTTTTTGGCCAAATTACTATTTTTTATTCATAGTTCATATAACATGATACCCTTCAAGGGTGATACACTGATTATAGCGACCCTCCAGCTTTTCGATACCATTTTTGTAGTACGATTTGTCCTTAGCTTCAAAATAGGCCTGAGTTTCCGCGATCGCCTCTTCATTCGACGAAAATTTCTTCCGGCCGAGCATTCCTTTGAGATCTGGAACATGATATAGTCGCTGGGAGCCAGATCTGGAGAATACGGTGGATGAGGAGGCAATTCGAAGCTTTTCGAATTCTTTTTCTTCAAACGCGGCCGTTTTTGGGCGATTTCGTCCTTCAAACGGCCCAATAAAGCTATTTAATAGTCGCTGTTGATGGTCCCTCGGTTGACTATCAATTGGAATTCGGAGTGAAATGATGGAGCCATGTTTCTTCCATATCGACGCAAAAACTCAGGTTTATTACTTGCTTGATCATCTTCAAAGACTGCTCCGAATCGTCAACTCGTCGAGGTTTGTGATCAAAAGTGAGCTCGCGTGGCACCCATTTGGCAGAGAGCTTTCTCATACCCAAATATTCGTGAATGATATGATGTACACGTTCAGTTGATATCTTTAGAGTGTCTGCTATTTTATTCAATTTTAATTTGCGGTCCTTCAAAATCATTTTGTGATTTTTTTTATGTTTTCACCGGTAACAAACTCTTTTGGGCGTCCACTACGTTCACGGTGAACTTCAACTTAGCATACCAATCTTTGATGGTTGATTTTCCTGGAGCGGTCCGGAAACTTGGCTTGATAAGTGTTTGCTTCAACTGTATTGTTTCCTTTCAAAAAGCAATATTTTATGAACACGCGAAATTCCTTTTTATCAATTTTTTTCACAGTAACAAAAGTCGCTTCACTCAAAATGCTATTATTCGTAAACTAATAATCCGACAGCTGCCAAATTTATACACGTATCTATTGAGGATTAGGGCTAACTAAAAAATATATCGATTTAATCCGAGTAGCGCCATCTATGTGTTTCGCCGGGGACTTTTGAATTGACCTGTTAATAGTAGTTCATAAATCTTCTCAGCGGACAATAACTACACAGGTCATCAAAAAAAATCTAAGAACTGTTTCAGGGTCTAGCTGTAATCTTTATGTTTATGGGGAGTTCTGAATCCAAAAATGGCTTTCCTTTCGTGAAAGAACGACACATTTTTTAACATCTTGTCTAACTATGTAAAACAAGTAATTGCATTAAAGTAAAAGAGAATAAATTTTAAAAATATTATTTTATTTACAAACCATTAATTATGAATACTTTTCAAATTTTAATATACAATCACTAGCACATTAAAACCTCTTCTTCTTCCCTATGAAAGTCCTCTTTGTACATTTTCGCTAGTGGGATGAATCTGGAAGGATCCTCTGAAGCGCCCAACAGTAGTTTGATGTTTTGATATTTGATATCATTGAGAAGCTCCATTTTCCTTGATATCTTATCCATCTTTTTACTATCCTGGTGAATTCGCTCACTGTAGAGGGAATGAAAGAAATGTATTGTTAGACTCATTAGGCAATCTAAAGCTTAAATATTTTTTGGTATTCTTTTGCAATTAAAAGCAATTTACCGTCCTTTTAAGGATCCATGATGGTCGTGATGAACTATGCATTAGTCATAAGTCGAGTAATATATGGTCTGATAAAACACCTTACTTCATATTTGCTTCTGAAAGGACTGGAAACTCTGTATTTGAAGCAATTTCCATCTTTCAGAAATGATTACTTCATCAATCCCAACTTTATATGCATAGTTGTAAACTTTATGTAGACTTCCTTCGTTTGACCTGGAGTCCCGTGTGCCTCCATGTCAAAAACCTGAGATATGTCCAAGAATGCAACCAGAAATGTCTTTAAACACTTAGGTCTTAATTTGTTTGATTTACTAATCTATGTGCATGTTTTATTGTCCTGTGCTTATTGCGAGCTACAAATTAATGTTATGGAATACAATTTCAGTCATTAGGACTGTTACTTGTCTAGTTCAGAAGGTTTCGTTATAAAAACTACTTGTTGGATTAACGTTTTCTTCATTAATTACATTATTTATCACTTCTTTATCATATACATATTAATTATATTATTCTAATCAAATTATTGCAATGATGATCTCCGTTTTCGATGTACCAAAATGTTCATTTAACCATTTCTTCATTGTTTACTGAGTTCGCTACTTGCATTCATTTTTAATTTATTACTTAAGACTTTTATGAATTCGCTTATTAGTTATGTTTAGTCTTTATATTTTACTCATATATCACACCTAAAATATATATTACGAAAACAATAAATACACCATGCTGATTAAAGAATTATTTCTTTATCAAAATTTTAAAATAAAGTTACATTGTTCTTTACTTATTTATATCACTCTTCGATCTCGCCATTGCAGATAGTGCATTTTTAGTTTACATTCTATGGCTTTCATTTATTTATTGGTTTCTACTTTGTCTTATGCCTCATGTATCCCCATGTGTGTGGATTAAGTTACAAAATGGAAGTTATTCGGCAACGGCTAGTAACAATGTAAAAAATAAATAATTAAAATAAACCAGTTGTTAGTTTCAGAAATTGTTAAATACCAGAAAATAATTTAGAAAAAAATAAATAAACTTCTATAATTTTTTTTCATTTATATTTTATCTAACCAACAATACAATAAAAGAGATTTCGTCAAACGAACACGCGTTGTGATCTGATATTATGGCTCGTTTCTAGCCACGTATGTGTCCGAGTTTGAATATTAATGTAAGTGTCTGGAGATAAAGTTCGTTATCAAATGTTTCAATTCATTACATCAAGACACGATAAGAAAATACACATTCGGTAGATAGAAGCGATTCGTTATACAAATGAGTCCCCAGCTGGTGGGGAAACCAAGTAATTGCTTTGAATTCAATGATATACTACAAATATACATATATATGTAATAACGATGAGATAATCTTAAGGGATTTTTGAAAACTGAAGATTCTATTATGTTCATAGTCAAGCATTATTATTCATAATATTTCTGGTAGCTTTGGCAAGTGGAAGTTAAAAGGTGATCTACCAGATCGTCCGTCAAACTCATTTAACTCTGCTGTCGAGTGTCACTTATATATTATTAATTATGTATTAAAAAGTTTTGTGGACCCCATATTTCGACTCTAAAGCGAGTTAATGTAATTTACGCATATTACGCTATAAGGGGTTTAGCATGAAGTTTATAGAATTCAAATACCAAACAACCAAATCAAGCCAAACTCGTAACTCTAATTACATAGATTTCTAAGAGCGTTTTAGATTTTGTGATATAATATTTTCTTCCCTCTCGGTTCCAAAAATAACCGGAAATAATTTTGGCTTTTGTCATACCACGACACATTTCTTAACAATTTCGGTAGTTATGTTAAACGAGTTATAACATTAACATAAAAGAGAACAGACTTATGTTGTTATCAACTTATCAAGAGAATATATGTTAACACATTAAACCATTCCTTGTTCGAGTGAAGATAATCTTTGTACATTTTCGCTTGTATGAAGAATTTGGAAAGTATCTTTGAAGCTGTAGAAGAAGAGAAGTGATAGTCTGATATCATTAAGACATTCCATGTTCCTTGGTATCCTTTACCCATCTCTTTAATGTCCTAGTAAAATCATTCACCTCCATCTTCACTCACATCTCTTGAACTCATTAGACAACTTCAAATGCTTTTAGCATTATTTTGATGATTTGTTTATAGTTAGAGTATTTATGATTACCTGAAAATGTAGCTATGACCTCCTTAAAAGTAACCCACTATTCTTTTTGAGGTTCCGTCAGGGTTTACTGTCATTCGATAAAAACACCTTCCTTCACCTTTGCTTCTGAAAAAACATTGAAACATCATCGATCCCAATTTTGTGTGCAGTAGTGGTATAGGAAATGTATGTGGATTCACCAACAACAAGCTCCCTCTGCGGCCAACACTTTTTGGTCTAGTGATTTTCTCGACCTATGCTTTCGCATAGGTACAAAAACCAAAGGAATTTGGTAGTTAAAGCTTATTTAAAACAAAATCCCTTATATTTATAACCATAAAAATGCTTAAAGATCGTCTATTTTTATAATTATCTTACATTTTGCAATCCTGACGTTCCGGAACTTTCTCCATATTGTTTTAGTTTACAGCATACCAAAATGCATATAATTCATTTGAAAATATTCAATTAGCTTTTTTGTTGCAGTCCTGTAGTTTTAGTATAACATTTTGAAAAATTAATTTGTTATTAAACTTACGCTCCTGCTCTATTTTAGTCGAAAGTTACATACGATACGAAAATATCGATGTGTATCATCAATAATGTATATTTATGGCATAGGTATTTTTAATAATCAATCTTGAACAATTTGAAGCGATTTAAAAAGCTAATCTATTAGCCTAATCTAGCTCTATAATATTACATTACTAGATTAAATGCCAATAAGCAGACATTATTTCTAATAAAGACATAACTTCTGAAGCCGTTGAGGAAATGTTCTTGTTTGTAATCTTATAGTATCTCGTCCTTCGGAAAGTTGTCAGAGAATCATCACCAAAAATGAACATATATTCAAGAATTCCTGACTTCTACAAAGAAGAAAAACCAAACACGGTATCTTGGATACTAAAATTCAAAATCTTAAATTCGAATGCAATAACTTTAATTAGAGTATCTATTGATAATATTACTACCATTCAAGAAATCTGTATCAAGCGCATTAGTATTAAAAATAAATCAGGTAAATATAGTGGTTGCGGAATGATATGAGTGGAATATTTAATGAAAGAGTCATGAAAAACTAAAGCAATATGGGCAGCTAACCAAATACGTTGTTACTTTTCGTTCCAGGGTAAAAAAATTGAGAAATTTGGTTAAATTTTGCAAGGTGAGAATGACTAGATATAGCTCCAACACCGGTAATTTATTGTTTCTATTTTTTACAACCTATAATAATGTTTAACGTGTCTCGTAAACATAATATTGAGGTAAATAACACAATGAAAAATGTAAGGTTACGCCTAATTTGTTTTGTTTATTATAAATTTATTGTATAGCAGAGAATTTTTTTCAGTTACCAAATAAAATTATATTTAATATGTATTCATAATAAATATATATATATATATATATATATATATATATATATGTATATATATATGTATATATATGTATATATATATTTGGGGTAGTGACCAGAGACTCAGCCAAGTTTTTGCTTCAACTATATTTTTTCCCTTCAAAAAGCAATAAAACACGCGAAATTCATTTTTGTCCAATTTTTTTCACAATAACAAAAGTTACTTCACTCAAAATGCTATAATTCACAAACTAATGATCCGACAGCTGTCAAATTTATACACGCATCTTTTGAGGGATAGGACTAACTAAAAAACTTTATTAGGATTTAATTCTAGTAGTGCCATCTATGGGTCAGGCCGTTGACTTTTCAATTGACCTGTTATTAAAGTATTCTCTTTACCAACGAGGGTTTATCTGGGGACTGGACCTACTGTTTAACGTGGGATCAGCATTAACGTTTTAATTTTAGGCTCTGGCCGACGCGTTGCCAGCTCAAACTTTTATAAGATAGGTTATTCGTGGTTTGTTAATATATTCCCTGTTTTATTATACAAACATCTATTACTTAATTTATTATTCCATATAACATAAAAGTAAAAAAAGATCATTTATATATGTATATGTATATATATATATATATATATATATATATATATATATATATATATATATATATATATATATATATACTTGCATTTAATGCTCTGAAGTTTTTGCAGTTCTGAAAATAAACTTATAATACTTTTGTTAAAAGGTTCAGTGGTGTAATAATTTAAAGTTATCAATACTTTGTTGATTATTGAATATTAATGGAAATTGGGTATAATTAAATGCAATTTAAAAAAGGTTAGTGACTGATAGTTTGCATATATTTTAATTTTTAATATAATTTAATATAGTTTAAATATACAGACATTAAATTAATAAGACATAAAAATTAATTATAGTAATATATATATATATATATTACTATAATTAAAGTTATATATCAAATATATTTCTGATTTTGCAAATATTATCAAACGAACTGTATAACATATCATTTTTAAATTATTCTCTTTGCTCTATTAAGAAAAAGACAATTGATTTAATAAATGCTAGTAGAATTTCGACCACTGGGCGATCACTAGTTATTATAAATCAATATTCTTGTGATTCTTTATTAGTTGCTCATTGTGAGCGATTGAAATAGCATATCACTGATTTGTAACAATCAGCTATAACCTAAGTTATATTTATAAAATAGACATTATTTACCTATACACCAGCTTATGCCTAGATTATATTATAAGGCATAAACATTAGAAAACTTAAACTTAGAAAAGTTAGATGTCAAGTAAAATACTTACTTAAAATTAAGGCAGAAAAAATTTTATAAGTTATTATTATTATTTAATTATTTGCAGTATTCTAAACAAAAATAAAAATCTGGTAATTGGTATTTTTTTTCTTTTACTGTATGGAATATATATTTCTCGTTCATTATATAGATTTTATTAATGCAAATTAAAAAAAAAACAAACAACCCACAGACTACTTTTATGCATTACCGTCAGCTGATAATATTTATCTGAGATCAGCATTGCAAAAAGTTATTTTTCATATTTCAAAACGGGTCGTGTTGCAACTTTGCATATCTTATTGACAATATCCTGTACTGAGGTAGCTGTTCGTTTCCAAACAGTGATTTATCTATTACACTTTCTATATAATATTTGTTATTTACTAATTATTTATTCCGATGGCCTTTAACTCTCACGGCAACACATAATTTTCAAGAGACAAGGTGGCCGAAGGTATTTTATTTATTTCTTATTAGCATAAACATATACTAGAAAAATATCGAATTTTTAGCAACTGGTGTATTATAAATTCTGGTATAACCTTAAAAGATCGATCCATTAATGGTATTATTTGCATATTTCAGAATTTATATTGGTAAGCTGCTTGTCATAAAAATATGTTTCCAATGTTACAGGGTTTCAAAACAAATAAATTAGGAATTAAGTAATTTACGAAATATATTTCCATATTTTAAATTAAACAAAATATTTTTAGAGAAAGTAGAAAGGAATATATTATTAAAACTAATTATCAAATATCTTTGAATGCAAATTAAAAAAGAAATATGAATGCAAAATACTTATATGATAGTTATCTTTTATATTTCGGGATTTGTTTTTAAGACGTCGTGTAAAAAAATGAAATAAAGCGAAGTTACTTTTTCTCCAACCCATTATTGTTAAAGGGTATTTCCTTATCGAAAACAAATAACGTTAAAATGAAATGAATGTCATATTTTTTCCAGCAATGACGCGTTGCATTTTTCTGCGCTATTGTTGTATGTGGCACGGCTAGCCTTCAAGATGAATAATAAATGAATTAAGTGTGGTTTTGCTTACGAAAAACATCAGCGCATTCTGTTTATTATATTACGAGGATGTATGTTCGTTGTCGCAATAAAAAATTAACACGAATCTTTTATAATTTAATAACTTTCATTTAATATTGCTGTTGCACTATCTCTAGAATGAAGAGGTGATCGCCGAAACTGAGACCTCTTTTGAAGCAAAGGACAAATCGTACTACAAAAATGGTATCGAAAAGTTCGAGGGTCGCTACAATCAATGTATCACCTTTGACGGGAATTATGTTGAATAAAAAAAACTAATTTTGCCAAAAAAATGTATTTTATTATGGTAGGCCGGGGACTTTTCAATTGACCTATTAAATAATATCAATATGTTCTAAAAAAACAAAGAAAACCATTAATTGAAAAAACGAAAGCTTTCAAACAGTGTGAATCAAGAAAAAAGTATATCCAGTGTTGTACCAACCTTTAATACTTACGTAAACAAAGGCCCAAATTGTAATTTTATAGCTTAATTTTAATAAAAGAGACTGAACCAAATTTATAAGAGAACATTCAGTTATAAAAGCTTCAAGTACTCTTACAAAATTTGTGTATAAATACAAATTAAAATAGTGATCTCAAATGTATAATTATCCCCTCAATATTCTTTTGTTGAAAGAGCACATGTTATACATATTACAACTATTAACACACACATATCAACAGATCTAGTAATCTACTTTTTTTCATGTTGTTCCAGATCTAGACCCAAACCTAAATAGCGTTTGATGAATGAACTCCGACAGTTGGAGTCCACATAATTTAACTAAATTAGTTCAAGGAGTTTTTGTCTCTTCAACCTCCAAATAGGTTCAGTGTTGGTGTTTCTTCGCAAATCGTTTAATTTCTTCAGTTACCGATCTGATTTTTAATACCATAGAGAATTAACAATGCTGCAAAGAGCTTTGCTTTAATAAATTTGGATCATATTGATATTGGATTTCTTTGTGCAAACCCATAGTTGGACATCATACTACAAAATTTGTTTATATAATAACAATGTGTTGTGCAGTGATAATTCAGATTGTCGTCCAAGCAACAAGCACACAGTAAACAGAATGTAATTTTCGTTTAGCACATGCGCATTTTCATTTATTTAAATTAATAGCCTGACTGTGCAAATAATTGAAATATATTTACAAGCCCATGCAGCATATTTACATTAAAGAAATCGTAGTGAAACATTTTTACAGAAAGTCCATGAAGCATATTTACATAAAGACTTGATATTATCTAATATAATTTACAAAAAGTCCAGAAACCATAGTTGTATATGTCATTCATCTATCTCAAAGCAAAATCTTCATCTTGCAGACCATCGCACTCTTCACCTGAAAAAAGTGTTCAGTTAACACATCATTATTTTTACAAAACAATAACTACTTACCTATGCTCTTTTATAAAAATATATTCTTTTTTTTTCGTTGTTTGGTTCACTGCTCCACTTTCAGAGTAGTAGTTATTAGATCATTAAGGTGTCATTGATGATTAATATTATAATATAGTTTGTTTATTCGATTCAGGTGGACTCTTATTAGTAAACTAGCGACCCGCCCCGGCTTCGCACGGGTGCAATGCTGATACTAAATTAAATACACTACAGAAAAAATATGAACGTTGTATATAAAAACATAGCGGCCCGCTCCGACTTTGCACGGGCATAAAATATATATGCCTATGTCACTCAATGAAAACATGATTAAAATCGATCCAGTATTTTTGGTTCATTCATTATTGCCCTTGGCCTGCACGCATTAAATTTGGAGTAAAACAATTCCTCTTCCCCTATACTTACTATGAAGATTTCCTGCTATCTTTGGAATATCTAAATTCATACAGTTTTTATTACATTACACATTTTTAAATGCAAATTTTAAATTTGTAATATCTCCGAAAATATTTGTTTAATTTACATGCTGTAAGGAACCATATTGATCTATATTAATTGCACACTGTATTTAAGGTACTTAATTCGATAAGGATTAATGCCGTATTGCTTAAAATAGCTTCGTAAATAAGCCATTTTCTCACGTAAAAAGTAAACAATAAAAATGGTTAATGTGGGTTATCCCTAAAAGATAAACATATACCATCGCGGACTTTTTTGTAGACCTTTTCATGGTGTACAATACTGTAGTACATTAATTTGATCTAACTCGTAGGGTTAGGCAGCGTTTTTGCTAATTGCTAAATAAGCCTAAAAAAAATAGGTTAATTTACGACATCACGTTAGAAACCTTTAAAATTAGCAATGTTGCCTTAGTATATTATGCATGTATTATACATATAAACCTTCCTCTTGAATCACTCTATCTATTTGAAAAAATCGCATCAAAATCCGTTGCGTAGTTTTAAAGATTTAAGCGCACATAGGGATATAGGGACAGAAAAGGCCACTTTGTTTTATACTATGTAGTGATGTGATCTTTTAAAAGTATCGTCCTCCATTATTCCTGCATCCTGCAAAATACTATCTATTTTTAACCAAAAAGGGGGAGGTTCTATGTTCGGCTGTATATTTTTTTATTGTATGTTCCCTGATTTTTCCGTCAATTGTGCGCCGATTTTTAAAATTCTTTTTTTATTCGAAAGAGTGCACTTCCGAAGTGGCTCCATTGGAACTAAATTAGAATATGTTGTGGGGAAGGGGGAGAAATCAAGGGAAATACTCAAACTTCAAAGACACGTACAAGGTTTTAACATATTTTTTATCTAAAATAAACAGATATTTTTGTATGATGTTATTGCTGTACTGATGTGACGGAAAATCGGAAGTCGTCCAGTGCAAAAGCTATTCAGTTTGCTTTTTAAGCACTAAATATAGCATATAAGACCTCGTAGAAATATTGTAGACAACTTCTTCTATAGTAACGAAACAGTCTAGAAGCTGGATAACACAGTGAGTTGAAACAAATTGCCATGATGCAGAACAGAGAACAAGGAAAAACAGTATGTCATATGATTTTGATTTATAAAATCACGTACAGCATCGAAATAAGTTAGTACAACAGTCCATTTTGGATTTCAGCGCATTGCTGTTTTGACAATCCACATCGAAAGTTAATTTTATTTTTTTGACTGAAATGAATCTTTCAAATTGCGAACTGGCCTGCAGAAGATTATATTCAACAACATCAAATTTCCATTGAAAAGGCCACATGGCGGCTGACAACAATTAATTCTATCAAACCCAGAAATTTAAATAGCAATCCTCGTATCAACTCTCAGCTCTCTGAGTAACTCTATTGAGTGTTTCTATGCAAATTATATTCATTAATATAAAGACAAGTCCAGATCACAACAGAAACATTTTAAATTTTAAATTATTCGTAATGTGACGATGATATACAAAGAGTGTTCTTATGTCAGCGTATCACAATTAATATTAATCAATCAATCAACGGTAATTATCAGTAAGCAGCTCAAAAATTCCATTAAGCTAAGGTCTGGTGGTAGCCAAAGTCTATGAATAATAAAGACGCTATTAATGGATTCTGATAATTCAAATCTTTATATAGACTTTTATGAATGGAATATTATTCAAATCAAGAGTCATTAAATTATAAACAATATTGAACAACCGTTTATTGTTTTCTCGTAGTTTAGAATTTCAGGTCTACATTCATCAAGCACAAAAAGAAAGTCTTGACTTAAGTGCTAAATAATAAATACAATTTTCTTGAGCCAAGTTGTTATTGGCCAACAGGGAACGCTTCATGTTTGTGATTGCTACAATTGCGGTTGTCCAAGAATTTAAACTAATCTGGGTAAGACCAGATGTAATTTAGGATGATCTCTGATAAAACCTAGTTCGAAGTATATTCTCTAAAGTATAAAAAATATTAATGGAATCTAAATTCTTTGAGTTTTATTATCAACGGTATTACCAAAGACAATGTTATTGTTGTATAATAATATATTGAATGTTAAAGCAGGTCAATTGAAATGTCCCAGGCCTACCATATTAAAACATATTTTTTTGCAAATTTTGTTTTCTACATAATTCCCTTCAAGGGCGATACTGATTATAGATACCCTCCAACTTTTCAATACTATTTTTGTAGTACGATTTGTCCTTTGCTTCAATATAGGCCTCAGTTTCGGCGATAACCTCTTCATAGCACAAACATTTCTTTTGAGATCTAAGAACAGGAAATAGTTGCTGGGGACCAGATCTGGAGAATACGGTAGATGAGGAAGCAATTCGAAGCCCAATTCATTGATTTTTGCCATCGTCTTCACTGACTTGTGACACGGTGCATTGTCTTGGTGAAACAGCACTTTCTTTTTCTTCAAATTCGGTCGTTTTTCGGCGATTTCTTCCTTCAAACAGTCCAATAACGCTATGTAACAGTCGCTGTTGATGGTCCTTTATTTTTAAAGGTAGTCGATGAAAATTATTCCATGCGCATCCCAAATACAGACGCCATAGCCTTGCCAGCCGACTGTTGCGTTTTCCCACGCTTTGGAGCGGGTTCATCGTGTGCAGTCCACACGGATGTCTGTTGATTGGACTTCGGAGTGAAATAATGGAGCCATGTTCCATCCGTTGTTACATATCAACGCAAAAACATGGGTTTATTACACTTAATCATCTTCAAACACTGTTCCGAATCATCAACTCGTTGTTTTTGGTCAAAAGTAATCTCGCGCGGCATCCACTTTGCACAGAGCTTTCTTATACTCAAATATTCGTGAATGATATGATATACACTTTCAGTTGATATTTTTAGAGTATCTACTATTTCATTCAGTTTCAATTTACGGTTATTCAAGATCATTTTGTCGTTTTTTTAAATCTTTTCATCGATAACAACATATTTTGGGCGTCCACTGTGTTCAACGTCTTCGGTGCTCATTTCACCACGTCTAAACTTAGCATACCAATCCTTGATGATTGATTTTCCTGGGGCAGTGTCCGGGAAATCGGCATCAAGCCAAGTTTTTGCTTCAACTGTATTTTTTCCCTTCAAAAGCAATATTTCATCAACATGCCAAATTCCTTTTTATCCACTTTTTTTACAATAACAAAAGTTGTTTCACTCAAAATGCTATAATTCGTAAACTAATGATCCGATAGCTCTCAAATTTATACACGCTTCTTTTGAGGGTTAGGGCTAATTAATAAACATATGGATTTAATTCTAGTAGCTCCATCTATGTGTCAGATCGGGGGCTTTTCAATTGACCTGTTATATGTGTGTAATTGTTCAGAATATGTATAAGCATTTGGTTAAAATACTCTACGAGAGAATGAATACTAACTGTTTTGCGGATATGGCAAATGCATTAGGGAGAATGCAGTGATTAAATCGAATTTTATCAAGATAAATATAGACAAGTAGTAACAGAAAAAACATAGAAAAGATAGAGTAATATCAGAATGATTTGACAAGAGAATAGAGCAACAAAGGAAACAAGAATTAAACATAAAGAAGTAAATATGTTCTCCAATGACAATAAAATACATTACTTAGATGTACAATTATTTATTAGGTGGATTAAGCCTCCAGGGGATACCATAGGTGGTTTAGAAAAGGATTCAATGTATATATGAAAAAATATTTCTAACCTACCAACTATTGTGGCTGTTTAATTAACTGTAGTTTAAGTCATTCAATAATATATGCATTAGATGTACCATAATATTAAAATAAATTATATTTTACAATATATTTATGTTTCATTATTTAATTTAAATTAGTATATTGTTATATATCGAAGATAAAATGGATTAAAATGTGTAAATGTCAAAGTTAAATACCACAACATTGCAGAATTTGGACATAACCCAGGGTCCCTGTTGCCCACAAAATTCAAACCTTTAAACTCGTGCAATGCCAGTATCCTTTGGTACTAGCTCGACAATCTAAACAATCGATTTACATTAATGGCCTCGCATTTTCAAGCAACGCAAAAAATAACAAAAAATATCGGTTTGAAGGCATATAATAGACTTAGGAATAGGAATATAATGACGAGTTTTTTTTTAATTCAAATGACAAAAAAAATCAAAGTCTAGTTCGCGGACAAACGCAATAATTGCTCGATGAAGCTGCGATTGAGCGCGAAACGAAAGTATACGTTTCCAGATCGAAGTTCCCCATCGATGGTGACGGCATAAGAATAAAACCGCGATAAATGTCACGTGAACAGAGGCAGAGCGACGATGAACTGGAAACCCTTATACGGCCGTAGCCGCACCATTCTTATCGGCCTCCTCCGTCTCCGTTCCGCAGCCTTCGCTCCATCGGGGCCGGTTCGGTTCGTATTATAAAATTCCAGGTTCGCCCGGCCGCCTTTGATAAACTGTTCGGCGATGGGACCCCCGGCCCCTGGACCCGGCATCCCAAAAGCGGCCTGTCAAGTGTCAGACGTCAGACGAAGAAACGAAAAACAGACGGGGCGGAATGAAGAAAACAGAGCGGAACGGACACGACGAGCTCGCGCGTTTAGAGTGGGCCGTTAATGCGATAATTTATTGTTTTCAATCCCATTACTGTTTCGTTCTCTTAATCCGATTCGCGCCGATAATTCCATCTACGATAATAATATAAATATTATAATGATTAAAAACAAAAATACGGTTCGATACTTTTTTTTAATTTTTAATTTTTTTCAATTATGAGTTATTCTAACTTAAGAGATACCTTCGAGGTCCACTATATAAAGACACATTTATCGAATGTTTTTTTTCGAAATAAAGTTATTATCCCTCAATATTGACCATTCTCTTTATGGTAACCTAAATTCATTACTTAACTCTACTTAAGTTAGTCCCAATAGTACCTTAAATATAAAGAACCTATCTCCCCTGGTCTGCCCCTTAACGGATTATGTTCGTTTTTCACTAATTTTAACTACATCGAAATAAAAATTCATTTTAAAAAACTAGGATAATTAACTCATTGCAATCTAACAAATAAATTGCATAATATTTTCAAAAGGAATCTCATCAAATCAAACAAATCGAGTGATTGTGCTAACTGGGACACGTTTAGATAATATGAAAGAGAGCTCCAGATGGAGTGGGTGAAACTAAAAGAGGCACCGATATTTCATCCTTGGAAGTTATCCCAGGCACTTCAGTAGTGGTGCCTGAAAGTCATAGTTTTGACCATTGATGATGCAAACATTTCTGACAAAGCAGCAGAACTTGGATTCACAGAAAATATTTTAACAATAGAATAAAATGAAAAACGTGTTTAAGTTTAACAGTATTATAATACGTTGGCTGAAAAGTCCCCGGCGTAAAAAGCTAACATTTCAATACCACTTTTGTAGAAATATTCATCTTTTGCCTCAAAAAGGCCTTAGTTTCATTCGAGCGCAATTTATTATCGGTGATGATTTTGTTCAAGTCTGCGAAAAGCCAGTAGTCGCTGCGAGCCAAATCTGGCGAATACGATAGATATGACAGCAATTCGAAGTTCAATTAATTTAGTTTTGCCATTGTTTTGATTGATTTGTGATACGGTGCGTTTTCTTGGTGAAACAATTTTTCTTTATTTACCATATGCGGTAGTTTCTTTGCAATTTCTGCCTTCAAACGCTCCAATAAAGCTATATAATATTCGCTGTTGATGGTATTTAACTTCTTAAGATAGTCGATGAATATTAACCATGCACATCATAAAATACCGAGGCCGTAAACGTTCTAGCCGATTGTTGTGCTTTCGGGCGCTTTGGACTAGCTTTAGCTCCATCCACTAGCTGGATCCATGTTTCATCCATTGTCACATAACGATGCAAAAATTCCGGTTTGTGACGTTTAAACATGGCCAAACACTGCTCAGAATCATGAACACGTTCTTGTTCTTGGGCAACAGTGAGCAAACACGGCTCCCACTTTGAACAGAACTTTCTCATGGTCAAATGCTCATGCAATATAAAACTGACACGTTCTTTTGATATCTTTACGATGTTAGCAAATTCACAGAACTTCACTTTTTGATCATTCAAAACAATTTTGAAGATTTTTTTTATGTTTTCTGATATTACCATCTCATTTGGATGTCCACTGCGTTCTGCATCATCGGCGTCCCTACGACCACGTTTGAAGTCAGCAAACCAACGTTTTATTGATGCTCCCAAAATAACAATAAAACAGTGTCACTCTTTCTCATAGCTTTCTTTTGAAGGTTAGTGGTAACTGAAAAAACGTCAAATGTAATAAAACTAGCGCAATGTGTTAGGCCCGGGACATTTCAGGCCATGTATTAATTGTGTTAGTAACGGCAGTTTGAAAATTAAAAGTGTGATAATTGATAATTACATAATGAATAAATAAAGTTTATTCTAAAAGATAGTTCGTTTTTCTTCAAAAGCACCGTTAAAATTGGTCTCCTGTATTACCTTGAAGGTATCCTATATTGCAGATTAAAATTGTAATATTTATGCCCACTGTGGCGCTTTTCTCAACAAGCGAGTAACTCTTAACTTATTAATTGTTATTAATATTATATTATATTCGCTATATTAATATTGCTTCTTGTGATTAATATAGATTTGTAACTGCAATTAAAATTTAAAAGTTGTATTTTCAAAACCTATATATTAATAAAATGAAAAAAATGCACAACCTTAATAGTTTGGAATATTTACTCTAACTATTAATAAAAGTGTGTTGTCAGATCTTTTACTGAATTAAAACTCGAATATGTCGCATGTATACTGAAGAGTCTAAATCAGGCATGTGCGAAAATTAATTAGCGTCAAAACATAACGCGCGCTCTAGGTCTCCGAACTCGGGGTTCAGACGGTCTCAGGTAAATTTCTAACTGAAGGCCAGGTAAAAATCACATGCACAGTCCCTGAACAAGTCCAGGAGGTCAGAATTATATAATTTCTCCGGCGTTTGTGCGAGAAATGATCGTAAATTGTCGGTATCTCGATGGTATCTATCGTCGAGCCATGAAAATGTTCCTATGGGTGGGAAATCGAGCCAAGGTGAGACCGAAATCTACGGGTGACGTAATATTGACAAAAACGAGAAAAAAAAGCAACACGGTCGCGAAATTTCTTCACGAGATTTTATCAACGGGGAACGTTGTGGCTGCGATGTCGGTTTGTTTCTTTGGGTCGAAGAAAAATACCGAACCTAATGGCAACGGTATGACGCTGGTACGGTGTGTAGTAACGATTACAATACGCTTTTTAATTTCAGTGGAATTAGTTGTATTTTCTTTACAATCACTGCATTATCTGTTTATTTTTTAAGAAAATGAAGTGAACATTTTTAACATTTCTTGTACAGCACATCCATGTTAAACTATAGAGTAACATAGAGTGTTAACTAAATAGAAGAGCCTGAAAAATAGTTTTGTGTGGTCCAAGACACAAAATATACACGTAAACTATTTTGTTACGAGGGCATTTCATTGCTACCACGTGAACTACTCCGACGTCACATTTTAATGTCCAATAAACCCAAATTTAATTTCTAACATAATTTATTAAAACAAAATTATACGAAAATATACTTGTAATAATCACATAGTCGCTACAAGCTCTTAATATCGACTTGATCTTATTGTTGAAACTTATAGATTATTTATTGAACAGTGTTGACAATTGACAGTACATTATATTGAAGATATAGTCAAGAAACAATACTAATAACAAACTTAGAAATAAATTTTTTAAAAGAATTATTTTTCTAAAAAAATCCAACCAACAACCAACAATCCAACATGAAAACTAGAGTTACAATACATAATGTCGACCCATTTTTATAAAGAAAAAACAACTGAGTTATTCAGACCTTCAGCAGAGTGTGATTAGCCACAAACACAAAATATAGAGAATATAAAAGGGTATCTTAAATGGGCACATGTGAAACAGAATTTTAAAATGAATATTGTATTATGAATGTGAATATTACCTTTTAACATTTGGGCAAATAAAGTAGACAAACTGTAATATTCAAGTTTATTTTAAAATCGGCTTTACAAACTTATAGATGCGCATACAACTTTAATACTTCTGTGTTCAAGTATGATTTAACATTCTCCTATGGATTCTTAAATTAGATTTTTGCTTAGTTTATTTTGCCTTATAATAAAAGTGAATTGATATTCGTTAGTCTCTCTAAAACAGGAGACCGGATAACTAACTTTGGTTTTGAAATATCTCCAGAAGTCCAATAATTGAGAGGAAAATAATAGGAAAAAGACAACAATTTTATTTTGCCGTGCAAAGTATCACCGTCAGTGTCACCAATAGTTTTACTATTACACTAGTCGCTAAAGGTCGACATTATTGTTGGTTGCCTATTTTTTGTAAGAAAAAGAAGACTTAGGTGGTGGAAATATATCCAATGTGCGACGAGCTAACCACATTGATGGACAATTTCATGGCCAGTTTCACGATATCACACCATAAAAGTATTTTATGATGACATTAAAATTTGTATCAAGAATAAGTTAGCAAAACTAGGAGCACTATTACTATCAGATACAGGTTATGAATTCTTAGATATTTATTTTATTTGCGACCGAGATGTGGAAATTGGTAGGCTCACAATCCAACAGTGAAAGGAACTATGGTCCAGGATATCTTAATTTGAACTATCTATCATCATTAGAACAACTATTTTGTTAAAATCCGTGGCGGCTGATGCATAAGCTGCAGTGCTGTAGAACTCCCAAAAAATAATTATGTAATCTCACTAAAATACTAAAATATTTTCTATTACTTTCCAAAAAACAAATCCCACTTAGTGTTCGTGAATTCTTGTTGTCAAAAATAATAAAAAAACTGAAATGGAAGTGACGGAAGTAACCACGAAAGTAACGTGGATCAGTGGAATAACCTACATTCGGTGAGCTACCAACTCAAGCTATCGCTATTATTTATCTGGATCATATGATCGTGCTCTGCGAGCTCGTTCAAACACCCGCGCGGCAATCATGGCCCGTACGTGATGTCAGTTTTCTCTATCAGAATTTTATACAACATTCGGCCAGTTAATGGTAACAATATTAATAACTATGACTATGGAAGTGATCTTTAATTAATATGAAGAAATTTTTAAAATATTCTTACGAAGAAAAATTGGAATTGAAATAGAAATATAGACAATTACCAGATATTATTGAGAAATCTGGTGCAAGTAGGGGGAAAATTTACACCCGTAAAATTTATTTAAAAAATTAATGGATCTGCGAATGTAACAAAAAATGTTTTGTATTGTTTTCCCTGCTTATGTTTTAGTGACGATAAAGCTTGGACGGAAATACGAGTCATCGACCTAGAGCACTTTAGTTTGAAAATAAAAACAGATGAAAACTCTAAAATCCATCCTCATAATTGTATGGAATTTGGATTACTAGGGTCAACTAATATTATGGCTCAATAGATTCTACGTAATGGATAAATATACAAAGACATAATGAAAATATGTTAAAGAATAGGTTTAATATTTTATGAAAAATTATAACTTGCATTAAAATTTGTGGAACGTTTGAATTGGCTCTTCGAGATCGATGATAAGAACGATACTTCCCAGAATCCGAAGGTATTTGGTAGACTTAGAGAGTATTAATAATAATAATTAATAATTCTTCATTTTTGGATCGTAGCGGATGAAAAACTGACATTGATAAAAAATCTCCAGTGGTAGTTATTTTCAGATATGTTTGGTGAGCCAATTGGACATCTTTGGAGCTACTTAATTCCTGAATAATGTGATGAAGAAACACGTAGTAAAACAATTTTAAGTTTCATAGATCTTTTACTTCAAAATTCACCCAACAAACTGATCGCACAAAGCTATGATGGAGCAGCAGCGATGAGCGGCCAACATGAAGGCGTTTAAGCATTAATTTTATAATAATAAACTCAAAATTTGGCTAACTTTTTTCCATCATGTGCGAAAATTAATTAAAATTCGAAATTACTAGAATAATAAAAAAAAGCATCAGATATCATGTCATGAGCCAGAAGAAAATAAAGGCAACCGTCCAGGCAGCAGTAAATTTGATCATCTAATTTCATTTGGCTCTAGAGATGTCTGATGTTATAATAAATTGTGCAAAAGATCGATTTTAATTCAAAGAACACCTAGTAGTTGCATCACTTTTCTTTTCGGAATATTTTGGAGAGTCTTGCAGTAAATTTCCTGAGGATAAACGCACATCCGTATATTCCTTTTATCCCACACTTGATAAAGAACGATTACGAACTAAACTGTCAGTTATTTATTCAAGAAATGATTGCAGAACACTAAATACTACACTACCTCTTCTAAAATTTTTTCACAATCTAGGAGACACGTTGAAGGAGACTAGACAATTATGAGAAATCGTGGTAACAACTTCCATGACAACATCAGAGGCCGAAAAGTGTATCTCAACACTAAAGCGCATCAAAACGTTTCTCAGAAATTCAATGGCCGAAGATCGTTTAACAGCTCTTTATCCATGATATCTATTGAGAAGCAGCTTATCTCCGAAATAGACAATTCTAATGACAAAGTGATTACCAGATTTGGAAACAGAAAAGAGCATAGGATAGGGTTTTTTTTACAAACACCTTAAAAATTTATCAGGAGCGGCCACTAGTCAACATTTTCAAAATATTATTGGATCGAATGCCATTTGACAGCAACAATTCTTCATGAGACCTGACAAAAAACATGCCTGTAAGCACGCGAAGAAATTAATTTAGCGAAAATCAACGAAGTGACTATTGTTATTGTCCTAGAAAATTTGTATAATAGTTGTAGGTGTTACAAATTCACCGGGTCATTAAATTTATTAACAATTTTCTTGAGAGCGAATATATGATTATTCACTAGTGTTAGAAGCATATTTTCTTCTGTCTGGTTGTCATTCGAATTTTGTAGGAATATATGCAGACTTCATGGACACTTGTAAAACTAAAGCCATCATATTATACAATGTTCCAGTTCATTTGGTAACTGAGAAAAGAACAAAACTTTCTTTTTTGTTCTGGCCTAAAACCTGGTCGCGGAGACTTGCCCTGGAGTGACAAGTTGGACCGGGTTATATGGGACTGCCTCTGGGCTTACCAATACACTAAACCGAAACCGCCTCACAGTTGGCCCCTGTGGATCGCTACTGCTACTGCATTAAATCTGGGGATATGGCACCCGCTGATCGGGCAGCCGTTATTGGGCATGAGGGCCTGGCGATTCTATTGATTTGCGAACTTGAGTTAACACACGACTGGATACTGTCGTATAGGGGCAAAAGTTATGACTGCAGCAACGGATGAGGTCGTTTCTGCCTGGAAAAGCCTAGAAGGTTAGCGGTGATGCGGTGCTAAACTCCCAACATGTCGACCAGCTCGCGAACAAGCGCGTTTTCTTCTGAACTTGATCTGAGTTGTTGTTTGTGGAATGATTGAGATATAAAGTGCATGATTTCTGGAGTGTCAGTTTCCCTATGAATTTGTCTATTTCTGACAAGGAGCGTTTAAGATTCTCCTGAGGAGCTTATTTTGGAAAAATTGAAGCCGTTTTACCTGGTCGGGTGTAACAAAGTTGAAGTAGACATTAGATCCGTAGAGGACTACGGACCAAATTAATATCTTGTAAAATAAGCATTTGATGGAGATGGAAAGTCTGCTAGGAGAGGAGATCAGAGAAGAAAAGAACAAAACTATGGGGGACTCATAGGCACAACAAACAAAAAAAATTGAGGACTAACCTCAAATTTTATGGAGCGTATAACGAAATTTGTAAAAATTGGGACATGCCCATAGAGTATATCGCCTATGCGTCTTTTATCAATATGAGACAACAGTGATGTGTGCATATTAGATCACTGGCAAACAGGAGCAACGTCAAAACAAAAGAAGCACACAAAAAAGCACCCGGGCCCGGTTCAAGACACTTGTGGGCCGTAATGTATGCATGAAAAACAGAAACCAAACGTCGGACGTTCATAAATTTATGGCCGCCGTATCACAATAACCACGAAAGCCCGGCCGTATTTCTAAGCGAAACCATAGTTAAATTCATTTATTATTCACATTTTAACCAGGCCGGCTCACTTAAAAACAATACGGCGTATGATGCATAGAGCGGATTTTTTCTTCTCTGCCCATAGGAGAATTAATCCATGAAAGTTTCATGAGATTCGGGTTGCGTGCTGAAAACCGTTTGCACGTTCACGACGTTACGACTGCACAGACTCGCGCAGTCCGTAGATTGGATTTAAAGTTTTTCTTAATTATTCATTCGGCCGATACGTGGAACGAAATTGATTAATTGTTTCGATGACGATGACGCTCGGCGAAATCTTACGGGAAGACTGAATGTAATTATAATTAAATGAAAAATGTATGTAGTAATAAATTCATTCAAAATTCAGTGTTCGAGATACTAGGTTGCCCGATGAGTTTAAAATATAAGGAAATAGAACAGACATTTCCTAAGACGGAAGATAATTTCTCTCGATATCAATAGATCTATCGCTACATATACTATCATTAGGGGAGACCGGGGATGATTGACCAAATTTCAGCTTAGATGGCTATATTTTTTTCATTTCGATATATATTATTGTAAAAAATAATAAATCTGACAGGTACACTATTAATCTTGATAAACAAATGACAAATATGAGGTAGGTTGACTTGTCACTAGGGGTAAGTTGACCTATACAGTTATTGGAGCTAGATCTTCAGATTAAATTAAATTACATATATTGATATAGATTATTTATGAAATCAGACTATGAAATCAGTCTTCTAAATCAGAGGTACAATTTTTGCATTCATAAAACATTTATACATAAATTTATACATTTTCTATGGACCCATAACAATGCATTTGCTGCATTGACTCCATTCCTCTCCAAGAGCACTTAAATTACAGGATTGAATGCACTCCAAATAAAAGCCTTCATCCTCATCGCTTGCACCTTCTTCTTCCTGATTATATCTAACAGGTTAATTGAAAAATCCCCGGCCTAACATTAACATGCAAAACACATTTTTCGGGTGGAGTGATACACTGATTATAGCGACCCTCCAATTTTTCGATACCATTTTCGTAGTACGATTTGTCATTTGCTTCAAAATATGTTTCGGCGATCACCTCTTCATTCGACGAAAATATCTTCCCAGCGAGCATTCTTTTGAGATCTGAGAACAAAAATCTGGGGGCCAGATCTGGAGAATACGGTGGATGAGGCAGCAATTCGAAGCCCAATTCATGGATTTTTGCCATTGTTTTCACTGACTTGTGACATGGTACATCACTCAAAATGCTATAATTCATAAACTAATGATCCGACAGCTATAAAATTTATACACGCATCTTTTGAGGGTTAGCTAACTAAAAAACATATGGATTTAATTCTAGTAGCGCCATCTACGAGTCAGGCCGGGGACTTTTCAATTGATTTGTTATAAATCAAAAAAATATCGATATTCTCTAAACATATTAAAAAGTGGCGATATTTATAAAATTAAATACCAAAATGCATTAAACCTTTCAAATTACCTTTTAATTAAGTACCAATCTTAAAGGTTTGTTTAAAATAATAACAAGTTTTAAAAACGTTTAAGAAATATATTCAACTTTTTTTGGAAATATCGAAAAATATTAGTTAACAAAAATATTGATATATCATCCAAAAATATCGACATTAAAAAAAATTATCGATAGTATTTCGGCGTCTCTCCAACAATATTTTTAAAAATACATCTTATATACAAATATTCTTGGTACAATATTAGTTTATGAAATTAATTTATTACTATTGTTCTGTGCAAGACTAGTGTGAGAAAAACACATAAGTATATATTTCCCTACTACACCTACAACGAGCACTATTTCTTTAAGATTAAAACGAAATCACATCTTTCGTGTAAGATTAATAATGACTAACTAATAAACTGTTTTATTTTAATAGGAAGAAGCGGTGCTGATGATCCAATTCTATTGTAATATAAACGAAACTCTTATAACGAACTGAAGAAACGAACTAAGAGAGCTACGTCGTCGTTGTCCCACCGAAGCAGCTTCCAGTTGTAGTAATACTATTTGTGAGTTTCGATTGTATCTTCGGGGCCAAGTTGCCTTTGATGATCTTCCGCATTCAACTGTTTTTACTAGCGCTGGGAACTATCGACTGAAAATAGTCGCAAAACAATCGAAACAGTCGGTAGTCAAAAAATTCAATCGCTAGGATTGAAAATAGTAATTACTATTTTCAGTCAAATGCAACCTTCGACTGTTTTTTTTCAATTCGTGATGTCAGATGAAGATGTACGAATCCTTGTGTGTATAAATCTTTTTACCCTATTACATTAACAATCTTGAAAAATATCGTACCAAAATCGTAAAAAAATCATAAAACTACATATATTGCATATAAATCTATGTAGGCATAAATTGGGTACATTTTTGTCAAGGTCGCGGCTAGGACAATAGAGCAAGAACGTTAAAAATCAATCGAATGAAACAAGTAGAACCGAAATAGTAACTAAAAGTACGACTGAAACAGTTGATAGTAAATAGTAACAAAATCAGTCGGACCGAAACGAAGAAAGTAGTAAAATCTGTCGAATCAAAAATAGGGACTGAAACAGTCGATAGTAAAAAGTAGTGAATTACTAAACAGTCGTTAGTTTTCATTAATAGTTTTTACCCAAGTTTCCATAATATAGCGCGTATGGAATGGTTTTCCGGATTTTGATGTCCCAAATTCCAATAGTCTACGGGTGAGCAACTGCAATTCGCTTTTACTGGCATTCACTTATTCCATAATGACTTAACAGTTCACTTTTAGTGATCTTATACGCTAAACTACGATGCCTGTACCCGAAATCCACTAAATTACATCAACGAATACTTCTACGAGCAGTAAATACACAACGATTGCCAATTTAATGTAATCCTGTCTTCTTTTCTTTATAATCTGTCTGTTTTCTTGACAAGTAAGTTGTTTCCGGTTAATTGAATGAATTTAAAAAAGAACGGCCGTATGATCCTACCAACTTCGCCGGATATAAAACATGAACAGATTAAAATAACAACTTCTAATTTGCTAGTTTAACTATTTTATTTTGAAGAATGGCAATGGGGGCTTATTGAAATGACTATATAGACAATACTGCCAGTCCAACACACTATTAATATAAACAAAAGCCTTATAATGTAATGGGATCACTCACCAAACACTACAATGAATATCTAGTTTTTAGTGTACGTGGTGTATAGTTATTGTAAGCATATTCTCCTATATCTTCCCAATATAATCTATATCAAAAAAACATTAAATTTAAAGAGATTCTGCCATAAAAAAACTCTGGCTTCTGCATCATTTACATGAAAAAGACAAACTGTTGCCATATTATCCTAATGTTAACAAACCATAATTATTTATATCAATTGTTTTATAAAATAAATACATTTAGACAAGCCTCGCAGACTACCAGAAAAATAAACAATCGTTTTACATCATTTGATTATATAATGTGATTATAAACAGCACTTTATGGCGTTCAGTCTGGATTACAGCCGGAAAAATATTTTTATAAAACGAATGTTTTTTTTTATTCGGGCGTTTGTTTTCAGTAACAAAACCTCAGTCGTTTGATGATTTGATGGCCAAGTTAAGATGAAAATACAACTTACAAAAATTATTCAACCTAACATTACCGAATATCACGCTGAATCTTTGCAAATTCTGAAGCCTGTTTGACCGATGTCTTATTCTAAAAATGCACCAAGAATTTGAACTCGAACTGAAGTTTGCAGCCTATATATTCATTGTGTGATTAAAAAAACTTTTGAAAGACGGAAACAGCACCATTTGTAGGAAAAGAAAGCGCTGCTTCAGAGCACCGTGTCACAAGTCAGTGAAAACGATGTCAAAAATGTGGGAGGGTCCCTATAATCAGTATATTTTTTTTATTGAAGTAACAAAACCTCAGTCGTTTAACGATTTGATGGCCAAGTTAAAAAAATTTCAACCTAACATTCTGGGATATCACGTTGAATCTTTGCAAATTCTGAACCCTGTTTGAACGATGTCTTATTCCAAAAATGCACCAAGGATTTGAACTCGACAGTTTTTAATATATAGGTTTAAATATTATTTTATATTTTTTGGTTATATATTTTATTCTGCGATAAGTAATATCAATATGATACAATATTACAAAAAAATGTCTTGAAAACTATTGTGGATGTAGTTACACCGACACATAGAGGTCATCCAAGTGTTATAGAGGAAATTAAGAGATTCGCTAGATGAAGACTCACAACGAGCGGCAGCCTATATCTTCATTGTGTGATTAAAGAAACTTTTGAAAATTTTTTATGAACTCTTAAAAATACATGTACAATATATACTCAGAACATAAATAAATACATTTAACTAATAATAACTATTACTTAATAATAATAAATTATTGCTAATAATTTTATTAAGAAATTTTCTAAAGAAAATTATAAAATTGACATGAAACACTAATAGGAATCTATTATAATACTAGAAAGAAACGAAGTAAATGGCAGTTAAAATAGTTATAGAGGTAAAAAAATTGATACTGAGACAAAATCACTAATATTTGGAGAGCATGTTCTTGATAAGTGTCGAATATTATAATATGACATTTTAATGCTGTTAACTTCACATAGCCTTAAAATTTAAGAATATAAAATATTAATTATTAATTATTATTAAATAAATTGTTGAATATAAAAGACCTATTTGTACAGTGAATGCCAAAAAAAGGCCAGGAAAGACAAGATGGAATTGTCATTTGATAACAGTAAGCTACTACTGAACAACCAGTGAAATATAGTGAGTACTATATAGTAGAATGACGATTTAATGGCCAAGTTAAGATGAAAATACAACTTAAAAAAATATTCAACCTAACATTCTGGGATATCACGTTAAATCCTTGCAAATTCTGAAGCCTGTTTGAACGATGTCTTATTCCAAAAATGCACCAAGAATTTGAACTCGAACTGAAGTTTGAAATCAGAGCATTATTGAAGTGTTATATCTGTTTGATGGCCCATATATATATTTTTAAATATTATTTTATATTTTTTGGTTATATATTTTATCCTGCGAGAAGTAATATAACACATAGAGGTCATCCAAGTGTTATAGCGGAAATTAAGAGATTCGCTAGATGAAGACTCACAACGAGCGGCAGCCTATATCTTCATTGTGTGATAAAAGAAACTTTTGAAAATTTGTTATGAACTCTTAAAAATATATATACAATATATTATCAAAACATAAATAAAATAAATTTAACTAATAATAACTATTACTTAATAATAATAAATTATTTCTAATAATTTAATTAAGAAATTCGCTAAAGAAAATTATAGAAATAACCTGAAATACTAATAAGAATCTATTATAATACTATAAAGAAACGCAGATACTGAGACAAAATCATTAATATTTGGGGGGCATGTTCTTGATAAGTGTCGAATATTATGATATGACGTTTTAAGGCTGTTAATTTCACCTAGCCCTAAAGTGTAAGAATATAAAATATTAATTATTAATTATTATTAAATAAATTGTTGAATATAAAAGACCTATTTGTACAGTGAATTCCAAAAAAGGCCAGGAAAGACAAGATGGAATTGTTATTTGATAACAGTAAGCTACTACTGAACAACCAGTGAAAGATAATGAGTACTATATAGTAGAATGTACGTACAAGGTTAAGGTGAAAAGTTCTCGGTCTGACACTAAAAGACTTTTCAGTTATATATTGACATTTTATATAATCTCCCTTGACTTTAACAGACTTGTATACTTGTGGGTATTGTTATAGTAAAAGATTGTTTATTTTCTCTAGCGAATTTTAGCTTCCAGGCGGTCAAGAAGATTGGAGACTTTTCATAATGTTCACCTGTAGTTATTCTACCCTTTTCAAGGTAATCAATTAACAGAATCCCAAATCCAAAATATACTGACTAGAACCTTTCCGCCAGGTGTGAACGACATCGCTTTCTTTGGCATTGAACTACTGCCTCCCACTCACGCTTTGACGGTCTGATTTTTCGATTTTTATTCTGATATTTCCGTAAATTCAGCTGTCATACTGATCTTCACTTACCTATTGTCCCACTCGATATCTTCCCCACAAAATATGGGATTGCACTAAAGCATCAGACTGATTAGTAGTCCGCCAAGTAACTGTAAAACCAAACATTTTTCGGTTAATTATCACTGTTTATCGCTAAATAGCCAACGTAGAACTAATTGCACGATGATCTCAAAACCAAAGAGATCTATCAAATTACCCAAGACATCGCTATCGTTATCCAACCTAAAATATGAAAAAAAGTTTACCAAATCGTCGCAACGTGAAAGCATACAACTACTGAACAACACGCAGAAAATCAGAAGATTGAAGCGAGCCAAAACCAAAACCGAAACCAAAAAGTGTCGCTGTTAACTTAAAGTAGTTTCAATTAATTTTCATTTGGAAAATACATACTGATCTATTTATTGCACACTTGTCTTTCTTATGTATCGATGCAAGTACAACAGAATAAAATTAATAAAGTAATTTGTGAATCGAGACTATACTTTTTTTTGGCCGGAAACCGGAAGGGGAATCATCTTACGGATACCTGATCGGGGAAACCTGTAGGAATAAGGGAGTTGGACTGGTTATGTGATGACTGACTATCCTATCAGCTGATCCTATGACCCTTACTGATATTTCTTACTGTTAGTAAGGAGGGTGCCCGTAACCGGTAACACTGTTAGAGGCACCAGGGCCAGGCAAGGACGTGGCGTCGTTATCACACTACGCAGCTTGCGGTACATGAGTTAATCGCTCGCCGGAGAAGGTCGAGACAATTTGGAGTTAGAGGACGTCGGGGTAGTGTCGGCTATGATAGAATAAGATCACGAAGAGCCGAATGAGTTATTGGCCTAAATTTATCGGCCAGCTCGGTAGTACATCTATTGTCCGAGAGACGAAGAGTGGAGGACTATCTCGAGTAGGGCTCGGATATGATATCGTGAACTTGGGAGACGTCTGTTCCTCTATGAATTTGATTGTTCCTGACGAACCAGGGTGCATTGATTATTCTCCTGAGAATTTTGTTTTGAAAGACTTGAAGACGTTCCACCTGGCTAGGTGAGAGATATTTTAAATAGATACTGGAGCCGTATAGAATGACTGATCGAACCAGCATCTTGTACAGGAGAGATTATACTAATAGAAAGGCTATATACTAGGCTATACTAATCATATTTAATGCAAGATGTAATAAAAAAGAGATTTAAAACATATTGAGCAACATTTTAAAAATATAGTTTCCTATTTTTTTGGAACGCCTATGAATAATGTTTGAGTTCATTATCAAAGTTTGTGAAGGTAGATAGTAGCATGGTATGCGGTTTTCATTTGCTTGCAGAGCGAGCTTCGTTCAATTGTTGCAACAGCAGGTAAAATTTGCCGATGACGTATTCGTCGACAGGTTCAAAGGCGAACCATCCGATAATCATGTTAATAGAATTGTTAATTCCAAATTTGCATCGTTATTTACTTTAACTTTCCACCGGCTCAAAATTCGACCATTATTTACATGATAATTGATAGGTAATTATCTATCGCGTAGCCAATTTAATGTTCGATATTGGGCACTCAGATTTTTCAATGTTAGTCAACAACTTATTTGCGTATTAGGCCATTGATAAAATTACTTTATTGCTCAAACTCATATTTGATGAAATATTCTCAATCTGTCTAACTCTGTGTTTAGAAAAAATAATTGACAAAAATAAATGAAATTCAAGTTCACAAGTTCGGTGAAAGTTTTATGGTAAGAAAATATGGAATAATTGTGAGGAAAACAATTTTCTTTTCCCATACAGAATTACTGTTATCAAGATTTTCACTGTCACAAATGATCGACATTTTTGTTAACATGTCAATTGAAAAGTCCCCGGCCTGACATATAGATGACGCTACTAGAATTAAATCCATATGTTTCTTAGTTAGCGCTAACCCTCAAAACATGTGTATATAAATTTGACAGCTATCGGATCATTAGTTTGTGAATTATAGCATTTTGAGTGAAGCAACTTTTGTTATTGTGAAAAAAATGGATGAAAAGGAATTTCGCGTGTTGATAAAATATTGCTTTGTGAAGGGAAAATATACAGTTGAAGCAAAAACCTGGCTTGATACCGAGTTTCTGGACATTTCCCCAGGAAAATCAACCATCAAGGAAACAAAGAGGTTGTTACCGACGAAACATTAAAGAAATCCACAAAATGATTTTGAATGACCGTAATTTGAAATTGACTGTATTGTAGGTCCGACGTAGCTTTGCCAACTTGTGGGGAATTCCCCAATCTGCGGGGACTCTCATGTTGATTGGGGACTTACTGGAGAGTGGCATTATCTCATCGTAAATGTAATATCGATAGTCCGAATTGGAAGTTCAAAACAGTTAACAAACTCACTATGTAATTCCATATAGAATTCCTGTCTTATCTACTTTTACTGCTAATGAATTTCAATACCATGTTTCAATCATCCCTTCTTTAGAATTTGAATCCACAGGCAGGAAATCATTTGAAAACGCTGTCTGACGATTTCATGAAAATAACTACGACTAAGTCCTGTGCTAACATTGTAACTAAGTTTGGACGAAATAAAAATGGATTAAAAACTAGAGAAAATATGAAAAATTAAAAAAAGATAAAAATGTATTTCATGCTACTATTGCACGTTTCTACAGAACCTGCCAAGAATTGTATATTACATGGTCATCAGACATTAAAAAGCGATTTGATTTCAGCGATCCTTTATTTTATAGCTGCTGGGAATTCATCAGAAGCTCAACAGCTACAAATTAAATAACTGGTGCCAGTACTGAAACAATGCCCAGTGCTTCATTAATCCATGAGCAGAAAAATTAGAAGACGATCACATTGATGGTGTATGCTACTTTGTCATATCACTGTAAATAAAAATTAACATGGGAGATTTGTAACTACTAAACTATATTTTACAGTCCTTAGTCCATTTGAAGATGTTGTTGAATTCCGCTTGTACTTTTTCTACAGCCATGATAACTGTGTCTTCTGTAAATGTTCCAAGTACTGTTTATGTTGTTGTTGGGATACCAACGGTGTCGAGCAGATATAGGTACCCTAAGACACTGCCCTGGGGAAATTCCACCAAAATGGTTTATGTTGAAAATGCGCCTTCATGCAGTAATAATTTGCCTGATTACATTGATTAGTTCCAAATATCATACCCAGTTAAAAGCTTGTGAGACGTCCAGGACTATTGCAGGGCAATATTTATTTTCTTCCAATGCCCTTTTAACAACTGCAGTTACTCTGGGCATTTGGTTGAATTCCAAACTAGAAATTTGGTATATTTATAAATGGTTTAATACGTTTTAACAGCAGTTTCTCAAATAATTTTGATATCTCTGGTAGCAGCGGTATAGACCTCTAAGGTCCAGGTCCAGGTTTTTGTCAGGTTTTTTAAGCACTTATTAAGGACATTATATTTTATTCCATATTATGAAAACATAAAAAAATTAATACTATTCAAACGGTTGAGACTTGTTACATTGTTATTGACTTATTAAATTTTTCTCCCCAATTTTGGAGGATTTGGCTTAGATAATTGGGTAATTTGATAAATTGGTATTGGCAACGCTGGTCCAACGACAGTCAAAAATCTTATTACACAATCATTACCTCTCCATATATACGACTCCCACCTAAATTTACCTTGCTCATAATACGACTGGACATATATAGGTATGTAATGCAGTAAAATGCAAATAAGGATGAAAACCAAGTAAAAATATATTTATTTATTTTATTATTATTTTTGCGGACTCCAAATCTAGTCCCCACCAATGGTAGCATATGTTTCAGACTGTTTGGAAATGTAATAAACACTGTGCTGATCCCGTTCGGTGAACGTACATATTTGAATATTCGAAATATATTTCATACTGTTTCCTACGCTCGCCTGCTTTTTGATAATGGGCGACTAAAAGGAAAGAATATTTAATTTTGTTTATGGAAGAAAACGCCCGTGGAAGGTCGCAGGGACTTAAATAAATTAATATTTTAATGAGAATCGCGCCGGCGTACTTTTTACAAATATCTGAATACGATCGTGATTTGCATCAGCCGGCTAAGTAAACACGATAACATATTTTTAGGCGTGTTTCTTTATGCAGGTTGCAATCAAAGAAACGTAACACCTGTATGAAGGTGGGTGTGTTTGATAAGAACGTGACTATAGAATTATTAATCCCCTAAAGGATTACGCGGAGTAGTTCTATTTCAAGACTATTTCTCTTAAATTTAAAATATTTTTTTTCGGAATATTACTGGAGAATTAACCATTTTTTGGCAAAAATTTTTGCAGTACGATTTTTCCTTTGTTTCGGTGATCACCTCTTCATTCGACGAAAATGTCTTCCCAGCGAGCATTCTTTTGAGATCTGAGAACAGGAAATAGTCGCTGGGGGGCAGATCTGGAGAATACTGTGCATGAGGAAGCAATTCGAAGCCCAATTCATAGATTTTTGCCATCGTTTTCACTGACTTGTGACACGGTGCATTGTCTTGGTGAAACAGCAGTTTCTTTTTCTTCAAATGCGGCCGTTTTTCAGTGATTTCGTCCTTCAAGCGGTCCAATAACGCTATGTAATTAGTCGCTGTTGATGGTCCTTCCTTTTTTAAGGTAGTCAATGAAAATTATTCCATGCGCATCCCAAAATACAGACGCCATAAACTTGCCAGCCGACTGTTGCGTCTTCTCACGCTTTGGGCCGGATTCATCGTGTGCAATCCACTCGGATTACTCGATTTGACTTCGGAGTGAAATAATGAAGCCATGTTTCATCCATTATCACACATCGCCGCAAAAACTCGGGCTTATTACGCTTGATCATCTTCAAACATTGCTCCAAATCATCAACTCGTCGTTGTTTTTGGTCAAAAGTGAACTCGCGCGGCACCCACTTTGCACAGAGCTTTCTCATACCCAAATATTCGTGAATGAATGATGTACACGTTCAGTTGAAATCTTTAGAGTGTCTGCTATTTCGTTCAATTTCAATTTACGGTCATTCAAAATAATTTTGAGGAATTTTTTAATGTTTCCCCTCTTTTGGGCGTCCACTGCGTTCACCGTCTTCGGTGCTCATTTCACCACGTCTAAACTTAGCATACCAATCCTTAATGGTTGATTTTCCTGAAGCAGTGTCCGGAGACTTGGCATCAAGCCAAGTTATTGCTTCAACTGTATTTTTTCCGTTCAAAAAGGAATATTTTATCAACACGCAAAATTCCTTTTTATCCATTTTTTTTCACGGTAACACAGGTTGCTTCACTCAAAATGCTATAATTCACAATCTAATGATCCGACAGCTGTCAAATTTTTACACGCATCTTTTGAGGGTTAGGACTAACTACGAAACATATGTGTATGTGTCATGTCTATCTATGTGTCATGCCGGGGACTTTTCAATTGACCTGTTACACCTTTTTCCCCCCTTAATACATCAGATTTTCAACCATAATTGTAATTTATTGAGGTGTAAACACACAGAAGGAGTCTCAGAATGCAAAAAAATACCAACTCTTGCATTAACAAACAGTGGCTGTCAAAACAGACGAGAATCACAATAAAATAAAATAGTTACGTTACAATTTTGCATTTCAGGAAAAAAACCGATTCCGACCAGAAACAGAAAAAAAAAATAAAAACTAACTTCTGATTCTGTTCAGTTTCGGGCGATATTAATTTATATCGAACGTGGCGATATCTTTTTGTTAGAAACGCGGAACCAATTGACCTTGTTGAAAACTAGTTTTCTTTATTTAGCTAAACAATATATTTTTAGGATTTAATTGGAAACGTTCGCATAAATAATTCATACAGCTTTTGCGTTATTTCCATTTTGTTAAATGTTATATAACTTCGTTTATTAAATTAAACTTAAATAAATATACATCTCCTAATCAAACACAGCTAATTACCTTGATGGAACATTTTGAAAACAAATCATCCATAGATTATTAATAGGAATCATGGAATGGACAACAACACTGGACATGGACAAACACTCGCAACTTAAGATCGACACCGCAATAATTCGGTTCGGTTGGCATTCCCAAATCCAGAAAGCAATCCCGAAAGGTTCGGTGATAGCAAACCTGCTATCTTCTCTGATCTGCCCTTCTAGCAGACTTCCCATCTCCATTAAATGCTTATTTTACAAGATGTTAATTCGGTCCGTACTCCTCTACGGATCAAATGTCTACTTCAAGTTTGTTACACCCAACCAGGTCAAACGGCTTCAAGTTTTCCAAAATAAGCTCCTCAGGAGAATATTAAACGCTCCATGGTTTATCAGAAATAATCAAATTCATAGGGAAACTGACACTCCAGAAATCAGGCACTTCATATCTCAATCATTCCACAAACAACAACTCAGCTCAAGTTCTTCTGAAAACGCGCTTGTTCGCGAGCTGGTCGACATGCTGGGAGCTTAGCACCGCGTCACCGCCAAACTTCCCCCCTTTTCCAGGCTGAAACGACCTCATCCGTCGCTACAGTCATAACTTTTGCCCCCATACAACAGTACCCAGTTGTGTGTTAACTCAGGTTCGCGAATCAATAGAATCGCCGGGCCCTCGTGCCCAATAACGGCTGCCCGATCAGCGGATGCCATATCCCCAAATTTAATGCAGTAGCAGTAGTGATCCACAGGGGTCAACTGTTAGGCGGTTTCGGTTTAGTGTATTGGTAAGCCCAGAGGCAGTACCACATAACCCGGTCCAACTTGTCACTCAAAAAAAAAAACATGGACAAACAAACCCAAGAGACTTAACAATTTCTGGTGTTACGAATCCGAGAATACTTCGCGGTTCCTTGCTTACACGTTTTAGTTCGACCAAAGGACAATAGTCAACTGAGATATCAGGTTTATTAGTAATGATCATCATCACTTCTCAACAAATACGCTGCTGTTGGTGCCGCTGTTTTAACCTCGGACAATGATGATTTTGGTCCATATCTTTTTTCGAGTTGTTGACTATACCTGTCATACAAAAGGTCGATGTCACGACAGATATCTGTGAGGAATTTACCCACTTTTCACTAGACAGACCATTATACTTTGCGTTTCTGATTTTGTTGATTTATTGTTGATTCGGTGATTATAGCATTTTAGATCTATGGCTTCATTTCAATACGTTTTCGGTGAGAAATATGTAGAATTTGTAAAGTAAAAAACATTAATCTTGCAGATATCAGACAGTAACAGTGTCCAAGACTCAGGGCTCATAAGCTTTCGAAGGAGTCGCATATTAGTATTGATTGTAATATTATCTAAAAAAAAATTAACATTTACGCCAAATATTTTTTTCCAACTGACCACTCTTAAGTCGGTGCCGAGCAACATATTAAAATTGTTTTGTTCCTAATTTAATTTCGTGTATATGTCACAAATTTTTTAGTGGGTTCCTTAATTATTTTTTGAAGTCGCTCGAATTTTTTTGTTAAAAATATTTTATACAGTCTTAGAAACACTTTTACGAAATACAAAAAAAAACGTCATAGAAAAGTAAAAGGTATCCACTCGAAAATCAAACTAAAAAAACTATATCATCATGATATTATCTGACCTCCATCATTTCTACATGTCGTATATTTCCAATCCGATGTTTATACAGCTACTAAAGTTTTTATGATGCTGTTTTTTTGTTACGTAATAAACGGTTAATTAGATTTAAATGTTTCATATCAAGAGGCATTATCAAGTAGAAAAAATACGGGAAAGAAAAAGGCGCGGTACCCGTCACCTGCGACTTTTTGTATGCGTATGTAGACAAACCTTGGAATAGAATTAACAATAACACCTGACCAGGTAAAAGCGACCGGGTTCACCCCAGGCATATTTCTTGCTTTTTAATTGAATATATAGTCTATCCAAAGTAATAGTGAACATACGTCATTAAGTTGCCTAATGTATTGCCTGCCGTAATTTGTAAATCCATTTTAGAATAAGAGAATAATTTCCTTCTCATTTTATTCCAGTCAAAAAGAGATAAAATGCTGTCTGGTCGTTCGAATACATAAACGAATGAGCCTGCAAAAGTCGTTCGGTTGTCAAATGTCTACAATATTCTTCAATATATTAGTTATAACAACTAGAGTTTATAAACCGGCAAACGTTGTTTTAACGCTTCGCTTGTTTGGATAAATTTCATATCGCTGCTTATTATTACTGTGACTGAAAATGCCAAAGCCAGATAGAACAGATTGCGTCTCTAATCTGTTACTTCGAACAGGAACGAGATAATGGAGGCCCCCTCCGCTCTTGCTAGAAATTCGTTAGAGAGGTAAACATTTTTACTGTTAAATATTAAGTTGCATCGGTTTCTAAGTATTTTTAGCGTGTTTCAGCTGCACTGTATATTAGTATGAGCACGGTCATTAATATATCTCAAAAAATGAAAAATATAATCTTGGATTCACCGAAAATAAACGGTCCTCATACAAAGCGTGTGACGAATCAAGATCAGCTTGATGTTAGCTCAATCACAGATCAAAGATATAAAGTGTATAACAACAGTGAGTCTTTCCAATATTAACATAATTTAATACAATTATTTCAGAGAAAACTGTTTGGAAAGTATCCATAGATAGCTTAGAGCTGAGATATGGTGATGATATGGTGAGGTATGGTGAGCGGTGGTGATATGATTTTTGAGGTTCTTCCCTTCGTACACTATTAGGTAAAACGAGGCTCACTATTTAAAGCTGCGAATATATTTTTATTATTTTTCAAACCAATTTTCAAAGCATTTTTTCCATTCCGCTTCACCGGGCGATGAAAATCGTTGACCACGCAGTTTATTATTCACGGATGGGAATAAAAAGAAGTCATTGGGTGCCAAATGAGGGATGTACGTACGGCGGTCCATCAATTCGATGTTTTGAGTGCTCAAATAGCTCGAATTGTCATGATGAAGACAATCCAGCGTCTCTTGTTGGTTTTCCTTATTTCACCGAAGACTTCTGGCAAACAAATGGTTGTGCACTAATCACAATTAGTGTTCCACGTTTTTCTAGAGGCACTGTTACAATATGACTAGTTTTCCCGAAGAATCAGGCCACCACTTTCTTCGAAGTGCTTCGTGCGCGAACAACTTTTGTTGGATTTGGTTCATCTTGGAACACCCACACAGTCGACTGCTACTTACTTTCATGCTCATACGAATATATCCATGATTCGTCACCCGTCACGATTTTATAAACGTCTTTCGAAGCATCGCGATTGAACTTCTTAAGCATTTCTTTACAGCAATCGACACGAGCCTTTTTTTGAGCGATTGTCAAATTGTGTGGGATCCAACGCGAACATAACTTTCGTACAGCTAAGTTTTCACGTAAAATCGCATATATGCTGGTGGAACTTAGTGATGTCTCAATCTCACAATAGGTGACATGACGATCATGCTCAACAGCCGATTTTGAACGACCTTCACGAAACTCATCGGATTGCGAACTACAACCACGATTGAACTCACTAAACCAGCGATACACGGTGGTTTTTGACAGAGCTTTATCGCCAAAAGTGAAATTAAGTTGATTGATGCACTCTTGTTGAGATAATCCACGTCGAAAAAACCATTGCACGAAAATGTTCACGATTCAGTTCCATATATTGCCGAGACAAAACTTTCAACTAGATATAAAATAAACAATTAGACAATATATCGTCAAAAATGTCAAACTTTACGATGGAACCGTCACATGAACTCACATGACAACAGTGTTGCCAATTCCCGAAATATAAATAGTGACCCTCGTTTAGGATTTAAATAGAGAATTTACTAAAGATAACCCACGAAAATTGCCCATTGCTTTTAAAAGATTACAATTTTTAAAAGCATCTAATAAAATCAAGGAAAACTTATTATTTCAATTTGTGTATTTGGAGGATTCATGGATATTTCAGAATGGGGCATTGGGTCACTTATGGCAGGATGATAATAAAAAGTGTTAAGACAATAAAAGTTGATGAAAAAATGTAAACATTGGAATAACAATTTATTATATAGTGTCCCTTTTCTTATGTTAGAATTGTTGAGTTGGAATGACACCTTTGGTTTGGGTGAACTTGATCAGACACACTGAAGAAGAAATTGACAAAAGATGAAATCACGAACAAATGTTAAATAGATAGTAAATTAACAGCTGAATTATTCACTTGAATTAAACTTTCTAAATATGAGATTATGATTCAATGCTAACAATTTCCAAGACAGGGTGATGAAACAACTAAAGGTAAGTATATAATTAATGTACGATAACTGTAAGAAGTTCTGTTGTAGAGTGCAAACAATTTATGTGCTGTATTAGGTCAGGATGTATGAGGAGCGGAAGAACTAACTGTTCTGTAGGTATGGTAAATACATTAAGAAGAATTCAGTGATTAATCTTATCAAGAATAGTATGGCACACAGGTAGTAATAGAAGAAAAAAATACAGTGATATCAAAATGACTTGACAAGGAAATACAACATCAAAGGAACGAAGAACTAAACGTAAAAAATAAATATGATCTCAAATCAAAGTAAAATACATTATTTGGCAATACAATATCATACGGGATACCATAGGTGTTGTGGAAAATAGTTTAATGTAAATATAATAAAACAAGTCTAACCTATAACCTATTGTGGCTTAATAATTAGCTGTAGCTTAAATGATTCGACAATATATACATTAAATGTACTATAATGTTAAAAATAATTATATTTGATAACATTTTTGTTTAATTATTTTATTTAGATGAGAGTTTTGTTATATGTCAGAGACAAAATAGCCAAAAACTAAGAGTTAATGCGACAAGACGTTTGATGTTGATAAATTGAGATGACGTAGGTTCACTGCTACTTTGGATATAGTCAATCCAAAGTAGCAGAGGTTGGAAAGGAAGAAGAATTATGTATTTCTTAATATTTTGTTACGATGTTTGCCTTTTATATTTCGGGATTATGCTTAAATAAAGTTTGTATTAAATAACTGAAGATTATATCATTAAGTTTAAAAATTCAATATCAGAATAACAAATATGTTCGTATGACTTCTGACAATGAAATATTAAAAATAATTATCTTTTACCAATGATTTATTAACTGATTAACTGCAAGAGCGGCCGAAGTTTAATGCTTAAGGACGAATTACCCCTAAATAATCCAAAACTGGTTGTTGTTCTGATAAATATTGATGTCTAAATGCCATAAATCATATGAAATAAGGAATTTTTGGTGTGCTCCAACAAATATATAATAGCCCAATGAATACTGCTTTCAGTAGTCCTGCATATTAACAATAAATTCTGTCCACAGCTTCTGTCCACACCTCAGTTGTTAGTTACGAGGAAAATGTTTCGAAAAATAGTTAATAAAATGCATATAGAAGTACTTTCATAGAGAATTTTGTTAAAAACTTTAGGCATACAAATTTTAAAATAACTAATCAAGATTCTTGATATTTAATCCCGAAATATATAAAAATTTTCACTTGGATTGGTAGCAGACATGTTTCTCGCGGCGTCTTTTTAACTTACTATTTATTATTCACTCACTGATGCCAAATCTCAATGGCAAGTTACAGAACTAGTAACACACTAAAATGATAAAACTGTATAGGCGCTATTATAAGACTCTTTTTCAATGAATGACCTTGTGAATATAACAAGAATGAATTAACCGCCAAGACCGAGTTTTCTAAATTTGTTCTTAGATAGATTAGATAGTTCTTAGAGCCCAACCTGCATACATCTTGCTGGTATATTGATTCAAGTACAAATGAAAAGTAATTATAATTTATATTTAATATTGTATGATTGTACTAAGCATATCTATTGAAAGAATATAAAAAAGTGTGCTGTAGTTTCAAATTTCAAAATCGTGATACAAATTTTAGTGTAGGATATGACGGCACCAGAGTTATTGAAAATCTGAAGAGCTGTTCGATCAAACTCCACCTTTATCAATTTTATCAATATAGAAGTATTTAAATATATTATTAGATAACTCAGACACATCCGTGCTAACAACCTCAACTGTACCAACATTCACATAATTATTGAGTATCTTTTTCGACTACTTGAAAGTAACACATTTGTTGAAATTGTGCATTGATAAATAAAATAGGCACAGGCGAAAAATCACAGTAAAACGTTCCAAATAGTATAGGCAGTTTCATTACCACTTAAACCAGGTTTTTTAAAACTGATTGTTAAAGTCGCTGTAAGTCTACATGGACAATCAAATATGGAGATAATTTCATTCAAATAAATTGGTTCCATTCGAAATCACTAAAATAATAAGCTTGAAAATAAAAGACACTAAATTGCAATTGCTTACTGTGGATTTTAATTTCGCTGATCCCATTGTCCAATAGATATTGACAACAGTATAATATATATATCATACTGTTAGAAAGCTCCAGAATAGTAGAACTACCAACGGGACTATGGCCATTTATCCTCGACAATTCCATTCTAATAACTTTTATGCAAATCAATATACGTACAGTTAATTAATATAGAATAGTATGACATATAAACTAATTTAACAGAAAATAGATTAATGCTCTGCACAGATGCTAATTGCCAATTGGAAACGGAAAAATTTCTCGCATGTAAAGTAGGTTCCGCCGTCCTGTCTTAAATTTATAACAGATTTTGACAGCACAAAACAACGTGACAATTTTTTTTATTTTAAGAAGAAATATATTTAAATAAATTTACATTCTTAACAATATATTATATAGAAACATCATTATTGTTTTTTTATTATGTGTTTTTTTTCGCTTTTCGACGAGAACATTTAACGACTTTTTCCCTTGAGATTATTGTAGTAAATGCTGTACAGAGCACTGCGAAGCTGTTTTGTGCGTTAGCTATTTAAGAGTTAACTGGATTTTAGTTCAGTAAGCTCTATAATTCAGTGTCTTCAATCAATTTTATTCCTCCATACCATTCTGTATCATTGCATCAAAATTTGTATCACCACTTTTAAATAGAGGAAGCCAACACCGACAAGTTTATTATGACAAAGCAACATCGCTATAGGTTTCTAAAAGTATTTAATGGGCTTCGGCATTTCATTTATACACGTTATTCAACAACAAAAGTAAAGAATGTTGAAAATGAAATTTTGAGCGTTCCGTAACTAACTCATTTATACTAAATGGAAAGCTCAATGGTCTATAACAGTGAAACTGTTAATGCAGAGAAATGTGAAAACGCATTTTCACTAATAGATATCGCTGATCAAAATATCTGCAAGCACGAACTATTCAGAGATCAAACACGTTTAAAACAGAAGAAGGGCTAGTTCTGCAGTCTTATTGGAAATAAAATACAAGCAGCGGAAATAAAAAGAGTGAGAAGAGTAACAAAAAGACAATATTTGGAAAAGACCTCAATATAAAATCATTACAAGAATATATACAAAAGAGAAAGCTTATCTGGTGGTTGGGGGGCACTTGCGGCATATGCAAGAAAAAACATGGGTTCAGACATTCTGGGAAGTAACGACATAAAGAAGAAATACATAAAATTAAAGATTCTGCAGAAGAGAGATAAAAAGCCACAACCCAATCAATAAAAATGAGCCTAATTCGTATACAAAGCATTGTCTCATGTTGTAAAATACTATATACATATATATCGGTACAAAAGGGATTTTTAATGAGATTGTCTGTGATTTTTAATCCAACTTATACTAGAGAAGAAATGACAATAACCACGAAAATATTTGAGAAAGTTTCTGGTCTCCAATATTTAGTTCGGCATATAATTTAAGATCTACTTTTGACTCTCCACTTCATTAATATTCATATGTTTTTTTATTATTTATTCTGCCTGGGAACCAACCAGTTCAAGTAAAAGTTATTTTATATATTAAAATAAAGTTTAATTATATATTAATTTGGAACAAAATGGTGAATACGTAACCAGATTTATTGCAAATTCTATTGATAATATTAGCTACAGAACATTAGTTATTTTGTTCATGATAATTAATTAAATATTTGACCAAATAGTTAAAATGAAAACGATATATATAGTCATATACACTAGTTAAAAACAGCTTGATAATATAAAAATAAAATCGATACGTCATTCATTAATAACTTGTGTTTATAGAAAATCAGCGGTATAATATCTAGGCTCTAAAAATCAACGGAATATAAAGTAATATGGAAATGCTTGGGAAAGTTTCTGGTCTTGTTGTTTAGTTCAGCTAGACTGTTTATAATCAATTGACTTAGTTGAGTGTTACTTTTACACTTTCTATTTTATAAATATGCATATATTTCTTCTTCAAACAATAATGGTGCATCTTAAAATACTATAAAACATTGCACGAAGAGTCCCCGAAATCTTACTTTACTCATTAATTTACGTTCGACTACTCTCTAATCCCCCATAATTATTATAATAAAATATTAAACTCGTGAATATAAAAAAACACCACATTTGGATGATTATGGATTTAAACATAATAATAATCACATTTTTATATCTAGTCACATATCACAAACTTTCTTGAAATTTTCCTTGGTTTAGACATACAATTTTTCGAGACAAAATGATACTTCTCCATAACAATTCATAACCGCTCTTAAAATCCTTCAAATATTAGCCCATCCTGACTGTTAAATTCGACATTCGTCATGAAAAGCTCAAAATAGCATTTTCTATTTTAATTACATCAAACATTCTCAGAAATGTATAGTGACACTACCCTGCCATATGTCAATTGTCGGTTTGGACTTCAACGACTTAAAAGTAGCGGTTTCTATGTAAATGGCAAAAACAACTTGAAGGATCAAAAAGATTGAACGAATACCTAGCACAAACTTTTACCAGATACTAAAGGAAAAGTTACTTACACCGAGACCTTCGAATTCCAACTGTCGAAGAGGAAACTCAGAGATTCGCCATAAGACATGATGAAAGATTCCACTCCCACGTAAAAATCGAAGTGCTGCAATGTTTGGACAACACTGGGACGCAGACTCGAGAAGATCAAATCGTGTGATCTTGTGTAGTTGTGTAGTGAAGTGCACTAAATGGCAAAAACACTGAAAAGTGCTACTAACCTTGATTTTATTTTATTAGCGACTAAGTAAAGATCAATTTTAAGTTTCTATAGAGAAAAATTGTTAAAGAAAGTTAATCGTTAGTAAAATAAAAGTTAGTGGGAAACAACTAGTAATAGTATATTAATAAATTAAAAAACAATTCTTATTTATATTCAATCAGTCATAATAAAATGTTAGAGTTGTTTAATATTCAGCTTCTTTTAAGATCACAGACAACTGTAACGATTTTATAAGAAATTGTTATAAAAACTGGAACCTGCAGTGTCATTAAACCAATGCACTTCGACGTGATACATTAGAAAGTAAGTTATAAAACGACTATTAAAAATGTTTACTGTTAAATCAAAAAGAACATAATTCGAAATAAATGTAAAACTTCAAACTGATCTGGAGCAAATTCGGTCAATTTAATAAGTGTTGACCCAGATATCTTTGCATCTAATCTGCTACTAACTTTCTAAGATTACATCTTCCGTTCTCATTGAAATTTTAACGAATTCTATTAGAAAACAAATTAAAAAATCATACGTATATTTTAAAAACTGTGTTTTAGAATTTATTGATGTGGTATTAGGTATAACATTTAATTTAGGTAGTTGTTTTAACATATTTGACAAGGAAAAACCATCTCAATCATTTGAATGACATTAATGATATTGATTGATTAATTAATATTTTTGATTTAGAATCTCCCCCAGACTTTAATACCTTTTGGAGACTATGACAGATACAGGAAATATTATCAAGGTGAAGTCAATTAGAAGTTATAATGCTAAAAATTTTAAAATAATTAAATAAAAGCAATAATCAAACTTACACAATAAATGCCGAAATAACACAAATAATAGGTCAATTGAGGAGTCCCCGGCCTACCATAGTTAAACACATTTTTTTGCCAAATTAGTTTTTATTATTCAACATAATTCCGTTCAAGGGTCATACACTGATTACAGCGACCCTCCAACTTTTCGATACCATTTTTGTAGTACGATTTGTCCTTTGCTTCAAAATAGACGTCAGTTTCGGCGATCACCTCTTCAGCAAGCATTCCTTTGAGATCTGAGGAAATAGTCGCTGGGTGCCAGATCTGGAGAATGCGGTACATGAGGAAGCAATTCGAAGCCTAAATCATGGATTTTTGCCATCGTTTTCGCTGACTTGTGACACGGTGCATTGTCTTGCTGAAGCAGCACTTTATTTTTCTTCAAATGCTCCCGTGTTTCGGCGATTTCGTCCTTCAAACGTTAACGTCCTAATAACGGTATGTAATAACCGCTGTTGATGGTCCTTCCTTTTTCTAGGTAGTCAATAAAAATTATTCCATGCGCATCCCAAAATACAGACGCAATAACATTGCCAGCCGACTGTTGCGTTTTCCCACACTTTGGAGCTGGTTCATCGTGTGCATTCCACTCGGATGACTGTCGATTGGACTTCAGAGTGAAATGATGGAGCCATGTTTCATCCATTGTCACATATCGACGCAAAAACTCGAGTTTATTACGCTTAATCGAAATGAGCTCGCGCGGCGCCCTCTTTGCACAGATCTTTCTCATACTCAAATATTCGTGAATGATATGATACACACGTTCAGTTAATATCTTTAGAGTGTCTGTTATTTCATTCAATTTCAATTTACGGTCATTCAAAATTATTTCATCTATGTGTAAGGGCGGGGATTTTTCAATTGACCTGTTATGTAGACAAATAAATAAATAATAAAATTGTATACAGATAAAGGCCATTTTGAAATGAAGCTAAGTACAGGGTAAAATTTCTAAGCAAGAACATAATCCCCAATAAATCAGATCAAACCATGACTTCTTCTATTAATAAGTTTCTATATTTCATTAAAACGTGGGAGACTGACTTTGTTTCCTCAAAATTAAGACTACACAGAGATGTCTCAGTTCGGAAATATTGATAAGCTTTATTATAACTTTTCTAGGTAGTTGTTTTAGGGTATTTCCGGGGATTAATTTGAATCCGGGTTACTTTTTTTGTTCAGGTTTATCCAAAGTGAGTAATCGGCCTCTTAGAATGCTGATAGTTCTCGACTATAGGTGCTTATTTCATATTCCTTTAGTTTTATTAAGTATTGTCTTATCTGTAAGATCCCTAGTTTATTACCACCTTCTTCTGCCTTTTATTTTTACTTTATCTAGTTCTCGAATTTCTACTGGGTTGTTTCTGTTGCATCGTTATATATAAAGACGTTTAATATTATTTATGTTTTACACGTCGATGGGCAATATTTCTCTCTTCGATGGTTAGAATAGTTCGGATGTTAATAGGATAAGTTAGAATATAAGCGGGAAAAAGTAAGCATTGTAAAATAGAACAAGAATGTAAACGTTTAAGGTAACATGTAGTCTGTAAAAATTAAAATAAGTGAATAAAAGTCATAAACAGGTCAAAACACAGTATATTATTTGGTGTACCGAAATCGCGGGTTGAACGCCCCTACAGTTTCCTTTAGCAAAACTAAGCTATACTAACAAAATAATAGAGAAATTTTATTACTATTATATCTATTAAGGATACTGAATTTTAGCCGATGCGATATTTTTCGATATTTTTAATGTTTTTATTTCGATATTTATTAATTTTAAAGATTCATGCAGATTTAGTATTTAGTTTTAAAAGTTTATAGTATTATCTGGTACGTAATCTGAAAAATATGTTAAAAATATCTCTATTTTAAATATTTATAACGTTATTTTTTAACCGATATATTAATTTATTTTTCCAAACATAGATATTTTTCTCTATATACTATATATATATATATATATATATATATATATATATATATATATATATATATATATATATATATATATATATATATAATAAATGAAATCGATTTAAACCGCTGCTAAAAATATATAAAACTTACTGTTTTCTATGCGTTATATAGTATATCCAAAGGAGCGGTGAACATACGTCATCAAGATGTTTAATGTATTTCCTGCTGTTCCTATTTGTAAATTCGCTTTAAAATTAGACGATATTTTCTTTCCCATTTTATTCCAGTTATAAAGAGAAACAACGTTGTCTAATACATTCGGACTCGTAAACGAATGAGCCTAGAAAAGTCGTTCGGTTGTCAAATGTCTTCAAACAACTTCTTCTTCTTCAACTACTTTCCAAAATTCTTCAATATATTAGTTATAACAAATACAGATTTTCAAGCTTTGGTTGTATAAATAAATTTCAAATCGCTGCTTATGCTTATATGCTTGATTGCATCTCCAATCAGTTACACAGGACATGAACGAAATAATGGAGGCCCCCCTCTTTGGAGACCATTAAAATTCCTTGAATAGGTAAACATTTTTACTATTATATATTAAGTTGCAACAGTTTTTATTGAAAATATTTTTAGAGTGTTGCATTTACACTGAATATAAGTATTGTCACGATCATTAAAATATCTCAAAAAATTAAAAATATAATCTTGGATTCAACGAAAACAAATGGTCCTCATGCGAAGCCAGTGGCAAATTAAGATCAGTTTGATGTTAGCTCTATCGGAGATCAGGCATAAGAAATTTATAAAAAGTGAGTACTCTTTTTTTAATATTAACATAATTTAATACAATGGTCTCAAAGGAAACTGCCTGGAAAATATCCATAGATAGTTTAGAGATATGAGATATAGTCTTTGAGGCAAGTAGAACATCCCTTCGTACACTGTTAGATATTATGGAATTTAAATGATGTAAAGATAACACACGAAGTTACAGTTTTTAAAAGAATATAATAAAATCAAGGAAGACTTTTTATTTAACTTTTGTATATTTAGATGAGACATGATTATTTCAGAATGAGACATTGGGTCACTCATGGCAAGATGATAATAAAAAGTGTTAAGACAACAGATAACTGTAGGAAGTTGTATGGTAGATTGTGAGTGTTTTATATGCATAGATATGTGAAATTACACCATCGAAGGAAACAATAACTAAACGTACAAAGCTAAATATTCTCCCTAATGAAAGTAAAATACATTACTTATATATGCAATTATAAATTACGTGGATTAGGCCTCCAGGGAACACCACTACATAAAAAAAAACGTCTAGGCCTCTATTTCATGGATGGTGAGCAAAAGAGTACAATGTAAATATAATAAAATAGCTCTAACCTATAAACCATGTTATTATGGCTGTATAATTAACTGTAATTTAAATTATTCGATAATATATGCATTAAATGTACTATAATATAATCATAATGTATAAAATTTTTCATAACATTTTTGTTTCATTATTTTATTTAGGTTAGAATTTTGTTATATGTCAAAGCCAAAACAAACCAAAACTCATAGTTGATGCGGCGACATTGTGACGTTTTAAGATCATAAACCTAGATGACGTATATTCACTGCTTCTTTGGATAGACTATAGATAATACTTCTATAACGTAACTAACAAACGTCAAATATTTTTTGTGTTTTTAAATCCAGGCCCTGCTGATAAATAAATATTTTATCCAAACATCTGCGTTTATTTAGTTGTAGTTCGTAACTTTTATTAACAATACTGGAAAAAAAGTTAAAGCTTGTAGGTCAATGTGTTTCAACGGTTCGAAAGTCCCATTGGCGCATACAGCATTGACTCCGCACTGATGAAAAATTGATTACGTTAATCGTAACGCAACAATATTGGGAAAATTATTTTCGAAATCGACGGCGGCTGCTTTTGTACTCTCAAGGTCCTTGCATATGGTTAACTATGTAGCCGTTGTTGTTTTTTTTTTTCGTTGTCTGGTTATTTTGTACAAGGCCCGATTGTGATTTCACCTCTTTGGATATCGAACGATGAGACTACAACAATAAACAGGCGGTCGAGATATACTCGATGTTAATTTATTTTTATAGTAAACAAATGAACACATGGCGATGGCAAATATTACGTAAAAAATTTAAAAAGCCTTGCGTCATTTTGTTTTTCACACTTTTCAGTAAGTGGATAAAATCGGGAAATCACATCACTCATTAAGAGTTACTGTGGTTTTGGTGAAACAACTTTTGCGAAACACCAAGTCAATAAGACGACAATCAAAGGACATATATTCACGCGTGTGAATTGGCAGAACTGCTCATGCAAATTTATTCTAAACTAGCTTTTCAGGTTTCACATCAACGAGTTGTTTTTTACAACAATTATGGTTAGGAAATAATTTTTAGATAAATTTTATTAATAAAATGTTATAATTCTCTAACACTAACTGCATACATACGCTATGGAATAGAGGAATATTTATATTAAATAATATGAAAACAGAACCTATAGTAAGGGTAAGAATGAAAAATGACTATAAGTTTCTAATTTTGAAGATATTTTGAGAGATTAACAAATAGTAATTGTTTAAATAAAATGTCATGCACTTTTAGGATAAGGTAAATATAAGATGTAGTTAATAGAAAGTGCGAAATAAGTCGATAATGAGATTGAACATAAGATTTCAAGCTTTGTGATTTATTATTTATTTTGATTTATATATCTCTCCGGAGCAGAAAAATTCAAATGATATAGCTAATAAAAAAATTTATTTCAATAAATGGAATAGAATAAACAAAAAAGTAATCTAGTAAGATAAACAGACACAAAGATATAAACAATATATTAACACGAAAACTAGAATAAACATAATTTATTTTGACATAGTATACTTTAACACATTTTTTATCGTTTTATCCTGATATTTTCTGTTCTGCTTTCTTATGGGCTCCGATAATTACTCTATCTATTAGCATTTGGTCGTTCAATTTTTTTTATTAATTACATCGTACATTTGATATGCTTAGTACAATTTTAACTTACAAATTAATTTGTTATTAATTTATTTCTATTGTACTTGTATCAAAACACAAACAAGACAGATACGATATTAATTCATCAGTATGTATTTCACAAATTAAAATAAAACTAATTTACTCAAGCTAAAGTTAAGAATACACTTATTCACGAAACAAGTTCGTGTGGTTTGATTCGCTTCAATTTTCTGGTTCCCTGCGTGTTGCCCAATAGTTGTATTGCTTCCGCGTTACTGTCATTTAGCAACCTTATTTCATGTTTTAGGGCGAAATCTTGAATCACTTCGTATATCCATTTGATTTCGAGATTTGATCATCGTGCAGTTCTTCGTTAGTTACATAGCGATAAGCAATGGTAATTAATCGTAGAACTTTATTTTGGGTACGTTGGTTGGCATCTTTTAGTACAACCCCATGTTTGATCCTATAGGTCCAAATTGGCTTTATGATTGACTGAAAAACCAATCTCTTTGATCTTAAGTGAAGTTCAGGGTACCTTCCGACTAATCAGTACAGTTGCTTGACTTTGAGACTAATCTGCTCTGCTTTTAGTCTAATATGATCTATAAGTAATTCTGCTTGAGAAATCGGACATCCGTCAAGTGACTTGTACTTTTTCTACAGCTTTAGACGGAGATACATCTTATGCCATTGTACCTGTGTCGTCAGCAAATGTTCATTTGCATAAGTTCGCTCTTATCAAATAGTTATAATACTTCGACGTTAGTGCGACTATAAATCTTAGTATTTTTTGGCAAACCGTGTAATTTATTTGCTGGCCATGGATACCCTTAAGTCTATATCCTCATTTCTGATATTCCATGGAATGTGACCATACGATATGAACAATGGCTTCAAAATTTGTTCATAGAATAACAATTTGTTATGAATTAATATTTCGGATTGTCGTACAAGCAACTACCACATAGTTTGAAGCCTCATATAATGTTGTGTTCGTTTATTCTGAATATGTTTTTTCTACTTGAGCTTGGCTTCCTCAAATATTTTGCTGTATTCGCATACGGAATTTTGTAGGAGAAATCCAAATTGAGTAGACTTTCGCAACTTTTGTAATCTATTTATAACTATCTCGCTGTTGTTACTTGTAGCGAGTAAGGAAATGTCATAGCAATTATGGTCGTTGTATTAATTTCACATTTAGAGATATGACTTATGAAAAGCAAATATAATATTGGTCCAAGAACACTACTTTGTGGCATAAACTACTCGCAAAGATGGCTTTCAAATCTGAATATTCATCATAACATCTTACTCTGTAGCTTTTTTGCACAGATGAAAAGAAACTAGATAAAAAACATAAAGCTCCATGAGAACATACAAGGTCCATTTTGAGCACATAAGTGGTGTGAAATGCATTACTGAATATGTCACTTTTTTTGATTAATATTTTCTATAGCTCCGTTAAAAGTCATTATTTATTAGTAATTAAGAGAAGAAAAATAGTATATAAAAAAACTGATCTACACAATAATTACCCATTCATACAAGTTTGAATTAATTTTGAGTTCAGTTTTTCAACTTTCAATTTCACTAAATGCTCAAAAGTGTTGGCAATTGCAATCGCATCGCGATGAATTGTTTTCCAAACAGAAACAAACAAACAATCATACATAACCATACAACATAACCAAACTAAATTGGTCTGTCTTAAGGGACCAAGTTCATTATAACTTGATCTGTTGAAGACAGCACGTTTTACTTTGAATATTACAAATGATATATCAATATTTTATAATATTCTACAGTCAGAAGTGGGATATATACACAAATCGTTATTAGTGTGTGGATAATATCAGTGACCATTATTTAATCTATAAAATAGTATCGATGTTATGGTAATAAAAATTAAATTTTGACGAACTAAAAGTTGATAATGGTAATATAGGGTGAGGCAAAATCCTTCGAAATAGGTCCCGCTACCATTTTGATTGCCCGCCATCTTGGTTATGTGACGTTTAACTCAGTTTCGCTTAACCATTGTGTTTTGTAGACGTCCAAATTTTATTATTGATAAATATACGCCACAAAAACGAGCAGAAATAGTAACAATATTTATTGAAAATAATTGTTCCATTATTACCGCTCAGCGGAATTTGCGTCAATGATAGTGGGACTTTTGCCCCATGTTGTATTAGTCTCTTTCAGGGCATACGCCGTGTGTTAATAAGCTTTCAGTAAACAAAAAAATATAACAAGGTAATTGAAAAGTCCCTCCCTTACACATAGATGGATAAAAATAGATAAAAAGGAATTTCGCGTGTTGATAAACGTGTCGCGTGTGGTAGTACAGTTGAAGCAAAAACTTGACTTGATGCCGAATTTCCGGACACTGTCCCAGAAAAATCAACCATCAAGGATTGGTATGCTCAGTTTAGACATGGTGAAATGAACGCGATGGACGCCCAAAAGAGGTTGTTACCGACGAAAACATTTAAAAAATTTTGTGAAAAAAATGTGTTTTACTATGGTAGGCCGGGGACTTTTCAATTGACCTGTTATATATTTTATAGAGTAATAAAATCCGTTTGGCTAAAACGGTGCAGTACTTCAAGATCTGTTAACCTTAAATAATGTTTATATATTATATTATACATTGCAGTCTTTAATTTTTAACGCAAATAGACGTATTTGCACAACATCCTCGTGTTTCGCTTCTTCGCCATTATCTCTCGACTTAGATCTGGTTGTTGGAAATATATTCAAATTAAAAATATTTTCGCAACGTAAAAAAAACGAAGCCGCACACATACACACACGCGAATCTCCAGAGGGACTTAGCAATTTCAAACTCTCAAACTGGCCGGTCTGAGGAATAGTGGCGACGGCACGGAAAAACCGAGACGGCCAGTAACGGAATGGGCGGCTGCAACATGTCACTGCATTGTGAAGTCGACCAGACGTGGCCACCAGATATAGGATATCTTAAAGTGGTCATGCACGATCCGCACCAATATACGTTTTTTTATGTTAGAAGAGTTCACATATTAAAGATCCAACGTCAGGATCAATAGTAAAGACGTAAGTTTCGTTGAGGTTACCTCAAACGTGAACGAAATTATAAAATTCATGTCGAATGTACAGAATCAGATATGAGCAATATTAATTAATTATATCTTCGGCATGGTTGGTGCATTGGAAAAGGCGACAGGACCGATAAGGTTTTGAGTTTTAACATTGCCACTTGTTGAAAATTATACGTATGTTTGAAGAATATAATTTAAATATAATAAATTATCTTATATTAATAAATTAATAAATTATTTCTTAATTAATATATTCAAAACATATATTTATCTTTAAAATTATTCAAAAATATATTTTACTGACAAATTCTAGACGATCCCGGTCAGCCAGTTATCTGATTTTTCATCATTTTAGATTGGATTGTTCAACCGTACTCATCTCTGTTTTTTTTTTCTTAGAAGACTTTTTCTTTCTTGTAGCAAAAAACTTTCCGAGGTACAATATTTTTCAGGTAGGTACTCAGGGAGGTACTTTATTTTCATTTGGCAGAATGCCTTCTTTTATATTACATTATACAGCCTTTAGTACAAGTTCAATTGGGCGCACTGTATTTTTATGTTCCTCATCTGCTTATGACAGTCGACAATATTCACACGATTTATCCATTGTAAAATCAAAATATGAACGGTACAACAAATAAACTGCAAACCGCAACACCTAACGAAGCGGAGCTCTTATCAGTGCCAGGATCAGAATTAAAATGGCCGCTGTAATTCGTTGGATACTACCTCTCGATTGCTTGTAAACGGTAACGTCGTAAAATTAGGCGGTTGGGATTCTCCAGAACTAGATATCACTCCTGCTGTTGCGATAGTCGCGGGTTCGAATTCTTCTTTGGCATGGTCGTAAGTTTATGTTGATGAGCAAGGCCGGATGTCCTCTGGGATGATCTCCTAGTTGGTCGTACCGTGGTTCAGGGCCCAAGTTAAACAGTAGGTCGAATCCAAGATAAGGCCTAGTTGGTTAAAAAGGGACTCTAAAATATAAGAAGAAAAATTAATGCTATCGATTATGATTATAATTATCGATACATTTTTGGAGCACTCTTTCAGTAGAACTAGGAATAGAACTAGTAATAGAAGTAATAGAACTAGAAGTAGTAATCTTATTTGATGTTTTAAGAAGAAATCTTGGATAAATTCATAAAATCATTTGATTTCGAGGTCATCCTATAGTTATTCTTTGGTTACGTAGAAATATGTAGCATCGTTAATTAACCAAAGAACTTTGTTTTCGTATCATTAGATTACTAGTTGGTTTGATGTTTTAGTGTAACACCATATTTGAGCCCCATAACTCCAAACAGGCTTTATAATAGATTGATAAACCAATCTCTTTGATTTTAGATCAAAGTGGGTGTATCTTCCGACTAACCAGTACAGTCCTTTGATGTTGGTCTGATTTGCTCTGATTTTTATCTAACGTGATGTATGATTCAATTAAAAAGTATTAAAGATGCAAGAAGCTAAACAACACAAGATGAATGAAGAATCATGAAGATACACTCTTCATAAAGTTCCCGTTCAGTTGCTATAAAAACCTAATATCTTGGACTTCATTTTGACCGCCATCTAAATTGGTCGTATCATATTAATCAAGCCACTGCAAAGGTTTGCGGCATATAGAGGGCACTGTTCTCTCCCCTGTGTAGATCAGGCAACCCACCGGTCTCAATCTAAAAAGTCGTTGTATATCGGGCTTGGCTGTGTTCTATTTTTTTCTATATGATTCGCAAGTATGCTGTTATTTTCACAAACGGACTAAGATTTTAAAAACTGCAAGTGCCCATGGTCTTAAAAAAACAACCAAATTAATCGAGAGACATATAGATATTTATTAGAGATTTTAGCTTTACCCGAGCGAGTGCTACTAAGTTTTGTAGCAAGATCTCGTGCGTCTGTCTCCCTTGATCTCATTGCACGTCAATTATTGTTTGTGTTAGGATATAAGCTGGTATGTCGTACGTTACATTCTCTTCCTAATACAGTTTATTATTGCTATCAGTTATCATAATTGTCATTGTTGTTTATTGTGGTTATCCATCAATGTTACTGACTACTATGAACAAAGATTGTTGTAAACCATCCTGGATATCCCATCATTGTTATTGACTACCATTATCACTGTCTGTTATTAGGATTATCAATACTATATATATTATCAGTGCCATTACTTGTCGGTACTAGTATTAGTCGTAACTATAAACTGCTAGCGTAATTAATTAACTTAAAAATTAAATTTCACTGTTCTTTGTAGTAAATCGAACTAATGAGAACTGTTTTTGGTGCGGATGGTCTGCGATCTCCGCATGAAAATAAAAAAACGTCACATGACCGACCCGCTAGGCTCCACACTGGCACTACGCACACATGTACGACTGATAACACAGACTGTGAAAAGGCAAACGGAACCGTATCACCAGCTGATAACGTTCTTCGATAAAACGTACTACGAGGAAGTCGATCTCCCTCAATGCCTCTGATAAAAAAAACTTGGCGCTTATATATATTATATATGTATACACATATATATAACGTGAAGATAAAGAAACCGACCGCCAACGCTGTTCTTTTGAATTTCCCGGAACACCGTGCTGTAGAACCGGTTCGCTCGATGTGAGTGTGTGTTTTTTCGCTTCTCTTATAAAATGGGGCGCTACGACGTAGAAAATGAGTTATGAGACGGTTTTTAAGCGCGGCAACGTCGCCGGATGCGCCGCCGATGCACCAGGTCCTACTTTACGATTGACGTTTGCACATTTGTTGCGTCTTTTTACGTACGACGAAATGGTACTGCCTCGCTTTTATTGCCGCTATTATTATCCGCGTGATTAAAAGCACATTATCATGGAAACGTCATCGAAACTTTTCTATTACTTTAATTGAGTGTGGAAGCGCGGGCCTTGAAGAATTCTAATTCAAAACAAATGACGTGCGTATTTATTGCGTTGTCGTAAAAGATTCTTCTTGGAAATCACCATTTTAATGCAGTAGGTACGATGATAATAACAAAAAATCACTGAAATTATGATTTACAACAACTAGCGATCGCCCCGTGGTCGAAATTTGCAAAATTAAGTTATCATATTTCTCTCGTAATAGAGTAACGGTAAAAAATTAAGTGAAACATATTAAGATATCTATCTCAAGAACTAATATTCACCAACCCATTTAAAAATGCATTTAATGAAATATAATTTCTATTAAAAATTAGTTTCAAATATCAGTAATGTAATGATAGCTAGCCACTAAACATAGCAAAGTATCATAAGCAAGATTACTTTCAAAACTGTAAAAACTTGAGAGCATTACATAAGCGGTCAATTAAAAAGTCCCCGGCCTACCATAGTAAAAAACATTTTTTTGGCAAATTTTTTTTTATTCAACATAATTCCCTTCAAGGGTGATCCACTGATTATAGCGACCCTCCAACTCTTCGATACCATTTTTGTAGTACGATTTGTCATTTGCTTCAAAATAGGCCTCAGTTTCGGCGATGACCGCTTCATTCGACGAAAATTTCTTCCCAGCGAGCATTCTTTTTAGATCTGAGAACAGGAAATAGTCGCTGGGAACCAGATCTGGAGAATACGGTGGACAAGGAAGCAATTCGAAGCCCAATTCGTGGATTTTTGCCATCGTTCTCCCTGACTTGTGACACGGTGCATTGTCTTGGTGAAGCAGCACTTTATTTTTCTTCAAATTTCGTCATTCAAACGGTGCAATAACGTTATGTAATAGTCGCTATTGATGGTCTTTCATTTTTCGAGGTAGTCAATGAAAATTAGTCCATGCGCATCCCAAAATGCACACGCCATAACCTTACCAGTCGACTGTTGAGTTTTCCCACGCTTTGGAGCGGGTTCATCGTGTGCAGTCCACTTGGATGACTGTCGATTGAACTTCGGAGTGAATCGATGAGGCCATATTTCATCCATTGTCACATATCAACGCAGAAACTCAGGTGTATTACGCTTGATCATCTTCAAACACTGCTCCGAATGATCAACTCGTCATGGTTTTTGGTCAGAAGTGAGCTCGCGCGACACCCACTTTGCACACAGCTTTCTCATAGCCAAATATTGGTGAATTATATGATGTACACATTCAGTTAATATCTTTAGAGTATCTGCTATTTCATTAAATTTCAATTTACGGTCATTCAAAATCATTTAGTGGATTTCTTAAATATTTTCGTCGGTAACAACCTATTTTGGGCGTCCACTGCGTTCACCGTCTTCGGCGCTCATTTCACCTTGTCTAAATTTAGTATACCAATCCTTGATGGTTGATTCTCATGGAGCAGTGTCCGGAAACTCGGCATCAAGCCAAGTTTTTGCTTCAACTGTATTTTTTCTCTCCAAACAGCAATATTTCATCAACACGCAAAATTCCTTTTTATCCATTTTTTTCACAATAACAAAAGTTGACTCAAAATGCTATAATTCACAAACTAATGATCCGACAGCTATCAAATTTATACACGCGTCTTTTGAGTGTTAGGGCTAACTAAAAACATATGGATTTCATTCTAGTAGCGCCATCTATGTGTCAGGCCGGGGATATTTCAACTGACTTGTTATAAGCATACATAACCTTTCTTCTCATGTGGATCCACCGGAAGAGTGAATAGCCAACTGGTACATCTGTAACATACTAGGAAAATTACAACCTGTCCAACATTAGAACTGTAGATATCATCAAATAGTAATACGTAACAAGTTTTGGAGTTTTTGGTTTTGGGAATGCCAACTGAACCGTCGGTCAAAGTGGACACGTACATGACGTTATCTAGCCATGGAATTGTCGATCTTAAGTTGCGAGACGCGCAGTTATGGAAAATGCCTGGGTTTTCAGGGAGTTGATTTGCAACCTTCAGAATTTGAAACACTTGACGGCATGATCGAGCTGTTTCTAAACAACTTTGTTGAATGGGAACATCAAGCCTGGAGGCCGTGAAGAAAGCAGTGTCGTCAGCGTAAAACGTTTTCTCGGCAGGTCTGAAATAAAAAGGTTAATTAAGGTTTTTCCATCTTGGCCTGGAAATATCTGTGCGATAGATAGGAGTTGATAAGAGTCAGATGGAGATGATTTTGCTCCTTTCTTAGGAATAACCGCTATATGTGCGTATTTCCAAGACGCCGAGAAGTGTGCAGCCTAATGATGGAGTTAATTATGTTTTGGTTTTAAGTTTGCCGATCATAGTCTGTTAAAGCCTTTGGATACAAGAGATGATTGAGAAGGAAGACTGGGGTGACTGGACTTTTGATTGAGCTGGATTCGTTGATGACAGTGTAGTTGTCTTCAAGTTTGGACAGAGAGCATTTAGCGGAGACATTTCATCTGGGCCTCGTAAATCTCTGCGAAAAGCTCGACTTTTTCTTGGTCAGTGACTGCGAAATTTGTTGTAACCGCTGGCCTCAGAGGAGGGAATGACATTGTGCGTCTACCCCACGAGGAATCTAGACAGGCATCTAGGAATCTACACTCCAAAAAGAAGGGGGATCGTCCACCGTTTGGTCCGCGATGAAAAAGTCCCATTCCTTCGCTCGCCAGGTCGAGACAGCCTCCCTGATCCCCTTGCACGCTCTTTTCGCCTCTCTTTTATCTGCAGCATCGAGGGTGTATCGAGCTAATCTGCATAGACCGTTTTTGATACAAATTGCACATTTAATAGAAGCGGGAAGGTTGTTTTCCCACGATTGATGTTGTGATGAAATTTCGACTGTGACAGATTCGTGAGCAGACTGAATATCACGAGTTATCTTGAGTACAGCTGCCTCGAGCTGTTCTGGAGTGTTAAAGTTAAAGTTAAATGACAAAGTGGTGCAGTTTTCTGGCTGCTTTTTCGCTATTGTCTCCAATAGCAAGTATCGCAGTGCCACCAGCACATTTAGCCATAGCAACATTTTCTATTTGTTGTATATCACATATATAGACTAGATAAAGAACATGAGTTAGCGTGCGCGCAGATTAGCCACAATTACTCATTAGTGCATTTATTCGAAACTAGTTTGACAAATGTTTGTTGAGGTAATATAATTATTTATTGTTTAATAGCGAAAATTTGCAGCAGGCAATATGAAAATAAATGTATAAGGCATTAATTATTAGTAAAATATTATAATTTTTTAATAGCATATCTATGTTAAATAATATGAAAACAGAATTTGTATAATATTCAAAGATCAAAGATTGTAGTAAAGGTAAGAAAGAAAAATGGAGAAAAACTGAAAAAAAAGTGTGAAATAAATTGATAACATAAGATTTGAAGCTTTGTGATTTATTATTTCTATCGGTTTATATAACTCTCCAGAGCAGATAAACAGTGCAGAAAAATATAAATAATATATCGTATAACAAATTTTATTGCAATAAATGGAATAAGGAAATAAATGGAGTTCTGCTTTCTTATGGGCTATGATAATGATTCTGTATTGATAGTATAACCATAAGGTAATTTAACAACTTTAATAAATAAAACAGTAGTAGTAGTATACACAAATAATATAAAATAAATTTGTATTCATCTGTTTCGTTAATAATTTTTCTCATTTCTATTTTCATTTGTGCTCTTAGTTCCAGATTCTTTATTTTCCTTTTGCCTTGCTGTGTTATAATATACCACAACATAAAAATCTTTGTAGCCTGGTTCCCGTAACTTTTATCTAGCTTAGACTATAATTTAACTAAAATATAGCTTTCTACTAATATTTCATACCTTATATCTTCGTATTGTCTACTGCCACTTTTCTCTATTAAATAACAAATAATTATATTACCTCAACACATTTTTGTACACATAAAATTAACTTAAAAATACTTCCTAATCTGTAATATGTATCACGTTAGTTCAGAATAAATGTGCATGAGCAGTTCTGACCAATCCCAGCGCGTCAACATCTTAAATCACCATGCCTATGGCACTGTAATTGTTTATTGTTACTAACTAAACTATATTAGTATAGAATGTATATTCTAAATACGGAGTAAACCTCGATACATTTATTTATTCATACATTCAAAATGTGCGAAATTTATAGGAAACTAAAAATTAGACTCAGTTCTCAGAAATGGTAACGATTTCAGTGAAAAAAATCGTGATGTTTCCAAGAAGACCTTGTATATTTTTAAGGCAAACAGATAAATGAATGTATGTTTATTATTTGAATTAGCAAATAATATTTTGGCGATGTGGAACGTAATCGGGTATAGATTTATCTTAGAACTAAGGTCCCTACATCAAACAATTTTTTCATAACAGGAAATTTTGGAAATCACCTTGGATAAATTCTTATTCATTTTAATATCAAGTGATATTAAGTCATAGTCATCAACGAAAACATATATGACAAGTAAAGAAAAGTTTTATTGATTTTAGTCACATCAACCACTTGGATTTTTTAGTGACGGGACCTACAGATTAACGTGGGCTCCGAACGACGGTCCTCGGTATTAAGCCTACCGACTGACGAGTAACCAACTTTAGAAATCATCCGAGAAGACATCCGGTCTTACCCAACCTGATTCCTGGCGTGACTGGGATCATCTTCCTTGTCGGATTTTACACTCTTGCCTAGGACAATCACAAACATAAATGTATGACCATGCCACAGCAGGATTTGAACCCGCAACAGAGGAGGACCATACTGTCGCCTTTACCACTACAACACCACGCCGACACAAAGCAAGATTTATACAATACCATAACTGGAATTTTTATGTTGTATGTTCTTTTTTGTGTTGTATGTTAGTTACCTTCTATGTAATTATTAACTATGGAAAATGAATGTCTTGGTAGCCCTGTCAAATATATTTTCATCTGTATTTTCAAATAACTATGCCATGTGTAAAAACTAATACTGATAGTATTTTTACTTAATATTTAGTCACATTTCATGATTCGTTTGTTGGGAATATTCACTCACGTCAATTCTATAGAAGTTCTAATATATTTTTAAATTATTATTTCAGTTACAGCAACACAGTATAATCACTATCGTCGATTTGATTTTGGGAAAATTTAGGTTATTTGCCTTGATAAATCCCAGTTCAATGTTTTCATTTACCTTTTCTTTCCGTTGGTAGCATAAAACCAATATTTTAAGCGTGAAATATAAGTGTGAAAAACTAATCCAACTAATACGAAAGCGCGCTAAAAAGTTCAAATGAAGGCGGAAACGATGGTTAGGAAATGGTAAGTGACGTTAATGTTTTGTGGAACTTCTGATTGGTATTTAACCTCACATGGTGAATTTTGAAATTTTGTGTTTCTATTTAATATAGTCATCTAGTCTATGGGTTGACACGAATGTCTAGACATTTTGCCTGTTTTTCCAACTTTCCAAGACTCTGCTCTTGTGAAGCTCTGTAAGAAAAGTTGCGAAATATCTTGTGCAAAGAATTAAGGTTGGGGAAGATCTGTGTACAATGGGTACCGCATTTGTTGAATCCCGATGAAAAGGAAATGAATTTAAATTGGTTACTATGGATGAGACATGGGGCTACCACTACCGTCCAAAAACTAAACAACAGTCGCAGCAGTAATGCGGAATGCGAAAGAGATTCTGTTAATTGATTACCCTAAAAAAAGGAAAACAACTACAGGTAAATATTCCACCAAATTTCTTGACCAGCTGGATGTCAAAATTTGCAAAAATAGGTCTCGCTTGAAAAATAAAAAAATAATATTTCACCAGTACAGTACACCTATATGCAAGCGACCGTTAGTAATAGGAAAACTACAGGAATGGCGGTATAGTTTTTTTCAACCCTATTTCCTCCTGATTTATCATCCTTCGACCCCTAGAAAAATTTGCTCCTAGGAAGTTCCAAGTGTACTGAAATCAAGATTATGTACCAAGATTATTATTACTGAATATTGCAGTCTTTCATTGTTAAATAGAGAATATTTTGTGAGTGTTGCTACTCTATCTATTGATGAAGAAAAACTTTATTTGGTTATATACCATTTGAGGGATTACTTAAACTAAACTATTACCTAAACACCGAGTAACCAACCGAGGTACACCAAATCAAGATATTTTCCTCAAAAAATTATAGTTTTAGTAAATTAGTAAATAATTTGATCTATTGGAGTTCTAAAACCTTGATAAATTAATTTAAGCAAATTTTAAAAGTTAAAAAAGCCATAGATTTAAACGGGTTTTGTATAGCGTAGTGTAGTGAGGTGCATTTAATAAAAAAACAGCAGTGTTAACACATAAATATTATTACACCAGAGACTAAGATAGATTGGGTTATGTAAAGACAAATTGTAGGTTAAGTCAGCAACGACTAGTAACAATGTAGTAGATAAATAATTTAAAAAATCTTTAGTAAGGCATTTATTGAGAAAAATTGGTACAATATATATTAATCAATATATTTTCTGTCATTTTCTACAACTTTTTACAACCATTTTTTCTAAACAAAACGTCAAATGGCCATTTCAATTCCATGTGCTAGCCAAGCCATGCTGCATCGATTTGAACAAATATAATATTATAAAATGAAATATAATAATAGAACAAATAATCAGAAAGCATTAGATCCGATCAATATGCTAGGTGCACCAGAACTTTTTCTTCGCGCTTCAACAATGTACAACTCCATCATAACACAAGTGTTGCCGACCGTTGTCATGCAAGATGATCACTTTGCACACTATTGCTGGTCTCTTTTACAACAACACGTCGTTCTCGTCGGCAATCATAATATGTCACAGAAAACTCTTTTTTGACTGACAAGCAATGGAGCCATGATGTCCAATATGGCATTTTCTTTGTGGATCTCTCTCATCCAATGTAAACATCGGACCATCCAGTCCTGCCAAGCAGTCTAACACTTACTTTAGTTTGAGATCGATATTCGTCCAGTAAGTCCTGTAATTCAACGTCTTCGAGCTTTTTTAGTCCGTCAGAGCGTTCTTTGACCTCGACATAAAAATCGCCACTTTAAAATCGTTAAAACCAAAATCGATAATTGAGATATAACGTAATAACATCATTATACTTTTCTAAAACTGTTTGATAGGCTTAGGCATCAGATTTCTTCAAATAAAACAACAAAGTAATGTGCCAGATTTATTATCTAGTGATTATCTTTCCTTCTTTCTTGAAATATTTCATTTCCCTGATTATATAAACGTAGGTTTGACGAGACAGGTATTGCCAAGACGCTCATATTCAAGAGATGAATTAATCTTATAAATGGAATGTGTTTTACACATAACCATCACGTTAATACCAGTACGACCCAGAATTATTAGTGTCCAACAAGAGAAAGCGAAGTCTCTTCTCCTTGTCCTTTATAAACTAGGATCACCACCAATACCACAAAAGTACAATTACATAATATCATTATTTATTATATTTCAAGAACCAAACACACGATTTTATTTACAACACAAGAAAATCAAGTCTGAAAACCCTTCCTATTAGTATACGTTTGCAGCACGCTCATCAGTTGCAGTCTCACTTCCAAATTGACATCATCAGGTAAGTTCCTCATGAACGGAAGCAAAGATAGCAGAAACTTCCGGTTATCCATCGGATCATCTTTCTTTTCGCTCTTCTGGATATTGACGAGTTCTTCTAGAGACTTAGCCATTCTCTTCATCGGCGGTTCTACGTTCAAGGAAGACAGGTCGATGGTACCAATGGTCCTGGTGGCGAAAGCCCTCTTGGGTTGAATAGGAACGAACTGAACTGATTGATTGGTGACCGGAATGGTGTTGACTGGGATGGTGTTGGTCGGAACGGTACTAACAGGAACGGCGCTAACAGGGGTGACGGTCCGTGTTGGTTGTGGATTATCGCCAATGAAAAGGGGATCGCTGCTGTCATCCAGGGCTGCTTGACTCTTATCTCTAGAAAATAATTAATAATAGATATAAAATGAGAACTTAAATCAGCGCACCCCTATTGTATAAAAGCAAGGACAACACATAGATTTACACTTAGGTTATAATCCACAACAACAAAAGAAGCTGTACTTGGAACATAGTTAATGGCATCCGCCTAAGACTATAGAAAAGAAAAAGTGGTAATCAACAAGATCTACAATTGGCCTAGAGATTAGATCAGGCTAGCTAGTTGGAAGTTAGGAAGTAGGAAATATAGTAGGAAGATCTTAAACAACAAACAACTTAAAAATTGGCCTAAAATTAAAAAGATTGGTTTATCTGTCAATCATAAAACCAATTCGGACCTAGAGGATACAAATATGGGGTAGCACTAAAACATCAGACCAACTAGTAATCCAACGCTGTCAAAACAAAGTTCCACGATTAATTATCAATACTTATCTCTATGTAATCAATGAAGAGCTACAGGATGACCTCGGAATCAAATAGATTTACGAAGTTATAAGCATCTACAACGCAGAAAATCAGCCCCCCTTTGCCAGTAAAATTCCTTAGACACGTAAAATCAATCAAATATATGAAATGTTTTATATAGTAGTTCTTTTACTTTTAGACTTTTACTTTTATTGTTGACAATTCCAAAAAGAAGACGGCCTGACATGTTGTCGAAACCATTCTAATGTGCGACGAGCTGCCTCACGTGCCAACCGCACTGATGACCAACGAGAGACAGAAAATGATAATAGTCGTATTGGTATGTCACAATTGCGTTCGAGATTGACTGGAAATGAGGTGGATAGGCTTAGAATGTAACAAATTCGTTGTGCGTACATCAAACACAACAACAGCGAGAAACACAATGAAATTGAGCGATTCCGTAGATGCAGTGCTTCTGTAATCCAGGAACTAGATTATGGCGCCAACAAATCAGTTATAACTGGAGAAATCGTTTGACATTTATTTTGAAACAACGCTGAATCTCATGGATTATATTGTACCGGTAGAGGAGTAATATTGGCACAATTGGTCCTACCACCAAATCCATTACGCTCACTAGTTTCTGGCCTTAGAAATGATTCACAAAATAGATAGATGATACGAAGTTACTTTCTTTAGTTCACTTTAATTAGATAGTTAGTTGCTTCTTACTTTACTTATTTATATTTAACCTATTCTTCTGTCCGTACGTAACAGGTCAATTGAAAAGTGCCCGGCCTACCATAGTAAAACACATTTTTTTGGCAAAATTACTTTTTTTTATTCAAAATAATTCCCTTCAAGGGTGATACACTGATTATAGCGACCCTCCAACTTTTCGATACCATTTTTGTAATATTTTGACCTATTTGACCTTTGCTTCAAAATAGGCCTTTTGAGATCTGAGAACAGGAAATCGCTGGGGGCTAGGTCTGGAGAATACGGTGAATGAGGAACGAATTCGAAGGTGCATTGTCTTGGTTCAGCAACACTTTCTTTTTCTTCAAATGCGGCTATTTTTCGGCGATTTCGTCCTTCAAACGGTGCAATAACGCTATGTAATAGTTGCTGTTGATGGTCCTTCCTTTTTCAAGGTAGTCAATGAAAATTATTCTATGCGCATCCCAAAATACAGACGCCATAACCTTGCCAGCCGACTGTTGCGTTTTCCCACGCTTTGGAGCGGGTTCATCGAGTACAGTCTACTCCGATGAATGTCGATTGGATTTCGGAATGAAATGATGAAGCCATGTTTCATCCATTGTCACATATCGACGCAAAAACTAGGGTTTATTACGCTTAATCATCTTCAAACACTGCTCCGAATCATCAACTCGTCGTTCTTTTTGTTCAAAAGTGAGCTGGCGCTCTTTGCACAGAGCTTTCTCATACCGAAATATTCGTGAATGATATGATGTACATGTTCAGTTGATATCTTTAGAGTGTCAGAGTAGATTTATTTTAAAAATGTTTCATACAAATGTTAACTAGAATATAAATAAAATGTTTAATTAAAATTGTATATTTTCCTATGTAGTAAATAAACCCGCAATGCGCGCCGTCAGGTGGATATGACGAATAAAACTTGGTTACAACTATATAAAGCGGAGATCGCATTCTAAGTCTGTTTGTTCAGTGATTTAATTATATTAGCGAAATGTCGCCTACATTTCTGTCAATTTTAGCTCAGAAAGTTACTTCTAGTTATTTATTGTGTATTTATTGAAACAAAATGACACCTCTCCGAGGACGAACAGTAAATATTGAACGACGTACACGTAATGCAGAAATAGTCCATAACTATCGACTAAATAATATAGAACTACAGAAGAACACTTGACGGATGATGTAAATTTAAGAGACCTGGTTTCAAACAACGTGTAATTGATAGTCAAGAGCAACACAATGAAAATCTTCGAGCTAACTGATTGAGATAACGAGAGGCACACACATCACATTCGAATACGACTCTAAAATATTCGTAATATGCACAATTCGTCATCGGCAGTATAGGAAAAAATGCATTTAAGTACAACAGCCAGCCTTTGCTACGCATTAGGAAAAGTGCCACTTCCATTATTAACCATTGAAACGCTATTAGCTGGAGTTACATCTCAGTCGAAATTGTTTCCAATCTCGTAATTCGAAAATCGTTCAAAATGAGAATGATCGTAATTTTGAATTAATGTCAAGATTCAGAATCAAGTGTCAACAATGAAATTGGTTCTTTTACTACATTATTGTCATTAAATCAGACAAAGTAACATATAGAGAGCACTTAAGATACAATATGCCAACTGTTAATGAAGTTTCAATTGTTATAGCTGTCGACTTATTTAAAGGTTCTAAGACAATCATAATTCTTACGATGTTTTGCAATATCCATTTATATTTTGGAAAGTAGAAGGTGGATATTATACGAAATATTAAACAAAGAAATCCAGTGACAGGTACAACATGTACATATTCTTTGAATGTTTTTTATATTGCTATTGTTCAAGCGAAGAAATTACCAAGAAAGTTAGCACGATGAACGCATACCATATAACATTCTCCGATGCCATCAGCTATTTCATTAATACATTGTTGATATGAATACGAAAATTGAAAATGAGCAATTGCGATATATTAAGCTTGATCGAGCGAAGCTTCGCTCTAAGGGTTGCATATATTTACCTGATGCCATCATCAGTAACGTAGATGGAACAACTGATATCGACAACATCGGTACCGCATATATTCTTCCATCATCAAATACTGGCAGTCCATGTTATATGCAAGAATATATTTAGGACCTTATGACTGTTTTGCCTGCATCGACCAGATCTGTTCATCATATTTACTCGCAATCCAAATTGGAATGAAATAAAAATATTGTTGTTGCCATGTCAAGCATCAATACATCGTGCTCGATACTGCACGTGTGTCTAAACAGAAATTAAAATCGTTGGTAAACTTGATACACATCACTCGATATGAAAAATGACGTGTGTCAACAGGACGTCTGTGGGGTCTATTAGTAGCTCATAGAGATTTTACCAATAGGCGAAACCGAAGACATTTTTTGCCTGATCCAACTAATGATGGCTTTGAGATCACTTTTTTGATTGATTCATTTGGATTTTCCTACAAAGGCATTTGATTGACTAATATTTATAACTAACCGGATTGTTTGTTTCTATAGTTGGTTTATGACGCCAATTTGGTGTGTCTGACATTGAGTACGATCAGCATTTTTATGCCTTAATTACGATCACTATTATTTGATTATAATAAATCTTCATTCCCAAAAGTGTTGTTTATCCAATATATACGGAAATAAAAAAACCGACGTCGTTTTCCTCAGGAGAAACAACTCAAATTAGCTATATTAGGGATGTGTGTATGACTCAGCATTGTTTTTACTTGATACGTGTATAATTATTTATAGAGAGCATTTGTATTGATATATATTCATTTACAGGAATACAACAGAAGAAATCATCAATATATTACCCACACTTCAAAAATTAAAATGTGTCCAAATTGGACGATGGCAAAAATACATTGAAGGTAAATGTGATTATACTACATGAAAAGTTTTTGTTACCATTTAAAAAATTGTTCGTAAAGTGCCATCAATTAAAAACTTAATTATTTTGAAAGGGTTTATTTACTTGAAACAAATGTATATTTGTTAAGATACAAGATATAAGATTTAATTAATATTTTGGCTTAAGGCTCCTTAATTTGCCTTGATTTTGATTATATTTACCAGGAGATATGTTGTTTTTTTTTGGTCTGGCCTAAAAACCAGGCGGTGGAATGCATGACGCATACCTGGTCGCGGAGACTTGCCCTGGAGTGACAAGTTGGACCGGGTTATGTGGGACTGCCTCTGGGCTTACCAATACACTAAACCGGAACCGCCTCACAGTTGACCCCTGTGGATCACTACTGCTACTGCAATTAAATTTGGGGATATGGCACCCGCCAGTCGTTATTGGGTACGAGGGCCCGGCGATTCTATTGATTCGCGAACCTGAGTTAACACACAACTGGGTACTGTTGTATGGGGGCAAAAGTTATGACTGTAGCGACGGATGAGGTCGTTTCGGCCTGGAAAAGGGGGAGAGCTTAGCGGTGACGCGGTGCTAAGCTGCCAGCATGTCGACCAGCTCGCGAACAAGCGCGTTTTCAGAAGAACTTGAGCTGAGTTGTTGTTTGTGGAATGATTGAGATATGAAGTGCTTGATTTCTGGAGTGTCAGTTTCCCTATGAATTTGATTATTTCTGACAAACCATGGAGCGTTTAATATTCTCCTGAGGAGCTTATTTTGGAAAACTTGAAGCCGTTTGACCTGGTTGGGTGTAACAAACTTGAAGTAGACATTACGGACCGAATTAACATCTTGTAAAATAAGCATTTGATGGAGAGGGGAAGTCTGCTAGAAGGGCAGATCAGAGAAGATAGCAGGTTTGCTATTCCCGAACCTTTTTGTATTACTTCCTGGATTTGGGAATGCCAACCGAACCGCCGGTCGAAGTGAAGACCTAGGTACGTGACGTTATCCAGCCATGGAATTATTGCGGTGTCGATCTTAAGTTGCGAGACGCGCAGTGCGTAACGCTTCTTGTGGAAAATGATGGCCTGGGTTTTCAGGGGGTTGATTTGCAACCTCCAGAATTTGAACCACTTGACCGCATGATCGAGCTGCTTCTGTAAACGTTCATGAATTGTAACTTCGAACCTGGCGGCCGTGAAGAAAGCAGTGTCGTCAGAGTAAAAGGCGACCTCAATATGGGAGATATGTTGTGTTTATATACATATATATTGTTTATATTATATATATATATATATATATATATATATATAAGCGAAATGACGTTCTCAGCGCCTGGTCTCAACACCACACAAAACAATTCTGAAATTAAATGTATTAAGTTAACACTCTATATATATATTACTCTATGTAGTAACTAAATAATATGCAAAAAATTTAAATGTATTCTAGTTGTTTAAATTAAATATTGAAGAAAAAACAGATACGTGATCATTTTGATACGTCGCGCCCGATTTCAGTGACTATATGATTCGGCCCGGCGGAAAGTTAACGAAGAATCCTCCAGTCTCAGCCTTAAGTCGACAACCATCGATACGTATCCGCTGTAAATGTTGGATTGGGATTTGTACCAATCTACAAACCACAACGAAAATAATTAATACTAACAATAAACAACGTTTAAAAATAGCACCATGCAAGAGACCAGACGGAAACGCGAAACTACAAATTAAAATAAAAACCACAGCCGTTGTCCGTTATAAATATTGTCAGATATGCTTCCAAGGTAATTCGGAATCAGTGAAGCAACAAACGGTAAGTTCGGGCAACTTCTGAAAAACAGACGGAATACATTAAAGCCGGATTCGGTGGAATAGTGTGAAATATAATGGACGCCTCTAACTGTATTCGTTTTTTTTTCATTTCATTATTATGCCAAATGAGACAATAAAGATAATTTGTTATGCAAAACGGAGGTTTTAAGGTCTGTTATGTGACATAATGAAATAATTTCGACGAGATAAGTGACCTGTATTTTTTAGCGCTCGAATCGACAAAGACATTTATTGCTACTCGTACTTTTTAACAGCAAAATATTGCAATATCAAAATATTTCGGGAATAGGAAAAAAAACAAATAGTTAAGCTGAGAATATATTTTTATTATATTTCAAAGTACTCCCCACGATGATCGATACACTTTTACATACGCTTAAACCAATTTTTAAAGCATTTATTCCCTTCCGAATCAGGTATCTTCAAAACATGAATTTTGAATACTTCACTACCTTCTTTGGGTGATGAAAATTGTTGACCGAAAAATCGTTGATGAAAAATAAATCATTGGGTGCCAAATCAGGGATATACGGCGGCCGACCCATCAATTCGATGTTTTGAGTGCTCATAAGTTCGTAAGTTATTGTGCTAAGAGTGATACTAGTTTTGTTATTTTCAAAACAATGGATCAAAAACAATTTTGTATTTTAATTTTACACTGCTTCTTGATGGGATAAAAATACCGTTCAAGCGAAGCAATGACTTGAAAAGTGTAACACCAGAAAACATCCACAAAATCGTTTTGAATAATCGAAAAGTGAAGTTGCGTGAGTTAGCTAACATTGTAAAGATAACAAAATAACGTGTTGGTTTTATATTGCATGTGCATTTGTGTATGAGAAAGCTCTTTTCAAAGTGGGTGTCGCGTTTACTCACTGTTGGCCAAAAACAAGGGAGTGTTGATGATTCTGAACAATGCTGGCTATATTTGAACGTAACAAGTCGGATTTTTTGCATCGATATGTGACAGTGGATGAAACATGGATCCATCACTTCACTCCGGAATCAACACTATCGTCATCTGAGTGGACAGCAACTGATGACTAGACTATTTTGAGACCAAAGATAAATCGTTCTACAAATGTGGTATTGAAATGTTAGAGCGGCGCTGGATTTATTGTATGGTTCTTGAGATTACTTTGATGAATAAAGCCAATTTTGAATAAGCGTTTTCTTTGTTACGCCCGGGACTTTTTAGCCCATGTGGTATATATCAAATCATTACATTATATACTTATGGCTAATAAAACGTGTTTATGTTTACCATTATGTTTACCACATTCAGGATGAATCCCAAAATTTTGGAACTGGTTCCCACGGAACCGATATTGTACATATCAACACGATACTTTACTGTCTGTAAAATATGAAAGTTTGCTATTAAACCTGAACTCCTTGAATTCGGGATGTCTTATTTGCTTGGACAAAATAATATGAACACCTGACCTATACACAATATTTATTTATTAATAAGGTATTGAGTTACCATTGGAAATCCACTCCTCTCTCTGCTCCAAAACTTCCTATAACGGTGCAATTCTGTCGAGTTCTGGCGAATGAATCAACAAAGAAAGATGTTTGATGATATTCTGATGCTAATCAAAACAAGATTGGACATTCTTGTCTGTGACTATGGACGCATTACCATATTGGAATAAAGCAGTGTTTGGCAACAATTTGCTAGTCGTTGTTATCATTGAAGATGTCGAGATATTAATTCGCAGTAATCCGACCAATGATCCAAATAGTAACGGGATCTTCCCAATGCTTGACTGCAGGAAGCAAGCAGTTCGGATCGTAAGAGCTATAAGGGTAAGATAACCTGGCAGTTTGTAAGAAACAGTATATATGGTTTTGTTTTGCATCTCGGCATAAACATCCGTTATAAAAGGTTTTCCAATCGCAGCCCTCCAATATTAGCTTTGTGGAACTTCTGAGAGACTATTTTTAACAATATTACTCAAGTAAGTATTGAGTTGTGCTGCTACTTTTGCTACGATAGTTTTATGTTGTCTCGTCACAATCATTTTTTAATGGTCGTCAATATCCGTCAATTAACATCGAATTTCGCTCTTCGACGATATATATATATATATATATATATATATATATATATATATATATATATATATATATATATATATGTATATATACATATATTGCGTGGCAACCACTTTGCACAGAGCTTTCTCATACCCAAATATTCGTGAATGATATGATTTACACGTTCAGTTGATATTTTCAGAGTGTCTGCTATTTCCATGCATCCACCGTCCGTAAAAAACTCTTTGGTGCTCATTTCGCCACGTCTAAACTTAGCATACCAATCCTTGATGGTTGATTTTCCTGGGGTAGTGTCCGGAAACTCGGCATCAAGCCAAGTATTCTTGCCCTTCAAAAAGCAATATTTTATCAACACGCGACATTCCTTTTTAAGGTACAAGTGCGATTAGATAAAGACAAAATATTCGGCGATTTATTACGGTACAAATGGAATCTAATTATATTCAGAAGAAATATTTATTTTTAGATGAACAGACATTAAACAATAAACAAAATATTAAACACTAAACAAGATCACACCATAAGAATTTAAAAAGAAAGAAATGCACGTGGGAGGGTTACCTTCAGGTGTTACGAATAGTGGCACGTCTGATCACTCTCAGAGTCAGGAACGGAAAAGAACCTAGAGGCGTCGCGTCATCCCCTAGCTTCACCACCCGAGGTTGCCACGTCGTACCCTGTGTTAGTACCACTTGTTGCCACCTCACCATAGGTGCTAACTTCAGGTATGTGCAACGCCTCGAGTAGATCTGTGGGCTGCTGAGAATTGCGGGAAAATTCGAAACATCTGAAGGTTACACCTTTTTATCCATTTTTCACAATAACAAAAGGTGCTTCACTCAAAATGTTATAATTCACAAACTACCGATCCGACAGCTGTCAAATTTATACACACACATTGAAAGTTAGGGATAACTAAAAAACATATAGATTCAATTCTAATAGCGCTATTTATGTGCCAGGCCGGGGACTTTTCAACTGACCTGTTATATTGCGTGGTGTTCATATTGTTTTGTCCATCCCTCATATTTAACTAAAATCGAGCAGAACATTAAAAGCTATAATTAAACTTGTGTGCCATTCTTCATCCATTACCCAAATTTATGGACGTTACATAGATGAAATATTTGGAGATTATACATGGGTATAAAAATATAATATTGGTTAAATATTTATAGCTACTACGTCAAAAATGTCAAAAACAATAATAATGAAAAGAACAACACATATTAATCAAAAATCGCGATACTATTACCTTTTTTGTGTATAACTGGCAAGGAAACTGAGCTGGTCCATATACAAGCATTTTCTGGTAGATTCCGGAAGGGTCTTGAATTGATACCTCGCGAAAGTGTCTCTAATTGATTTCCATTTAGTTTGCATCTCCCTTACTAAAAACGGAAAGGTTGTTGTCAAACTGGCCTACTGCGAAAGCAATTAAAAAGCGTAACGGAAACAAAACAGTTGACAACGTTAGCGTCGTTGCTGTTTTAATGACAGCGTCCATGCATATAACATACGTATTATATGGTAGTAGCAGCGTGTAAGGACTTAATTATTATCAATTTAAATACAATATTCCTGTGTACAAACTATCATTAACTAACAAAATATTTTTATACTCATGTTTATGTTAGTTCTCACTTTAGTATGACTGCAAATTAATTTTGAGGGATTTAAACAACAATAATACGAAATATCAATGTTACACAACCTAACTAATTCAATAACTAGTTATATTCAATGATTTTGAAATGTTTCTATATAAACTAAAGTTTTCAGTTTTATATTATTAAGTTATATAATATATGCAGACTGTAACCATGGAATACTCAAAATAGCATTTTCGATTTTGATGTTTAAATTGAATAAATCTGCTGCCGAAACATATAAAACACTTTTGGTAAAATTATGGTAATGCTGCTTCGTCATATTCCAATTATTTCTTGATATACGTCAGATTTTGACATCAGTAACAAAAAAGTGCCCGAAAGATCAAAAGAGTCCGAAGCAAACCAACAAAACCAATTGGATGAAAACTTATTGGACGAAAACCCAGATCTAGCTCTACTTCCAGACGTTTATACGGAAATAATTATATCGCTACCGCATGATCCGGTAAAAAATAAGAGTTTCTATGTTATATATTAGCCGGTAAATTGGTTTTAAAGATTTTTTATAATTTAAAGCTCTATTGTGAAAAATCTTTGCAATGTATTTTATTCAAGTAACGTCCATCGACAGCCTCTACGTTTTCCAATCTTTCAGGCAATTTGCGGATTCCATTTCGGAAGAACGATGTATCGTTTGAGGCTATCCACGAATCTCCCCAATTATTGGTATCTTCCTAAAAAGTTAAGCAGTGCTCAGACAGGTCACGGCATGCCAGAGCAAGTAGTAATCAGAATTAGCAAGATTTGGAGAATACGGCGGGCAGGGGTAACACTCCTCATTTTATAGCTTCCAAGTTTCAACGGTTTTGCAAAATTGGGTCGAGAGTTGCCATGCTGAAGAATAACATTGTTGTGTCTTTACTCCTATTCAAATCCTGCAATCATTTCTATGGAATATAACTATGGATCTAACTAACAAATTTGCCAAAAGTAAAGCTAGAAAAGTGTAATTTCTATAAGATTTTTTTGTCAGAGAAAGCTCTGTGCAAAGTGGGTGCCGCGCAAGTACACTTTTAACCAAAAAAAACGACGAGTTGATGCTTCGGAGCAGTGTTTTCCAGTCATTTCACTCCAAGTCATCCGAGTGACGAAGTGTGAAGTCATGAGACTTCACACGATAAACACGCTCCGAAGCATATTTATCTCTCCAAGGTTATGGTATCTGTATTTTGGGATGGGAATGTAATAATTTTCAATGACTACCTTAAAAAAGGAACAACCATCAACAGTGATTATTACATAGCGTTATAGGACCGTTTGAAAGACGAAATCGCCGAAAAACGATCGCATTTGAAGAAAAACAAAGTGCTGCTTCAAAAGGCTTCGAAATGCTTCATCTACAGTATTCTCCAGATCTGGCCACCAGCGACTATTTCCTGTTCTCAGATCTCAAAAGAATGCTCGCTGGGAAGAAATTTTCATCGGATGAAGAGGTGATCGACGAAACTGAGGCCTATTTTGAAGCAAAGGACAAATCGTACTACAAAAATGGTATCGAAAAGTTGGAGGGTCGCTATAATTAGTATATCACCCTTGGAGGGAGTTGTGCCGGGGACTTTTCAATTGACCTGTTAGTAATATTGCAAGTAAAAATTGTAATATGTATACCCTCCAAAAGAAAGCTGTTAAAATTCCATGAGATTCTACTCATAAGTTTGTGAGTTACTGTGCTAAGAACGACACTACTTTTGTTATTTTCAAAACAATGAATCAAAAACAATTTCGTGTTTTAATTTTAAATTGCTTCTTGATGGAAAAAACACCACTCAAGTGAAGTAATGACTTGAAAAGTATTATAAGGACTCTGCTCTATCAGAAACAACATTAAAAGCTTTGTTTGCTGACTTCAAATGTAGTCGTAGAGACGTCCAAATGAGGTAACGGTAACGGTAAAATGGGGTAACGCCAGAAAACATCAAAAAAAATCCACAAAATAGTTTTGAATAGTGTTGGGAACAAAGACCGAAATCGACTATCGACTGTTTAGTAATTGACTACTTTTTACTATCGACTGTTTCAGTGCCAATTTTTGGTTCGACTGACTTTACTACAAACTTATTTTGTAAGTTATTGCGCTAAGAGCGACACTACTTTTGTTATTCTCAAAACAATCAATCAAAAACAATTTCGTGTTTTATTTTAACACTACTTCTTGATGGGAAAAACACCATCCAAGTGAAGCAATGACTTGAAAAGTATTATAAGGACTCTGCTCCATTAGAAACAACAATAAAACGTTCGTTTGCTGACTTCAAACGTAGTCGTAGAGGCACCGATGATGCAGAACGCAGTGGACGTCCAAATGAGGTGGTAATGTCAGAAAACATCAAAAAAATCCACAAAATCGTTTGGAATAGTGTTGTGAATTATCGAATGAAATCGACTATCGATTGTTTAGTAATTTACTAATTTTTACTATCGACTGTTTCAGTCGCTATTTTCGGTCCGACTGATTTTATTACTATTTGCTATCGACTATTTCAGTCGTGTACTTTAAATTACTATTTTTGGTTCTACCAGTTTCATTCGACTGATTTAACGTTCTGCCTCTGTCTGAAAAAATTCTGTTCAATAATAAATAAAGCATTTACTTTATCTGGAAATCCTCTAGTAGTTATTGTGCGTCTTCAAATATAAAAGTAATTCTACTTCGTTTAAAATGAAAATATTAATAGCATGTTAATAGTATTCAGTAATTATTTTTTCCTTTTCTTTTTTATAGTACGTGAAGGAATATATATCACCGTCTCGCTTATACTACCGTTGGAAAATATAAGAACATATACAATTAACTGGTTTAAGCAATTATCTTCGTCCTTTCCCCTCTCACAATTTAAACAGGAAAGGGTTAATACATCTTCGTCTGACACCACGAATTGAAAAAAAAAGTCGAACCGTGCATTTCAATGAAAATAGTAATTACTATTTACAGTCGCTGGTTTTTTGACTATCGACTGTTTCGACTATTTTGCGACTATCGACTGTTTCGACTATTTTCAATCGATAATTCCCAACGCTAGTTTTGAATAATCGAAAAGTAATGTTGCGTGAACTAACATCGTAAAGATATCAAAAGAACGTGTTGATTTTATATTGCATGAGCATTTGACTATGAGAAACTAGTACAAATATGGGACGCAATTACGGCTAGTAGGGTCAGCTTGATTATTATTAGCTTGAAATTGTGTAAAAAATCCCTGAAAATTAATTTACAGACAGTTATATATAATCAGCACACACAAAAAAAAGAAAAACAAACGAACAACAAGAAAAACAGAAATCAATTCAAGCCTTACCGGCGTTTTCCTTTTGTTCTCGACTGCATTTGGACCACTCCTTAAACATGGCCTCTCCTATTTCGTTCCAAGCCTCCGTTCTGGCCTCCTGCTTTCCGCGATTGTCATTGTCATATAAACAAGGTCTCTTTTTCACTTCATCAATTAGTTGTGGGGCGTTCATCGTACTCAAGGCTACCGCGATAGGTGATTCCTCGTCTATAATCTCTATTCGCGTTTCCGATATTTCAATTTCGTCTTCGTCTTCTTCGGAAGCTTCACCATCAGTCTGGGGCTGGTTAAATTTCGATTGTGAAACTTGGCTTTTGAGGAATGCCATATCCTTGAAATAACACCATGAAGGTGGCTTGGTTGTACCCGGATTTTTGTTGTATTTTCGGACTTTTTTCCATTCTTTGCGATAGGTGTCCCGTAAACCCCGCCACTTATTTTTGACAACTTCACCTGGAAACGTAAAGAAATCATCGGTGATTATCATTTATTCAAAATAATATTAAAGAGATAGCAGGAAGTCTTATAAAAATCTGATAATCTTAAATATCCCGATGATCTATCCAAATTGAATCAATCAATTTCAGAACAGATTAGGAAGAATTTCAAAATCAGAATTAAACTAAGGATTATAATACGTTATTTCATAGATTAAACCAAACATAAACTACCCAAGTCGATACTGCATTTGGCTACCGAATAGCAAGGTAATGTAACTTTTTCAGAAAAATAACTGTCAAACATGAATTTGAATGTTTCATATAGCAAACACGTTTTTAAATCAGATCTGGAGTATTTAGAGTTCTTAATATTCATGGGAAATTGTTGAAAAAAATTATAAAAAGATTCAAGTTTTCCAACTTTTCGATACCATTTTTCTAGTGCAATTTGTCCTTTGCTTCAAAATAGGCCTCAGTTTCACCTCCCCCTTCATTCGACGAAAGCCCAATTCATGGACTTTTGACACGGTGCACTGTCTTGATGAAGCAGCACTTTCTTTTGCTTCAAAGGCGGCCGTTCTCGGCGATTTTGCCATTCAAACGGACGCTATATAATAGTCGCTGTTGATAGTCCCAAAATACAGATGCCATAACCTTGCCAGCCGGTATACAGTCCACTCGGATGACTGTCGATTGGATTTCGGAGTGAAATGATAGAGCCATGTTTCATCCATTGTCACATGTAGACGAAAAAATTCGGATTTATTATGCTTGATCATCTTCAAACACTGTTCATCAACTCGTAGTTGGTTTTGGACAAAGCTGAGCTCGCGCGGCAACTACTTTGCACAGAGCTTTCTCATGCCCAAATATTCGTGATATATTAATGATATGATGTACACGTTCAGTTGATATCTTTAAAGTGTCTGCCATTTCATTCAGTTTCAATTTAGGGCCATTCAAGATCCTTTTGTAATTTTTTTTAAATGTTTTCGTCGGTAACAACCTCTTTTGGACGTTCACTGCGTTCACCGTCTTCGCTACTCATTTCAATACGTCTAAACTTAGCATACCAATACAATAACAAAATGTTTCACTCAAAATGCTATAATTCACAAACTAATGATCCGACAGCTATCAAATATCAAACGACTAAGAACTTTTCATTTAACCTGTTACGTACGCATGCGCCAAAATCGAATTATTCTCTGTCTGTAAAATTAAATGGAGCTCAATATGCGCAAGTGTCAAATCCGGAGATATTTGTGGAGTAAATATATATGTATCCTCATATTTCAATATTCAAATAGAATTGGAGGTAAGTACGGATATAATATGTTTTAAGATGAAGTAAACTGTGAGATTTTAAAATGTAAATGAAAAATTTAACATGTCTTTCTATATAGATCTTGTTATAACAAATGAATCTTTTAATACAATTAATTGCGTATACCATGCTGAACAGGATACTGTCGAGAAAAATGATAAATAGGTGTTGCTTGTTTTAGGGTATAAAAAGAGGCAAGAGAACTTCAAAGGGCAAAAATGAACAAATCTGCATTGCAAAATCTAAATATACGGTTCTATATAGTTGAACAATAAATATATAAGAAAAAAAATGTTCAGAAAATAAGATTCAGATGCATAATATATTATTCAGTTAATAAATGTCTTTTATTGGGACAACGTATGGATTTTTTTCATATTTGTTAAGTATGGATATTGTACAAGTATTAATACTTTAGGAAATAAAAATTATTGTATTAAATTTCACGCAACAACAAATGAACAAGTAAGTGAAAACGTAACCATAAAATTAACAAATAAACATAACCAGATGTTTATTATCAAAATGCGCATGCGCAGATCAAAACAATCATATTCTACATCTTGTTCTTGATGTATGTGTGTGTTAATACATTGCATTTGTACATACATTTGTATAAATTATATTTACATTTTCGTTATAAATATATAGTTTTATAAATAGAAAAATTTAATTGAAGTAAATTCTTCAAATTTCCCGCTAAAAATATTCACGCTTGCGCATCTATGTGTGATTTTGAAGCGCATGATTTAGTCACAACTTTTTATATGGGAGATCGACTTCTATAGCTGACTTTTCTATGAACCAAAGTAAAAATAATTCACCATATGTCATATGTCATATGTCAAAATGACATTCATAAAGAACAATATTACCAACTGGAAGTTTTATAACTGTAAGACATTTTATTAAACATTTTAATATATTTTAAAGAAATCTGACAAACATAATCAATTCTTACTCACGAACGAATCATACGAACACATTTACGTCGCTTCGTTTCATCGGGATTCTTTTTTTATCAAATACTTACAGCTTACATTCATTTGTTGGGCGATATGTTCCCATTTTTGTCGTGCCTCATCTCTGTTGTGATAATTCGAGTGGTGCATATTCCACAAGCATGTATTCTCGGCTACCAATCGGATTAATTTCTTATTATCCATTGTGAACCAGGCGAATTCAATGCAAGTAATAAGCAGGTCCACTGGAGGACTTCGATGAAAGGAAAAACAACGTTGAACTAGTTCGGACGTATTCGCACGTGGGCCCAGACGATTTCGCACGCAAACAAGCAAATAATATTAACGTTCATCGACTATTCTGACGAATTCGTCAGAACTTCTGCCGACCCGTAACCGTAGCGACGAACTGCTTGTTTCGGCATAGGTCGGCAAGAGATCGGCAACGATCGACGTCGTGACGCAACAGACGGCTCAAGGACCGCTATGATAACAGGCGGAAACGCAAGTTTATTAGGGTTGGGCATAATCGATAAATTTTCATAATCGAACAAAATCGCTTCCAATAATTGATATGTAATTCGATTATTGTTAGTAAGATATATATTCTATAGCATATTTATATATATATATATATATATATATATATATATATATATATATATATATATATATATATATATATATATATATATATATATATAATACAACCCAATATAAATATATTTTTTTAACAAAAGACTTTAAACATTGAATTGCAATTGTAGACTTATAAGATTGTTTAGGGATATACATATTTTGAAACAATAAAAATTTTAATAACTTTTGCATATGTTATATCATGTTTTGCATATATTGTTATACTAATAAGTCGATTATATAAAACACTAAAAAGTATTTCAAGCGGTAATTAAAATTTTTATTTAGTGATTAATATCTATTAAAAAATAATAAATAAGTATTCACAGTTTATATGATGTTATAAATCGTAAAAAATTGCTCTGAAATGATACTATAATTGTAAGGAATGTGAATTAGTTATTTAAGATCTTTTTATTATATTCAAACCTTTATTGTGAAAAAATATGTAACTGCCTTATTAATTTTCATCACTAGCCACTATTTCTTTAATTTTTCTGAAAGCACTTGTATTTTAAGCTAGAAAACGACACCTACTTTTAGGGTGTCTAAGAATCTTTATAAAAATTAAAATGCTACTCAGCTATTTAACATCTGAGAGAGAAGACCAATCCGCTGGACTCAAAATGATTTCATGTAGACTGAGTTTCTACTTTATGTTTTTCGATTTTTTCGGTTGACCAAGGCATTTTTGGTCGATTTTACGAAAATTAAGTATGTATTTTGGAAAATAATAACCCAGCACATTTTGAATATTGATGTTTGTACCTGGAGTGACTGTGGTAATTTGTTTTCATTTTGAAGTGAAAACAAGCATAAGCAACAAGTTTGACCACTGTAAATGGTGAAGTAAGATATTGGAAATTGAATAATTTAAAATTGTGTGTAATTATCTTATTCAAGAGTTGATTAATAAAATAGTATGCTTGAAACTTATGGCATTAATTGTCAGCTGATGATTATATCTTATCGATATAACAAGTCAATTGAAAAGTCCCCGGACTACCATAGTAAAACACATTTTTTTGGAGAAATTAATTTAGTTTTTTTATTCAACATAATTCCCTTCAAGGCTGATACACTGATTATAGCGACCATCCAGTTGGATACTTTTTGATATCATTTTTGTAGTACGATTTGTCCTTTGTGTCCCAGATTTGGAGAATACGGTGGAAGAGGAAGCAATTCGAAGCCCAATTGATGGATTTTTGCCATCGTTTTCAATGACTTGTGAAACGGTGCATTGTCTTGGTGAAGTAGTACTTTCTTTTTCTTCTCTCGTTCGTCGTCTAGCATAACATATATATTCGTTAAATTAGTTAATACGGGTTATAAATTGTCAAGAAAAGTTTCTAATATATTTCCTTTAATGATTTGTAACAATCACTGCTTTTTTTCGTCTTTTTGACAATTAAATCTTATGAGAATATATTAAAAATTAACCCTACTTTTGTTTCCTTTCTATGATATGAAATGCTGTTCAGGTATGTCATACACTTTCATTCGAAATAAAGAACAGTCACAAGAATGGCCGGCGAATACGACAAGTAGGAGGTTTTAGTCAACACTAAATCGCGACCTTCTGTTGTAAACTATTTTTATCTCAACAATCACCTCAAGTTGACCGATTAAAATATCTTAGAGAGGTTTTTTAATGAACCAACAGTCATTGTCGGTCACCATTTGTAAATTCATATTTAGTTCATAGCGTTCCCTTTTTTTGAGACATTTTTTACAACTGCCACATTACCCCGAATCTTATACATTACATGAAAAAGACCTCCTAGGGCTTATGACTGTTTATTGAGACCCTTTGTACATCCGTTCACCAGGTAAGGTTCTTGGAAACTATAACATTCTCTCAGAGTGGGGTTGTATGCCTACCGCGTTACGAGAGCATCATATGAAATGATGACTTTGAGAAGTCGAAGAAGTGGTTTCATCGTTAAATATCGCTTGATTCCCTTCGTTGTATATAATTAGTTGTACGAAGTATTTGTAGTATAAATATGTTAAATACTGTAAGTGTTTGATTGTGTCGAAGTCTACTTGAAGTCAATAGCCAAGGTGTTTAGAAAACAAAGACACTGACGATAATTCGTAAATCGCTGGCGTTTCTAAATAGAAACAAAAGGACTCTAATGCCAGTTCATTTATGAGCTATCGAAAAGGTTCCCCAATATAGGTAGAATAAAACATTATCAATATTAATTATACAGCGATCATGATAGTTTTGTTAGTTCTAATCATCTAATTCTGCGTTTTCACACTCCTTCGGCCTGTTAATGTTTTGTGTTCAGTGTTAAAACGTAAAATTTTTAAAAGCACGACAGTTACCGCAACTTACCAGAAGTATATTTGTGTATATATCTACAAGCAAGGCCCATAAACTAGAGATTATATTAAATTAAAGAAGTTCCCGCCAAAGAGTCTTGTTCAGCCGAAAACTAAAAAGAAATAAAAAAAGATACAAAATTGCTAATGCTAAATGGTTAAATTGCTGACAGAACGAATACAATGAATAATATGGTATTTTAAAGCAGAACATTTAACACAATTTTGGTAACATCTTTTTTACTGAACAGTGAACCAAACACATCAATTTTAGTCGATATCGATCCCCATTAATGGTTTCATTATATTTTAGTAGTTCATACTATACCACACCAAGCTGACCCCACCAAATTTCCATGCGTATCCGGCTTTGCCATTAATACTGATGCATGACCAGGTGATTCTAATGATTTTTTCACTTTGGATTATCATATGCATCAACTTTTCATCACCAGTATCAAAATGATGCAAAAAAACGATTTTGCCAGTGAAGCAGTATTTCTCACACCTTTCAACGTCTCTTGACTTCAATTCAAACGGAAAAAATATCCAAGCTTTTGAGATATTCCCAAATCCTTCAAGCGATTGAAAATGGTTTCTTGTTACTCCAAATAATTCTGCATATTCTTCTTGAGTTTCACAGAGTCATCGTCGAGTAATCCGTCATCATCAATCCTCGTGTTCAAATTTTTTTGGCTGTCCAGAACAAAGTGTCTTCGTTGTCAAAATGGCCACTTTTAAAACCTAGAAACCAGTTTTCACATGTTGAAATCGATGAAACATGGTTGCAATGAGCACAACATTCCATGACCTTCAGTCGCCTTTTTCTTAAAATTAAAATAAAAAGTAAAACTTCAGTACCCAATTAGAAAATTAAACTTAGCACTTGGCACATGACACATACTCAAAAATGAAGCCTGTCAATAAGATTTCAACATGAAGTTGGTTACAAAAGTACTCAATGCGATTTAATACATAGTAACACCATCTGCTGTAAATCTTTTAAAATTAATGTAGAAAATGGTTTCTTGGTACTCTAAATAATTCTGCATATTCTTCTTGAGTTTCACACAGTCATCATCGAGTAATCAGTCATCATTAATCCTCGTGTTCAAATTTTTTTGGCTGTCCAGAACAAAGTGTCTTCGTTGTCAAAATGGCCACTTTTCAAACCTAGAAACCAGTTTTCACATGTTGAAATCGATGAAACATGGTTGCAATGAGCACAGCATTCCATGACCTTCAGTCGCCTTTTTCTTACAATTGAAATAAAAAGTAAAACTTCAGTACCCAATTAGACAATACAAATAGACTTGGCACTTGGCACATGACTCATACTGAAAAATGAAGCCTGTCAATAAGATTTCAACATGAAGAAGTTGGTTACAAACGTACTCAATGCGATTTAATACACAGTAATACCATCTACTGTAAATCTTTTAAAATTAATGTATAGGCCGAATATTTTGAATTTCAAATAAAAATTTGGCTTCCCTATTAAACACGGAACAATAAAACAAATACATAGATTAGTTAACCAAATTAACAAAAACTTAAACGATAAAAAATGTTGTTCCGCAGCATTTCTCGATATTTATCAGGTCTTTGACAAGGTGTGGCACACTGGACTGCATATTAAGTGCAAAAAACTTTTGCCCCATACGCACGTTCAACTGCTGAAATCGTGCCTCACAGGCAGACATATTATTGTCAAACAGGGTGACGAATACACTGACTTACACCAAATATATTCGGGTGTTCCGCAGGGCAATGTTCTTGGCCCATTTTTATATCTATTGTATACAAATGAACTACCGACCTACTGTTGCAACATATGCTGATAATACAGAGGTTTTATAATCACACGAGGGTCCAATATCAGCCACAAGAAACCTCCAACTTCATCTTAACAAAGTCGAATTGTGGTTGAAAATGTGGCGTATCAGAGCAAATGAGACAAAATCTACCCATGTGACCTTCACCCTTTGTAGAAGAACATGTCCCTCAGTAAAATTGAATAATCATGAACTTCCGCAAGCAGACAACGTTAAATGTCTGGGAATGCATTTCGATCGACGTTTGACATGGAAAAAACATATAGTGACAAAACGCAAAGAGCTTGGGCTTAAACTAAACCAAATATACTGGCTAATAGGGCGTAAATCTAAATTATCATTAGATAACAAGGTTTTGCTGTATAAGTCAATACTTAGGCGCATCTGGATCTATGGTTTTGAACTGTGGGGTACTACTAGCAAATTTAAAATAGCTATCCCCCAGAGGTTCCAGAATAAAGTGTTGCGAGTCATCGTCGATGCCCCATATTACGTGTCCAACAAACTGATTCAACGCAATATCCACATAGAACCCCTGGCGAGTGTGATTCAAAGTGTTAGTGCGAAGTACTCCGAAAGACTATTAGTGTATTCCAATACTCGTCAAACAGTTACATGTGCGCGATGACAATGAAGTGCTCAAACGCAAACTATCCTATGAACTGATTAATACATAGAGTGAGATTTAATAATCTCTAGAATAAACTAGAATAGTTTTTAGAATAAGTTAGGATAGACTTTAAAATAAGTTGGAATAGTATCTAGAATAAGATTTAGATTATAAGTTGTGATCTGACTGAAACTTACTGAAGTGATCTTCTACATGACAGGATAGTTATATTATATAACTGAAATCATATAATAATAATTATTTCCCACGGGCAGAATGTTGACGTTCTAGGAGATTAATTTTAAAAAATAGTTAATGTACTGTATTTTGTATTTTATATTTCAAATAAACTACTTAAAAAATGTTTGCTTCTAAAAGTAGGGCTGTTGTACAAAAACATCGATATTTTTTTGGGAGATCTCCGATAATTTGTATTCTCCGTATATCGTTATTTCCCTCCGCGGCTGATATTTCTAGGTCCACCAACGAAGACGATCGTCACGAGCACGACAATGGAAATCAACCGAGATTTATTTCAAGGACGACCAGGTATGCCACAACTAATTGCCCCATTGACAGACTGACGGAGTCTATCACCCATAGAATATTATATAGAAGTTTAGAGGAAATGTTTTGCGTGGTCCCACCAATGAACTGAGACTACTTTTTTGATTGATTCGCTTGAATTACCCTACAAAGGCATTTGATTGGCTCATTTCTATAACGCGATTGTTTGTTTCAGTTTGTTTATGACTCCATTTTTGTGTATCTAATATAGGTACGTTCAACATTTTTGTGACTTAATTATAATCACTATTATTCGAATTCGAATTATTATATTCATTATTATTCGAATCATTTTTGTAGTACGATTTGTCCTTTGCTTCAAAATAGACCTCAGTTTCGGCGATCACCTCTTCATTCGAGGAAAATTTCTTCTTATCAGGACCCAATTTCGGCGATCACCTCTTCATTCGACGAAAACTTCTTCTCGTAGAGCATTCTTTTGAGATATGAGAGCAGGAAATAGTCGCTGGGGGTCAGATCTGGAGAAAGCAGCACTCTCTTTTTCTTCAAATGCGGCTGTTTTTTTGGAGATTTCATCCGTCAAACAGCCCAATAAAGTAATAGTCGCTGCTGGTGGTCCTTCTGTTTTAGGTAGTCAATGAAAATTATTCCATGCGCATCCCAAAATACAGACGCCATAAACTTGCCAGCCGATTGTTTCGTTTTCAAACGCTTTGGAGCGGGTTCATCGTGCGCAGTCCACTCAGATGACTGTCGATTGGACTTCGGAGTGAAATGGGGGAGCCATGTTTCATCCGTTATCATATATCGACGCAAAAACTCTGGTTTATTACACTTGATCATATTCAAACATTGCCCCGAATCATCAACTCGTCGTTGTTTTTGGTCAAAAGTGAGCTCACGAGGCACCCACTTTGCACAGAGCTCTCTCATACCCAATATTTAGAATCTCTGCTAATTCATACAATTTAAATTTACGGTCATTCAAAATCATTTTATGGGCTTTTTTAATGTTTTTGTTGTTAACAACCTCTTTTGGGGTCCGCTGCATTCACCTTCTTCGGTGCTCATTTCACCATATTTAAACTTAACATACCAATCCTTAATGGTTGATTTTCCTGGGCCAGTGTCCGAAAATTCGGAATCAAACCATATTTTTGCTTCAACTGTATTTTTTCCCTTCAAAAAATAAAATTTTATCAACACGCGAAATTCCGTTTTATCCATTTTTTTCACAATACCAAAAGTTGCTTCACTCAAAATGCTATAATTCATAAATTAATGATCGGACAGCTGTCAAATGTATACACGCATCTTTTAAGTGTTAGGGCTAAAACATATGGACTTAATTCTAGTAGCGCCATCTATGTGTCAGGCCGGGGACTTTTCAACTCATCTGTTAGATGAAAAGTTTCAGGCAAAGCCATTCAATACACATAGAGCCAAATTTTGTTGCCCTTTAAAAAGTTGTTTGTAAAGTGCCATCAATAATTATTTTAAAGGGGTTAATTTACTTAAACAAATATATATTGGTTAAGATACTTATAATTAATATTTTGCCTTAAGGCTACTTAACCGAGATAGGTTAATTTTTTTTGGATCAGTGCCTAGAGTCTGAGAAATTAATTATTCAACAAGTATATTTAAAAAAAATACATTAATACAAAATAAAATAACACAACGGGCAGACCAAAAAGTTGATACTGATTTTATAGACAAGATAGTATCTCATGATTATTTAACAAAAATATAGGAACTTTAATATACATTATTTAAATTGATAGCACTAAAGAAATATGAAAAAGGGAAAAAGCACTATAGACCATTTTGATTATATTTGCCAGGAGATATATTGTATTTTCAAACAGGTTGCAGCTTTTTTATATTTACATTTAATTATTTTTTATTTATATAAATTGTATTTATAATTATTATATAAATTATATATACTTATATTTTAGCATTTTAATATTTTTAATATTTGTATATATATATATATATATATATATATATATATATATATATATATATATATATATATATATATATATATAGAATTTTAATAATCTTTTTTAAGAAATTACATTTGGGTTTTATTTCAAATTTAATTAATCAGTAAATGAAATCGTCAACCAATGAAATGCATTCCTAATAAAATATTTTCTTTACAGGTGTCTGTAATGGTAATTTAAACTAACCAATGAAATGCAGCGAAATTGCGTTCTCAGCACCTGCTAAGACCACACAAAACAATTCTGAAATTATATGTATTAAGTTACACTTTATATATTACTCTATGCTATCACCCTAACCAATCGCTAAAACGGGTCACAGAAATCCATCGCGACTAGTTGCAGGTTAATATCACAATGCGAAACTATCCGAACGAATCCATTCAGCGTTGACGTTTTCGGTCTGCGACGCACAAAAGATGTAGACCAGGTATAACGTACGAGGTGCAATCTAAGCTCTTTTGTGCATCAAAGTTCGTCGGATAGGCGCGGGGGCGACGGGTGGAAGGCGGCGGCGCGTAAAAGCACAAAAGAGCGGTGAAATATCGTCCGAAAAGTGGTCGGCATATACCAAATTTATAAGAGAGGGGCCCACACAACGACGACGCATGGTCATCTCACTCTGTCAGTATTGCCGTCGCTCTCCTTTACTCCAGGTGTGCGAAACTTATGACATTTTTCCAGACCCGCACTTTGTAACCTGTAATTAAATAATTCACCCTGTCTTAACTCAAGGCTTCAATAACAAATAGCAATACTTGTTTCTTTCTATCCGAGAGGAATGAGAAATTTTATTTACACACTATAATTCCACATATATATCGACACATTCCACATTATATCTCTCCAAATATATATTTAGACTCATAAAAAAACATAAATTAATGAAAAAACTTAATAACACTGCTAGGAATCGAACCTAAGACCTCCCCGTACCTCTACGAATCAAGTCATGATATTGTCATTACTTTGACAGCAAATACACGAACGACAAACTTGAATGCAAATTCCCGATAAGTGTAACCGGCAACGAAGAAATATGCCAATACGATTCCTTTTTATCGAGGTAAATAATTCATCTTCGCGTGAGACCGTCGAGCCCGAGACATTTTTCTCCGCTTTATCAACTTCCGAGGCAAAACGTTTTGATTTACTTTTTACCGAACCCGGCAATGATGTAAGTTAATGAATAACCTTAACAGAAATAAAAACATTTTGCGAATACATTCTATAGAATGAAAGGTAAAAAACCGTTTTCCTATAGTGCGTCTGATGTGTAAGTAATAAATATAATGTCGTTATTACAATTGCTTTGTTTCTTTCCTTAAAACATTTATAACCATTCAAATTAATGTAAATTATTTCATATAATAAGTTGTTCAAGTTTAACAACAGTTTAACAACAGTTGTTCTTGCGAATGTGGAAATCTATTTGTGTTAACCCTCTAATTAAAGTTTACTAATATACATGTCCATATATAGATAATTTATTATGCCAGTGATATTAATTAAATGTAATTTTAAGAAGGCAATATTTAAAAAAGACAACATATAATATTTTAAAAGATGACACGTATTTTACGTACTGAGCTCCAGCGATGATACCGCGTATATTTGTCCGTTTATCGGGGGCGACAGTGCTGCCAGCCAAAGTTCAACGGCGGACGTGGAACTAGAGACGTAAAGTGAAAACATGGCGGCGCAAGTTTGGTGTTTGTGTCAGTTCGTGCACAAAAATTGATTTTTCTCATTAATAACGACCAAAATGGATAATAAAAAGAGTCCCATACGACGGACAAAACGTGGACCGAAAGTGGTGGAGGATAATTTCTGGGATTGCAGCGTGTGCACGTTCAAGAACACGGCGGAAGCATTCAAATGTTTAATGTGTGACGTTCGTAAGGGAACCTCGACGAGAAAACCCCGCATAAATCCGCAATTGGTGGCGCAGCAGGTGGCTAGCCAATATTTGCCGGCGGCTAGTAGTAGTACCAGTGTAAAAAAGGAGCGGAAAGATAAGAAAACGTTGAAGAAAAGGAGGCATCCCCCGCGGTTGAAGAATGTCGATCGGAGCACAGCCCAGACGCGAGAAGTTACAGTTAATAGTGTTACAGTGGTTATTACTGAATATAAACCGAAAATCAAATCAGCGGAAACAGTTACCAGCAGTAGTTCATCGGACCATGGCTCTCAATCAGAGTCCAGTATGGATGCCAGGTAAAGGAAAACACGCTAACCTCTATATAGTCTGAACGTTGGGATGTGAGTCCCCTACACTTTTTGCGGGATGTCAGTGACTCCGAAGGACAATGACTCGTGTGTGAGCTCTTAGTACTGAACACAAGGACGCAAATCGCCAGCGTACTGCCGTTATTAACAGAAACAGATATTTTCCTACAGTCCACTGCCATAGCCAATTGTTGTTCAATCAATCTTCAGATTGCGGACATAATGTGTCACGTCATAAAGTTTTTTTTTTCGACAAGCATCGCAAGTACACGGAAACAAAGGCCCATCGCGTAGTGTAAACAAAAAGTTTAGTTAACCTAAAACTGTCGAAGGCTTACTGCGATCATTTGGCGAAGGTTTTCTCAAGTATCATATCTAACGCGGATTTAATCAATCAGTATCGTTTCGACGTTTATATTGTCTGTAATAAATTTTAATCAAAACACAACCAAGAGTGTAAATAGCATTATAAGAAATTTACTGAAGGGAACAATCTGCACTACCAAAGATAATATTAGATGACTTATAGTGGCAGATTTTCTTATATATATGTATGAATTAAAATATTTTATATTTTAAATATTGTAATGGGTACTTGACAAACCTTCAAAAGTGAAGTCAAACTTGTAAAGAATGTTGTACAGTAAAGCAGATGTATTTTATATAGGTAATTTATATAACTACAAAGTTTTTTTGTTAAAGTTTGTGAAGGATGATAAATGTATTGTGAATGTATTTTTTTTAATGTGTTGTAAGTAGAGTACAATAAATTATTATTTCTATAAATACTTTGTTTTATTAATGGTTCCTCATTGGCTTTACTGAAAATTAGTTAGTATTGAAAAAATACATTACTATAGAAATTCTTATGTCTTCAAATTTCTTAATTTTTTAAAATTAAATTATTTTATTTTACATTTCTTAAATATTATTGAGGCATATTAAAGGTTTTTCATATTAATAAATACTTTATATATATGTTTATAATCATATTATTAATTTTGTTATTGGTGGGAAGCGGTACATTTTAAGAAATATGTGAAACATCAGGATATGGTAATTTTTAATTACAAACATGTATGATTGTCTATTAGTCTGTCTTAGTACTGTCTCTTAGAAGTCTTTACTGTATTTTTGGAAACTACTTTTTATTGATGGAGTAAATTTATTGTAAATTTTCGATAACATCTTTTAATGACAGACATTTACATTAATACCATTCAGGTAACAAAACATTTACACCATTTATATGAATTTTTAAACATTTTTCTAATTATGCTGTTCATTTTCTTGAATATCAATAAAAAGGCTTATAATTTTTCAATAGAACCATTCAGTATTTTACTTATACATTTTAATTATATTGTGGTTTATAATTTTTATAAGTTGATATTGTGGAAATATTATATTGTATCTTTGAATTATAATATCAAAACTAAAATTTGTTAATTAAATTAAATTTTAATTAATTTCTTGATATATAAAGAGATAATTTCCCAAGAAACAACCAACAATTTATTCTACATGTATTTGTTCTTATATTCTTGTCACTTCTACATATGTTATATTTGGTTTAACCTAGGTCCAAATGGGCCTAAGTATTGAGTTATACAGCAAAACCTTGTTATCTAATGATAATTTAGATTTACGCCCTATACATTTGGTTTAGTTTCAGTTCAAGCTATTTGCGTTTTGTCACTATATGTTTTTTCCACGTCAAACGTCGATCCAAATGCATTCCCATATATTTAAGGTACTTGCGGGGTTTTGTATATAAATAACAATTAAAATACTGAAAATAATATTGACGTATGTATATATGTTTTAAGTTTGTCCATTTCTTGAAATGGTTAAATTGGTCCATGTGGAAGTATTATATTGAAACGACAAGTTTTCATAATCTTAAAAACTATTAATTACCTTTAAGATTTTGTATTGAATTAAGAGATAATTATCTGATATTGATATTCATTAGAGCAACTGGTATTTATTAGTTATATCAAACATTGAATGTTGTTAATAAATTATTAAATTGAAATTAATTTCTGGTTTTGTAATTAGATATAGGAGCATTTTCTTCAAGTAGAGCAATTCCAAGAAATAACCGAAAATAGTTATACAATTAAAAGTTGTTAATAGAGTTTGTAAAAACTGTTTATTGAATTTCCTAGACTGAGCAAACACAGAATCCTTCTCCAAGACTCCATAGACTATTTTGCTCAATTTTCATTTATTTCTACATTATTATCGGTCCTACTAATATTATAGTTAGTTCTGTGAATAAATAACAGCAAAAGTCCAGTATACATAGAATACATTCGATGAATAATTAAAATTCCAAAGCATAATCAAATAAATATAAATTAAAATTATCGATTCTTCCGACAGAACTTGCATCAATGTATAAATTATAATGATCATTAATTAAAACGGACAACTGGCGAAAACAATAGTTTTTATTGTGTTATTGTTGCAAAAAAAAACTACGGCATGTGACCTATAAGATATATATGCTCACCCTAATTACCAATTATTTGGAGAGCTTCCAGATCTCAATTAGATTCACGATATTTTGCGTAAACTATTGGAATGTTTATTTCTATTCCTTTCTTGAGTTTATTTTAAAGAAATAGATTACGCGTATTGTGTGATTATCATCTATTATGGTATTTAAAATATTTATATATAGTGGTGTGGGGAAAAAACTTTTAGTTTTTCCTTTAAAGTGTATTTATTGATGTAAGTTGAAATTTTTGCTACTTTCAGTCCAGATAAAACCATAAACCATTATGTCACAATAATGCTTTTAAGATTTCTGAAACCAGCTCTGGTGAACTTAGCTGAAACTAGCTCTCAGAGTTTTGTAGATAGCAGAACAAGTAGTAGTCGGACGGGTCTGGATCCGGCCTATACGGTGCATGCATCAAAAGTTCTCAGAATCTCTCAATTCTTATCGAGGCACTAAAGCTGTGTGGTCTAGCCTTCTCTAATCGCTTTAGTTGTTGGCAGTAAAATCGATGAATAATTCTTTGTCAATCCTACCAGTCACCTAGCAACACATTTAATGACGTCAACGCGAACTTTGGAATCGTTTGTGAAGCTTTTCTTCGCTTCTTGAGGCTAATGATTTAAACCTGTTTTATAGTCGATATTTAAACAGTGATGGCAAAGTTTTTTTAAATTATTACTCTTAGTAGTTCAACATCTGCCCAGTGGGTAATAAGTATTACCTATTATTATAATATATACATGACATGTAGAAGATCACTTCGTTAAATGATCTCCTGTGTAAAATCTTACCCTAATTGTTAGTCTCATTCCAAATGTTATACTAAAGTCTATATATATATGTCCTACAACCAGATCGGATGGTGTTAAACATTTTAGTCTACGCACATTTTCCCTTTTTCAAAGGTAAAAACAAAATTGACTTTCTGAATAATTTATTTTCAAAAAGCAATAACTTTAGACCGAATAAACCAATGACATCTAAAAAATTCTACAGAATGTTATCTTTCAAACACGTTACAGTACAGCTTCATAAATGAGCATTTGCGAATAACAAGAGATATGCGATTAGGAAAAGTTGAAATTACCTTTCCACAACTTTATATTATAAAACAACCATCATTATTTTTTCAATTGTGCAATTTTTATGACATCATTAGAATTCTAGATAGCATAAGTTACAATTGAAAGATACAATATCTGGTGAATATGGTGGACGAAAGTCATATTTGAATATTTTGTATATTGCCAAGGATTATCATGTTGCAAAAGAACTTTGTCATGTGATACTTTTATTAAATACAATCGAGAGCATAGTTAGTGGTGAGTAGTGACCATGATGAACATGGTTTCATTCTGTTTAGTTTGATTTCATCATTTCGAACTTTATTTATTTGTTCAGTTCATTAATTCCAACAAAACTTTTCTTCGAGGCAAACAAGGAAAAGCAAAACTTATCTCAGTTGATGTTTGGTCGACTTATATTGCTATTTGTTGTGAAAAAATAGTGAGACGTAAAAATCGTTTTTTCTTCGATGGTCTTGCCTTCATCGGACATTCGAAACAAATTGACATTGTCGACATTGAATTGAAAGGTACGATTTCTTACTGTTTTTTTTTATTTATCACAATTCAACATTTTCGGAGCGGAGACAAAATATGTTAACTATAATTTGGTATACTCCTGTATGTTTTTCATGTTAAGTAATTAGGAAAGTATACTCTTAGTTTCTTTTACTCCCAAATACAGTATTTTTCAATAAGGGCAGTTATTTCATATACAAATGATTGTATGGAATAAAACAAGCTTTGTATTGGTATGAACGAAATTCTTGTCCATAACAGCTTGTTAATGTAGTAAGAATTCGAGTAATCCAATTATCAATGAGTCTATCCTGTCATCGCACCGATCCTGTTAAATTTGAACGATGATCTGGATCATGTTGACCTGGAACTATGAAAGGCATCGGTCGATTGAGGTTTATTAGCATAGGTCTTCAACTTCAAGCACTTCATGTCTCCTCTGTGACAGATAACCAAGAATAGTACATGTGGCATCGTCTTCCATTTATACATTTTTTATATACTTTTTCCCCTTAATACATTCCATGATATTTATCATTCATTTTGAGGATGTCGATAATTATTGATATTCACTGATGATGCAGATTGAATGTTACATAGATAATTTTTAAGATTTATTTCATCTGCTTTAATACGCCATGTCTTCAGCCTCAGTTGTATTTTACCAAGGTATGTTTGGAGGTTTTTTTGATGCTATTATTGGATCTTCGTGAGATGCAGATTTTAGTAACTGGAAATAGGGATGAGGAAGGAGTTAAAGTTTTTCCATTAAACCTACAATCCCATGTGTCATACTTTATCACAGCCTGAGATATGTCGAGGAATGCAGCTGAACAATATATTTTGGCCTTTATGTCCATATTTATTTTGTTCGGATTGTTATTCCATATTTGTTTTGTTTGTTAAGTTTGTGCACTGTTCTATAGTCCCGTGTCTATTACGAAACCCAAATTGAATTCTGAAACAATCTCCCTTCTTTCTATTATATTATTAAGCCTCTTTATGTATAATTTCTTAAAAACCTTCGAGATTATCGATAGAAAACTTATAGGCCGATAGGAGGTGGCATCTTCTGGTGTTTCATTTGAGAATCATATTATGTTTACTACTTTCTAAATTCTAGGAAAATAATTAATTTGTAGTATTTCGTTAAATATAAATGTTAATAATTTTATACCCTTATTTGATTGATCTTGCAAAATTCTGTTATTAAATCATATCCGTAAGCATTTTTAAAAAATTTTTCTCTCATTATTGTTCGTTTAACTTCTCTGACTGTAATTTTTTTCATGTCGCATTATTTTCTCCGTCTCTGGTTGGCTCAGACGAGAAGGGCTTAATATCATTTTTGGTGATTTGAGAAAATGTCAGTCTTTTCTTTTTTTCTTCGTATTTTTTCAAATAGATGGGTTACGTTGCTGGTCTTACGTTGATGGGTCTTTTCATCAGCACTGAGAGAGCAATAAAGCACTGCTCTTAAAAAAAACAGAGTTGCCTACATTGAAACTGCGCATTTTCGAGTAAACTACTAATATGCTTAATACTAAACAACAAAAACAAGCAATTGATTAGAATATTTAAATTATATATTAGAACAACTAACAAGCAATAAAACTCATATATTCGAACTAACCTAAGAGGTAAAAAAACGCCACAAAGCTCAACAATTTTTTCTTGAAGTCTTTCAAACCACCGTCTTGAAAGCGACTCCAAGAAGTTATCCAGAACCAAAACTGATTCAGAACTATGTGCTTGAAGTGGTTTTATTGGGTTTGGAGAATATTCGGAGGTCCGACGAAACTAAATCAAGTAAATATGTTGGTTAGTAAATTATTATAGCAGTTCAAGTTTTCGTCGTATTTCATCAAAGTCGCATTTTCCAGGAGCTAATATTATAGAGAGTTAACATTGGACTCTGGTTCATGAAAAGCCCTTGTAAAAAGCTCTTGTAACTGAATGGGAAAATACCGAAGACTAGCTGTTAGTAGTTCAAGTTCACCATAAGACTTGGAGATGTAATAATGTTCAAGAGAAAATCGAAAAAAAAACACTATACGAGGAAAAATAAAAATAACTGTTCCTCCAGCCATCCCCGTTCCGTTCCGAAATCGGCGAACTCCACGAGCAAGACCCACCCGATCTCTCGGGCCGACAGAGCGGGCGGTAATGCGGCCCAGTGACAAGTGCGCGCCCCCTCACGCCCCCCGTACGGTCCCCGTCACTGACGCCGCCGCCACCGCCCCCTCCTCCCGAGCCGTGCCAAGCCTCCCCGGACCCCCTCCCCCGCCGCGCGCCGCCAACTATTCCCCCTACCCTCCGGGCTCGGCGGACAACTTTTTGTGTTCTGTGTATCCTAAAGCGGATAGACTGTGCCGAAATTCGTTAAAGCGATAGAGCGTTGGGAACGCCGGCCGGGCGTTCGTTCGGTCGGTTTGGGTCTCCCCGTTCGACGTCAGCTCCTCCGTCGGATTTCCGTTCGGATTGATTAATCCGAAGTTTCCGTTGTCGATCCGCGTCGGTCGTCATCGACGTTCCTCCCGCATTTCCCTGCGGAGACTAGCGTTTTTTTCTCTTCGGGTGGTCTCCCCGATGGGTACATCCAGTTTCGATGTTCAATGCGCGAGCTTTCGTTACTTAATAACGGGAAAACGGAAGATAACGCGATCTTTACTGCGGACCTTTACTCCCGCTTCTGATTTGTAAGAAATACCTTTATTTTTTGGTAAATAAAATAGAAACATTCAACAAAACATCATAATGATCAGTATCTTGATAATATACAAGGTATCACAACTGTAATTACTTTAAACATTCATGTACAAACTACGTCAACAACATACTCTTCGAAAGACTCTAAGAAACTATATGATTTTCAATCAAGGTGTCAGCCTTAGTATCCAAATAGTGTACATCTCAACATATTTAGCACCTTGTTTTGGAACCGTTGTATGATTACTATATTATACTTGCTAACAGTACCCCTTAGTTGGATCCATATGACTAAATAGGCTTAGTATTGATTCGTATAGCAATACCTTGTTATTTTTAATGATAATTGGGATTTGCGTCTGATAAGCCAACATATTTGATATAATTCCAAGTTGTTTACCACGTATGTGCTTCTCTAGATTAGGCGTCCGGTGGCATGAAATGAAATACTTCTGTCTACCTACATATGTTTAAGAATTTCATCGACATTTCCGACGATTGGCTGACCAGTGCGTTCATCTTAGTAATTAACCTTTAATATGAAAGTTTCCAGAACGAAATCGAGCAAAGCAATTATACCATTGGCGTTCACTTAAACACTTATCACCATAAATACCACACAATTTTCAACGAGCCTGCGTTACATTTTCCTTTTTTTGGAAGTACAAAACAAAATGAAACAAAATTGACTTTCTGCATAATTTATTTTCAAAAAGCAATAACTTTAGACCGAATAAACCAATGACATCTAAAGAATTCTACGGAATGTTACTTTTCAAACGTGTTACAGTACAGCTTCATAAATGAGCATATGCGAATAACAAGAGATATGCGATTAGGAAAAGTTGAAATTACCTTTCCACAACTTTATGTTATAAAACGGCTATCATTATGTTTTCAATTGTCAATTTTTATGACATCATTAGAATTCTAGATAGCATCAGTTATTATTGAAAGGTACAATATCTGGTGAATACGGTAGACGAGTCCTATTTAAATTTTTTGCCTATTGCCAAGGATTATCATGTTGCAATAAAACTTTGTCATGTGATACGTTTATTAATTACCCGACTACCGCTTCTGATTTGTAAGAATTACCTTTATTTCTTGGTAAATAAAATTCAACGAAATATTCAACAATACATCATAATGGTCACTATCTTGATAATATACAAGGTATCACAACGGTGATTATTATTACATTCGTCTACAAACTACATCAACAAGACACTCTTCGTAAGACTAAGAAACTATATCATTTCCAGTCAAGGCGCCGGCCTCAGTATCCAAAAACTGTACATCTCAGCATTTTCATCGCTCGGTCCCAATAGCACCGCCTCTATTAGCGAATGAGTCATCAGGTACCCCTACGTAATTTGTCAGCAATACCGTTCTGCATTTTGTTACATTAATTTCATAAACAGATTCTCAGAAAAACCATTAATCTTCAATGAAGTCAACCGCAGGGGATGGACCAAATAATATTTATACCCGGCACATACGCAATATTTATTTATTAATAAGGTGTCGAAATAGCTACAGTTCTTCGCGTAATAAATTCGTAGAATATCTGAATAATTTCCAAGAGAATTGTTGGCCCATTCTTGTACCAAAGCATCCACCAATTGCCTTAATTATGCTGAGGACTGGCGATTATGCTGGCTAGGGAAGATGCTTGATGATTCTGGTGCTCCTCAGACCAAGTCTGAACTTTTTGGCAGTGTTTATAGGCGCATTATCATCTTGGAATATGGCGGTGTTTAGCAGCAATATACTAATCATAGTTAGAACTTCACCATGTCAAGATGCGTGATAGCAGCTGGTGCATCAGCGCTGCAGAGCTCCTAAAAAACTAAAGAATCTCCCAAAAATAAGTATGTAATCTCACTAGAATACTAAAATATTTTCTATTACTTACCAAAAAGCAAATCCCACTTAGCATTCACGAATTCTTGTTTGTAATAAGTCATAAAAAACTGTAATGGAAGTGCGAGCCACCGAAGTAATGTGGACCAGTGGAATAACGTACCGTCAATAGGCTACCGATTCCCGCTATCGCTATTATTCACCTGTGCCACACGATCGTGCTCTGCGAGCTCCTTCAATCACCCGCGCGGCACCCCTACCCCTCCCCTCTGCGGTAGCTCCGTGACCGTAGCAACGGTCCAAGACCGATATTTTAAGTGTAGATTTCGCTGCATTTACTCCTACTTAATTCTTGAAAAATATGATGCAGAAACACTTAATAAAACAATTTTAAGCGTTATAGATCCTTTAATTCAAAATTTACCCAACAAACTGATCGCACAAAGCTATAATGGAGCAGCAGTGCAAAAAAATAACCCTTTGCTCACTATGTGTACTGTTATGCGCACCAATTAAATTTTATTATATCTAAAGCTGTGACAAATAAGCAAGTATGTGTATTTTTGACAATATACAAGACATTCCCAGCTTTTTTAATCATTCACCTCAAGGAGTAGAAGTGCTGAACAAAATTGTGAATAGAAAGATCCCCACGGCGCTCCAACCCGTTGGAACTTTATTATATGAACAATTAATGTTGTGTACGACGATAGAAACCATCTCATTGAGTATATAGATGAAACAGAAGATCAATTCTCCAGTAACACAGTTTCTAGTGCGACAGCCTTTATTTGCCATACATTAAATGATCCAATCTTTGACTAACTTTTTTCCATCATGTGATATCCTTTTTAATCAAGTGCAGCAAAGAAAAACCGAACCTACTGGAACAAGGGACGCTATCGAAAATTTTGAACGCAGTATTATTGAAGTTCGAAATAATATTAATAACATCATTAGTGAAGCATCAGATATAATAAGTCATGAGACACGTTGAAGGAGACAATTGTTAGAAATCGTTAAGAGTTGAGTTTTAGTATGTTTTATTTTATTTTTAAAATTAAACTATTAAACTAAAGTATAAAAAAATAATAAAGGCATTAATACATCCAGTAAGATATAATTTACAAGATATTACAGGAAACTGTAATTCATTCGACTCACAAACCTAGCTCATAATTTAGAGCAAGAGGGAAGGTACGCTGGCCGTCCGTATCCATAATTTAACAGTCAGCATACGTTCTTTTCCTGGCTCCTAGTCTGGATATTTTTATATCGAACGAGAATCCAAACTTTATCAATAAGTACGGGCATGTCTTAATAGTAACGAATATTGTTAATTAAAGAGGCAATTAAATATATCAAACGTTGATTCATAGCTACCGAATAACTCTTTCTTGTGTGCATATAATTTTATTTCATGCGCTATATTGTACGGTTTAAATAAAATATAGATTACTGGTTTCTATTGAATAAAATTGTTGCTCGAACCAAATACTACATGTCCGTATTGATATTTTGATAAATTTTAACGAGAAAATTACCGCAGCCATTGCAAATTTAGGGTGGAAATTTGGACGCATATATAGATGAACAAAAAAGATAATATGATAAAAACTGAACTAATATAATTATTAACAGAACGGTTATTTTTTATATAAGTAATGTGTAATAACGACACATAGTAGCGCTTAAGCTTTATTAACAATTTGTAATTGTTGAAAACTTGAATGTAGGAGGATTTTTCAGAAAATATCACCTAAGCCTAAAATAAATAATCTAGAAGTTCAACATATTTATAACATACCATGTTCTGTTTAGAATTTTTTCCCCTTTTTATTGCTATTTGTTCTGTTGTATTTGTATCAGTACTCAAGCCATACGAGTGCGGGATAAAAAGTACATCAGTATGTATTTGCGAAATAAAAGTTAAATTAGACTACTTAGGCTAAAGTTAAGAGGAACACTTATACACTATACAAGTTTGTGTTGTTTGGTTCGCTCTAATATTTGCGCGTACATCAGTATGTATTTGCGAAATAAAAGTTAAATTAGACTACTTAGGCTAAAGTTAAGAGGAACACTTATACACTATACAAGTTTGTGTTGTTTGGTTCGCTCTAATATTTTGATTTATTTGCGCGTTGTATTGTTTCCGCTTTGCTGTGATTTAGTAACCTTCTTTCATATCTTAATGCGAAATCTTAGATAACTTGGTAGATCCATTTGATTTCTGGATCATCGTTCAGCAGTTCTTCATTGGTTACTTAGCGATAAATATTGGTAATTAATCGAAGAACTTTGTTTTGGCAGCGTTGAATTACTGATGAATTTATAACTGAGAGATAAACCAATCTCTTTGATCTTATATCATGTTGGGAGTATCCTCCAACTAACCAGTACATTTCTTTGATTTGAGTCTGATCTGCTCTGATCTGATGTTATTGACTCCAGTCACTCTAACATCCTAAACAATTGACAATAATGCAGAAGGAATACATAGTATGCGTTATATTCTTTATTTCTTATTCCCTCTGGAATTGACTGTGGATGTTATTCTTAATACATCTTCAAGCTCTGAATAATTTAAGTTGCCTTTAAGATCATTGAAATTAAGATTCTTGCGTTTAATTCACAATAAGAAAAAAGTAAACTAAAAAAAGTATCAACTAACACCTCTCCTTATTTTTGGAAAGTATTTTTTTTTACTTATAGACTGGTCTTTCTAATTTACGAGTAGAACTTAAAAGAATTCAGTCAGTTGACCACTATTTTCTTCATCACAAACTTCATACTTTGCAGTAGAGAATGGCGAATAATTGTAACTATGTTATCAACCCTCTACACGGATTAAATTAGATATAGTCCATCCAAAGTAGCAGTGAACCTAAGTTATCTCAATTTATGTCAAAACGTCACAATGTTGCCGCATCAACTCTGAGTTTTAGTTCAGTTTGGCTTTGGCATACAAGAAAATTCTAATCTAAATAAAATAATTGAACAAAAATGTTATCAAATATAATTTATTTTAACATTATAGTACATGTATTACATTTATTATATCTACATTAAATTATTTCCCACATCACCCATGAGGTAGAGTTCTAGGCGAGTTTTTTATGTAGTGGTATTAACAATTGTATATCCGAGTAATGTATTTTACTTTCATTAGACAGCATATTTGTCATTTTACGTTTAGTTCTTGTTTCCTTCGATGGTGTGTTTACTTGGCAAGTCATCTTGGTATCACTGTATTTTTATTTCTTCTGCTACTACCTGTGTACACCATTCTTGATAAAATTAATCACTGAATTGTCCCTAATGAATTTACATAATGCTCATGTATAAATCTCGCCAATTACACAAATATCTAGGTACATAAATTGTTCACACTCTACAATACATCTTCCAAATTATTGGAGTACACAACTACTTAATATTACGTAAAATAAGATGCAAGATCATAAACATCAATCAATATATTTATAAGATGAAGTTTGTTGAATACTTTTTATTCGCTCATCTCTAAAATTTAAATCGCACATTTAAAAAATAAGTGTGCGTATTTTCTTGGTACATTTAGTTACAACATATAAGAATAAATAAAGAATATTTTTCTTTACTTTAATATACAAGAAAAATCGATGGCACGTTCAAGACATCATTATCTATAAATTTTATTTTTTATTCGAGAATTTAATGATTTTTCTCTACGTTACTTCAGGATAACGGTACGGATTTTTTCTCCTGCTCCTTTTCCTAGTGAAAACATTATTTGCTGCCGTAGTTTCTGCGTGGCTTGCGAGAAAAATGTTCATTATCTGGATCGTTTTCGCGAATAACGAGTCTCGTTCCGTGTATCTCTTGGATTGCGATTTTCGTCTTCGTTTCTGTTTCGTAGGAAATGCATATTCCGACCTGCAATTTACATGGAGGACTTTATCTGCATTGAAGGTGTTAGCGAAGGACCAGTTTCGTCTTTAAAAATGGAACTTAGTAATTGTTATTCAGAATTTCACTATTAACTGAGTTTTTAGTGTTTGTAAAATCGAGTTTTATTTGTTTATATTTTCTCGATATGTTTTTTCCTAAAACATAGACAAAGACATGTACCATTCAAGGAAATGATAAATCGTTCCGAATATCTATGGTACGTAGAATTCCATCTGGTAGGGCGATATTTTAGACCTTTTAATTTTAGGTCGTTGATGTTTTTGTTTAAAAATTTGAACGAGAATGTAAAGGAATTAGGCAAGATTGCCGCTTCTTTCTAATTGTAAAATTTGTTGCCTTTGCGAATACTTAACCATTACCATGAATGGCAACATTGTTGATGTTTCTTCAGATTTGATATCTTAGCACATCCTAGGGATGTTCGAGCTCCATGAGAGTTCATTTATGCAGACGCGACGCTCAGAGTCACTACCTATTTTTCTATCCAGTCGATTATACAATAACTCTTTTGTGCTACACAACCTGAGCTCATCAAAACGGTGAGTTTGTTCACAGAGTATTCCAGTTTCTTTTTAATTATTATTTATTATTTATTAAAACTCCATTTATTATGTTCTATTCATTATTTTATATTTATCATATTCTATTTATTATTTTCCATTTATTATTCTTCATTAATTATTCTCTATTCATTATTTCATATTTATTATTCTCTATTCATTATCCTCTACTTATTTATTTATTTATCTCGCCGGCTCTTGATTACGTATCTAGCGCCCTTTCTAAGCTTTCTATCTAGGCTTTTTCCCTTGTACGCATTGCACGTTCATCATAGCCGGTGTTTGGAGAAGTGAGTGCACAATAGGAATGCCGAAAAAATATCGATATATTAATATTTTTTGAAAAAATATCGATATTTTTAGCCGATATTTTTTTACGCAAAATTCGTGTTGATAAAATATTGCCTTTTGAAGGGAAAAAATACAGTTGAAGCAAGAACTTGGCTTGATGTAGAGTTTCCGGACACTGTCCTAGGAAAATCAAACATCAAGGATTGATATGCTAAGTTTAGACATGGTGAAATGAGCACCGAAGACGGTAAACGCAGTGGACGCCCAAAAGAGGTTGTCACGGACGAAAACATTTAAACAATCCACATTATGATTTTGAATGACTGCAATTTGAAATTGAATGATATAGTAAACACTCTAAAGATATCAACTGAAAGTGTACATCATATCAATCATGAATATTTGGATATGAGAAAGCCCTGTGCACAGTGGGTGCCACGCGAGCTCTCTTTTGACCAAAAACAACTACGAGTTGATGATTCGGAGCAGTGTTTGAAGACGATCAAGCGTAACAAACCCGTGTTTCACGTCGATACGTAACAATGAATGAAATATGTCTCCATCATTTCACT